>NC_090444.1:536954313-537259086 GCF_031143425.1 Pleurodeles waltl | reverse complement strand
CCCACATGACATGATTACTACTGCGTCACACAGGCCTAGGCCTTGCATTGCCACTCATACAAGCCATTCAATGCATAGCGATTCGTGTACTGTGCAAGCTGTGTGAACGAACCTGTGGGTTGCTTGACTCTGTGCTCCATGTTGTCCTTCCTAGGCACCGTCCGCTGGGACTTGCATGGAGAAGGATGAATCCTCCCGTGTACCGGCCGCTGGTGGACCTGTCGACAATGGAAGAACGACATATCATACTTACATACCGGCTTGACAGAGCAACCATACATGAACTATGTGCCCAGCTGGAGCCAGACCTGATGTCCCCCATCCGCCAACCCACAGGGATTCCACCTCTGGTGCAGGTTCTGTCAGTACTCCATTTTTTGGCAAGTGGGTCTTTTCAGACAACAGTGGCCATATCATCTGGGATGTCTCAGCCTATGTTTTCTAAGGTTTTGACCAGAGTGTTGTCTGCCCTGATGAAATACATGCAGAGCTACATTATTTTCCCTGACGTGGGCGAATTGGCTACAGTGAAGGGTGATTTCTATGCCCTTGGACATATCCCCAACATCATTGGTGCCATTGATGGGACCCATGTGGCTTTGGTTCCCCCCAAAGACAGTGAGCAGGTGTACCGAAACAGAAAAAGTTATCATTCGATGAATGTCCAGGTGGTCTGTTTGGCTGACCAGTACATCTCCCATGTAAATGCCAAGTTCCCTGGGTCAGTGCATGACGCGTATGTCATGCGAAATAGCAGCATCCCTTATGTGATGGAACAGCTACAGAGGCACCGTGTGTGGCTAATAGGTGACTCTGGTTACCCCAACCTGTCGTGGCTACTGACCCCAGTGAGGAATCCCCGGACCAGGGCAGAGGAATGGTACAATGAGGCCCATGGGCGAACTAGGAGGATCATAGAAAGGACCTTCGGGGTCCTGAAGGCCAGGTTTAGGTGCCTGCATATGACAGGGGGATCCCTCATGTACTCACCAAAGAAGGTGTGCCATATCATCGTGGCCTGCTGTATGCTTCACAATCTTGCTTTGCGACGCCAGGTGCCTTTTCTGCAGGAGGATGGTCCAGATGGTGGTGTTGTAGCAGCTGTGGAGCCTGTGGAGAGTGAAGAGGAGGAAGACGACGGGGACGACACGGACAACAGGGAGACAGTCATATGACAATACTTTCAGTAGCACCCAGGTAAGGATCAGCCACCCCATTTTACATTTACTGAGGGCCTCATGCGTCTCCACTGTCTGTGTTTCCCCCCAGTTCCTGTTAACTGATTTGTGACTTTCCCTTCCCTTTTCAGAGCTGTATGACCCACTGCCTGACATAAGCTTTGTGTGCCCATGGACTGAAGCTTATTGAGATTGGTATGTTGTCATCAAAAAGTAACTGGACATTATTGCACCGTTATGTGTAATACATTTGTTGAAAATACAAGCAGACTCCTGTTTTTTTTGGTGGAATAAGTGATTTATTTTAAGTGCTACATATAGGTACATGATTGGGAAACGGTGATGGGTGGGGGTGGAGTAATGTCCATGGCAGAGTCCAGTTCTCAGTCGCACAGGTGCATTGTCCATATGCCTGGGGAAGGATGGAGCAGGGGCAGTTCAAAGTTGGACAGGGTGACAATGTGGGACAGTGGGATGACATCAGGGGGTATCTTAGGCTGGCGGGGGTCTTGCAATCCTACTCTGTCTTCTTGTGAGATCTCAGGTTCCGCTTGTGGGGTGGTTCTTCTTCTGCAGGAGGTGGGGTTCTGGTGGCCCGTCGTTGTGTGGGGGCCTCCTGTCCACTAGCGCCGGCGGAGGTGGTAAGCTGTTCCTGGCCTGGGCTAGTGACAGGGGCCCTTTGGGGTGCCACATGGTCCCGCAATGTGGTGACGATCTGGGTAAGGGCCAGGACGATGGTCCCCATTGCGGAACCGATGTTCCTCAGTTCCTCCCTGAACCCCATGTACCGTTCCTCCTGCAGTTCCTGGATCTCCTGGAACCGGGCCAGTACCGTCGCCATCGTCTCCTGGGAGCGGTGGTATGCTCCCACGATGGTGGAGAGGGCCTCTTGGAGAGTGGGTTCCCCGGGCCTGTCCCCCCCCCTGTCGCACAGCAGCCCTCCCAGTTCCCCTGTGTTCCTGGGCCTCTGGCCCCTGGACGGTGTGCCCACTACCACTGCCCCCAGGTCCCTGTTGTTGTTGGGGTGGTGGGTCAACCTGGGTGCCCTGTAGTGGTGGACACACCGCTGATAGACGTGTCCTGGAGACAGAGGCATGGGCCCGCTGGGTGGGAGCTGTGCTGGTGTTCCCAGAGGGGGTTGGGTCTGGTGTAGCCTGTGGCTGTCTGTGGGGAACCGACTGTCCAGAGGTCCCCGATGGGCCGGGCTGGTCGTCTGGCTCCAGGGAGACAGAGCTGCTGTCATCGCTGGGGGCCTCTTCTGGGGGTGGGATGGACATCTCGGGACCCTCCGTGGCGGTGTGGTGGCGTTCGGGTCCTGCAGGGGTAGAAAGGTATGGTTATTGCTTCTGTGTGTGGCATTTCGTGTGCTGGGTGGGTGTCCGTGTACCCATGTGCAGGCATTTCCTTGTGTGGGCTTTTGTGAGTGTGGCTTGTGGGGGTGATGTGTGTGTGCAGTGGGCATGCTTTGGTGATGGGTGTCCATGCTTTGTGGTCGCATGCAGGGCTTGGTGTTGGGATGGGTGGGTTGTGATGGTGAGCCTTTTGCTAGGGGTTGGTGTGATGGGGGAGCGGGTGAGGGTGGGGGTATGATTTGGCATGCAGGTGGGGTGGGGGTGGGAAGCAGTAGGGAAGATTTGCCTTACCAGAGTCCATTCCTCCGCCTACTCCTGCGAGGCCCTCAGGATGCAGGATGTGCAAGACTACCTCCTCCCATGCAGTAAATTCTGGGGGAGTAGGTGGGGGTCCGCCGCCAGTCTTCTGCACCGCAATGTTGTGCCTTGAGACCATGGATCGCACCTTCCCCCGTAGGTCGTTCCATCTCTTCCTGATGTCCTCCCTATTGTGTGGATGCTGTCCCACCGCGTTGACCCTGTCCACTATCCTTTGCCATAGCTCCATCTTCCTGGCAATTGTGGTGTGCTGCACCTGTGCCCCGAAGAGCTGGGGCTCTACACGGACTATTTCCTCCACCATGACCCTGAGTTCGGCGTCACTGAACCTGGGGTGTCTTTGGGGTGCCATGGGGTGGTGTGGTTGAGGTGTGGAGTGGCGTTTGTGGTGATGAGTGTGGTGCGTGTGGTGGTGTGTGGTGTTCGGTGCGTGGATTCTGTGTGGGTGATGGTGTTGTGTGCCTCTGTGTTGTGGGATTCTCTATTCTGTGCTCTGTCTCTAGCCTTCGTCAATGATTCCGGGTCGTAGGGGCATGTGGGGGATGTGGGTGTGTGTTTTATATTGTGTTGGGTGAGTGGGAGTGGTGTTAGTATGTGGATCAGGTGGGTGTATTTCAAACTGACCAATGTGGCTGTGTTTTCTATGTGTGTGTGTATTTTGACCGTGGCGGTGTGTACCGCCAATGGAATACCGCGTTTGAAAGACCGCTGCAGGGATTTGTGGGTCGGAATGGTATGGGCGTATTTCTGTTGGCGTGACGGTGGAGGTTTGGTCATCGCCATTTTTTCGCTGACCTTTGGTGTGGCGGACTTTTGTGGATGTCGGGTTTTTGGCGGTTTGCCAGTTGCGGGTCAGAATGACCGTGGCGGTTTACCGCGGCGGTGTTATGGCGGTCTTCTGGCCAGCGATAAGCGCCTTTTACCGCCGAGGTCAGAATGACCCCCATAGTTCTGTTCTGTCCAGTTTGCATCTTAACCCTCTGTGCTACTTTATAAATCATCAACACAACCTCTAAACAAAACTCAGGCTTGAACGTTAATTACTGGCTGTATCTTAACATTATAAATGCATCCTAAAGACAATTTATAGTATGTGTTTTTAAATTGTTAGCTTCAGAAGTTATTGCTAAACATAGCGATCCCTGAGACCTGCACCACCCTGTCCACATTACCACCAACTCTAAAGTAGACATTGCTAATAACCTTTTCAAAGCATACATTGTTTGATTAACATCTTTTATAAAAAACAACTGTGTAACAAAATTGTGTTGGCCTAAACTACATAGCTAAGTATTACAATAATCAAAACATTGTAATCATAATGTATATTGTTCTATAAACGTAGACACTTCTAATTTTACAACAACCATTGTTTTCATGCCTTTAAATATGCTGTACACCGCTACATATTAAAGAACTGTTTTAAACACTATATAAATGTATGGCTCAAAATAACCTGTACAAAAACATGTGCATTTTACCCTGCTATGTATTGTTAAAAAGGTTGGGGCTAACGTCTATGTTAAACTACAATAGAACATATAGAAGCATCACATTGTTACAGACCTTAAGTAGAAGAGGTTTAGCATCATCAGTCTGTGCTGTGCCCTTCATATTTTTCTTGCTGAGGTGCTCTGGAAGCCCAAGCTCTCTGTAAACGGCCAGTATGTAGTTCAGAAAAAGAGCACTGTGAATGTGGGGGCGTTTTTATATGAGCCACACTGTGTTGATTATGCATAGGCTTTTGTTGTGGGGACTGGGCTTAGAGATAGACATCTGTTTTAGGGGGGACATTGCTTGTCTTCTGTCTATTTCAAAGCTTTAATTGCCTGGTCACTGCAGACTATGCCATATGCTGAGCACCTTTGAACCATGGCTTGGGAACACTTAGGGGTACATCTGTTTTAGACGTGCAGTGTCTGTCTCCTGTTTATTTCAAACCCTTTTTAATTGCATGGTCACTTTAGACTCTGACATGTGCTGAACACCTTTGAACCGTGGCCTGTGAACACTTAGGGCTACTTCTGTTTTAGGCTTGCAGTGTCTGTCTCGTGTTTATTTCAAAACCTTTTTAAATGCATGGTCACTTTAGACTCTGACATATGCTGAGCACCTTTGAACTATGGTATAGGAACACTTAGAGCTACTTCTGTTTTAGGCTTGCAGTGTCTGTCTCCTGTTTATTTCAAAACCTTCTTGAATGCATAGTCACTTTCGACTCTGACATGTGCTGAGCACCTTTGAACCATGGCCTGGGAACACTTAGGGCTACTTCTGTTTTAGGCTTGCAGTGTCTGTCTCGTGTTTATTTCAAAACCTTTTTAAATGCATGGTCACTTTAGACTCTGATATATGCTGAGCACCTTTGAATCCTGCTCTGGGAACACTTAGGGCTACATCTGTTTTAGGCTTGCAGTGTCTGTCTCCTGTTTATTTTAAAACTTTTTTGAATGCATGGTCACTTTAGACTCTGACATATGCTGAGCACGTTTGAACCATGGCCTGTGAACACTTAGGGATACATCTGCTTTAGGCTTGCAGTGTCTGTCTCCTGTTTATTTCAAAACCTTTTTGAATGCATGGTCACTTTAGACTCTGACATATGCTGAGAGCCTTTGAACCATGGTCTGGGAACACTTAGGGCTACATCTGATTTAGGCTTGCATTTCTAAATTGATTGGCTGACTCTAACACAATCAATATTTGTCCATCCCTCTTTTTGGATTAGCCAGCAGTGAGGAGGTTTGGCATGCACTCCCAATGCTCCGCCCTGTGAGGAGGCCCCCAAGCAGCCACTTGGTCCTGAATGTCTGACATGTCCAGACCTGTCCTCTTAGGCTCTGAAATAGGTTGCACACCACCAAGGCCTTCATTTTACACAGCAAATAGACCAATACACAAGGGGCTAGGACCCTGGCACATGGCTAACACGTGACACCATGAGGTCACAAACCACGTGACACACCTACATCTACGTCAGCACGGGACAGGGGGACCTACGTCACTGCCTACAGAATTGCCTACATCACCACGGGGCGTGGTACCTGTCAAAAGCTTGATGGAAGGTATCCCCCCCTACTACTCATATCAGGCGATACACCCTCATCCAACTGCGTTTCCCACAGCAGCGTGAAACACAGTTCTAAAATGTTCCTCCCAGCTATCCACACTGTGGCAGACAAGTTTGGGTTCCTCATAATTAAAAAAAACAGGCCTCTTCACAACTGCCCAAAAACTCCTACTGTCCCTTCCATTACCTGCCTCTATCAAGTAAGCCCAAGTTTATGTCTTATTTCCATCCTGGCTTCTAAGGCTATTTATATGCCTGGCAGGCTCTCCTTAAGCACACCTAGGGGAAGCTCTCAAAGATGTTATCAGGAAATTATGGGTTGCTGAGCACGACTTGTCAAACCATCTATGATGATGAGATACTTTTGCTCCCTTTTTAGGTACCAGCATGCTGGAGACACAGTAAGGAGAAGAGTTCCATAATAATACTCACGTCCGTCCTCTGCGGGTAACAAGCAGGCTCTAAAGTCAAGGGCAATGCCTGCAATCAGTTTACTCAAATACAGTCTGGGTCTACATGGTCCCAGTTTCTGGACATAACTTTATTGCTCAAAAACATGGTGGATCTATTTGAAGCAGGGTCGTGTGTTGTAATAAGCTCATAATCCATAACTATACACAATAGATTATGGTCACTCGAACAATGTGCAATTACCTTAATTTATACAAATTTATACAAACACAGATGGGTTACGGCCAAACAAAAGGCAAAGACAATTGTGTAGTGATTAATTTCAGGAACCCAGCAATTGTCAAAGGCTTGTTGTGTTGTTTGAATTATCTTATTTCATTGTCAGGGAGTGAGTATTCATGCTCTCCCTCTCGGCTATTTTTACAAATCCCAAGACCTTCCCTCCACATTACAAAATTTACCCACAGTACATAGGGCCATTCATTACAATGTTCCAACTGTGAATCGTTTTCCCCCTCTGGCTGGTATTACAGATATTGATTAACTTGGGAACTGTAAAATAGGTTACGGCTTAACTCACGAGGTATCAGGGGAAGCCCACCTGAAGGTTCCATATGCAGTGTTAACCCCATTATTACAAAGGAGGAAAAAAACTGCAGGGGTTTAAAAATTCTATCCTGGAATATTGCTGGGGTTAGGTCAAAACTTTCTAATACAGACTGGTTAAATTTAATCTTGGTTTATACTATATTGTGCTGTCAGGAAATGTGGATGCTGGAAAATCTTGCAATTGATCGTTTTGCATCTTTTTGCTCCCCAGCTCTACGGTCGCCAGCAGGGAGAGCGAAAGGAAGTTTGGCAGTGCATATTTCATTGAAATTCACTAGTGTAAATATTGAAGTCATTAGGAGCACTCCATAGTACCAACTGTTGCACTGTATATGTTCTGGTCATTGTGATTTTTTAATTGATCAATTATAACAAGATCTATGATACTAGACAGACAGAGGTTGTGGACCAACTTAATTCTTTAGTTTAGTTTGTGGAAGATCATGGCTCTCAAATGTGTATTATATGGATGGGGGACTTAAACATCATGCCATGTAAAGTCTCAAATCAGAAGAGTATGTAGCTTGACAAATCTGATACAGGAGTATTTATGAGATTTTAATCATTTCCCTTTTGGGGATACCCTCTGCAAGGTACGTCTAAAAAATTAATTTGGTAATGGCGCAGGAAATTGATTCTTCTACTACCCCAAAAAAAACTACATATAAAGACCATGATACTGCTTCCACAATTGATTTTATCTTAATATCTAGAGGCTTGAACAAGTGCACACATTTTCAGTTCTTCTGCAGTTGCTTCAAGGGAGCAGTCTAGATTAATGTCAGTCTTGCAACCCAACATTTTATCGGTCCCCTTCCTTTTCTGTTTTTGAATAGCACATTTGTTGTGAGTGCATATGAGTGTGACACCCCCAATCTTCCATTTGTGTTTCAAGACATATACCTATGTGAATGGGTCTGAGAGTGACATTGTCTCCCTGACATGTTTGAGTCCACAAAAGTTGTCCATTTGTGATTTACAATTCTCATATGTGACTGTATGTTGGTAGCAGCACTGTTGGGAGTTCTGTGTGGTCTAAAGTTGGTGCTGGTGTCGTGATAGCCTATGCATAATTTTATGTACACTAGTAATATCTCTGATGGGCCCATACTCCACAGAGTTGTATGTATGGTAATCTATAGATCTCTTGAGTGCTCATGGCACAACCATTAAGTTACCCCCAGCATTACAGGTAACAAAATACATTTTTTGTAAGAGATTTGGGCCCATATTTATACTTTTTTTGCACTGAATTTGCATCACTTTTTGATGCAAAAGCGGCGCAAAATTCCAAAATACAATTATATTTTGTAAGTTTGAGGCGCTTTTGCATATAAAAAAATGACGCAAATGCAACGCAAAAAAAGTATAAATATAAGCCTTAATTTCCATGTCCACGTACCAAGCAGTAGTCCGTCTCTGTGCAGCCTGCTCTCAAAACAGTGATTTATGTGAGTTTCAGAAGAAGTGAGTCATGAGCACCTAGACACGACATTGCTGAAGCAATACAGGTCACTGAAATGGTCTGCACAATGCTGGATTAGGTGTGCCTGTGATGCCAATAAAGGTAAGTGGTGACGGCTGGTGCGACCAAAGTCATATGGGTGCAGTCTATTCAGCTTAGTACCTAGGGGAATTGTGCTATCTGGTAGAAGTTTTACTTAACCTGTACCAGCTCAGGTCCAGATTTTGGTAACTGTAGTTCTTGGAATGCAGAGAGTGCACTCTGGGAGATGCCTGCTTTGCAATTACCCCTAGCCAAGTAAATGGAATTCTGTATAGAGCTTGACATGAGCTTGTATGGTAGGTGACCAGGCTGCAGTGGGCTCAAATCTGGGTTCAATGTGGTCCAACAAAGCCTTGTTTAAGTTGCAGAAGGTGGGAGGAGTTGTCGCTGATTGCGCATGCCTGTGAGCACAGCATGCTCTCAAGTGCTTCAAGCTCCTCAAGTGCCCCAGGGCCCATGGGGGCTACTGCCTTATGGCTATTGGGCTGTTAGGTTCCTGCCAACTCCTCTCTAGCAGGAGCCTAGGGTAGCCAACGGAGAGTGCCACCTGTCCTGGTCCTGCACCCTTGTCGCCGGGGCAGCTGTGTGCTGTATGGTGCTGTGTATGGAGCCTTGGGTGGAGCAATAATCAAATGGCCAGCTGAAGCATGGCTTTGTGGACCCATGCAAGTGAGGAGAGGTGGGACAGAGGTGGGGTTATTTTACAATACATACAAGGCCTCCTGGTAGGTTAGCTCCCAGGAGGTAGCATGCAGGTGACCCCGAAGAGACAGCTGGGCCAGGTCTTGGTGCAGTTAGCTGTTGTTGCCAGGCGACCTGCCTGAATTGCCCGCTCCCGGTGGAAGAAGTTGGAGAATGTGGAGAAACTAGGGCCCACATTTATACTCTGTTTGTGCCAAATTTGCGTAATTTCTTTTGATGCAAATCCAGTGCAAACCTAACTTCATATTTATAATGAAGTTGGCAGCGGGTCGAAATTAAAAATGCGCCTAACCCCTATCACCTATTTGAATATTGAACATAAGGAAAACATACATATATTTATGATCACATGTGTGCACTAATCACAGCACCTGCCGCCAAGATGCTATCCCAGAGAGCAAGCTATAGAAAATAATGGGCCAGATGTAGCAAAGTTTTGCGAGTCGCAAATGGGCCGATTCGCTATTTGCGACAGTGCAAAATCGGAAATGGGATGCTAAAAGCCCATTTCCGACTTGCAAAAAGCGATGGGGCCTCTTTGCGAGTCGCATCAGTTGCGACCCCATTTTGCGACCCGCAAATAGCGAGTCGCAATTTGCGAGTCGCAAACCTTATGCAATTGCAACTCGCAAATTGCGACTAGTCGCAAAAAGTCAATTTTGCACGTCCCATTTACCACTAACTCAAAGCAGGTGGTAACCATTACCAAAGTATAAAAGGAGACCCAGAAGGCATCTGGGTTACTCAAGATGGCGGAGATATACCTGATAGCAGTGAGAAGGAGAGTCCACGCAGCCCAGCAGAGGAGGAGGAGGGGCCACAGACAGGAGAAGATATATAGAACAAGGCAGACTCTTTTTCTGCAAACTGAGGATGAGATATACGATAAATACTGCCTTAGCAGCGCAGCCATCCTAGAATTAATTGATTTACTGAAACCACAGCTAGAACACCAGACTCTGCGTGGCTGCGCCATCCCTACGCATGTGCAAGTGCTATGCTCACTGCACCTCTTGGCCTCAGGGAGCTATCAGGGGGTCATTGCTGTGGCAGGTGGGGTATCCCAAAGTGCAGTGTCCAGGTTCCTCAGGGCCTTCCTAGATGCCTTATTCACGCACATGTCTCACTTCATATACCTACCAAGGAATGAGGCAGAAATGAACAGCACCAAGCTGGACTTTTACCGCATTGCCCACTTTCCCCATGTCATAGGGTGTGTAGATGGGACACACATTCAAATATGCCCCCCTGCAAATCTGGAACACCTTTTCCGCAACAGAAAGTGTACCCACTCACTCAATATTCAGGTTGTTTGTGACGCCCATTATGTCATCACGGACAATGTAGCTAAGTTTCCAGGCAGTACCCATGACTCATACATGTTTAGGCATAGTGGGATACATCAACGCCTGGAACGTGGGGAATTCGGAGACGGTTACCTCCTAGGTAGAGCTACAGACACTTTGCAGACATACACACAGGTCACTGTGCACAACAATCAGGACTTCCTAACAGTGTACTTTTTGTGCCCAACAGGTGACAGTGCATATGCTCTAAGGCCATGGATCATGACTCCGTTTTTAACACCCAGCAATGAATGTGAGAGGCAATTCAACAATGCACATAAGAGGACCAGGAACCTTATAGAGCGCACCTTCGGACTCCTGAAAGCAAGATTCAGATGCCTCCACCGCAGTGGAGGTGCCCTCCAATATACCCCCATTACCGCATTCAAAATTGTGGTCGCATGCGCCATCCTCCACAACATAGCCACCCGACGTGGGCTACCTCTCACCCCTGCAGACCCAGATCCTGATGATGAAGAGCAAGAACAACCACATCGCCATCATGGGGATCGGAGTATAGCTAATCAAGGCAGACTGAGACGGGAACACATCGCAACACAATATTTTGGAAGGTACGTGTCAACTCCAAACATACCCACCTATTGACCAAAAACTCCATGTGTTAAGTGGAACAAAAATAACTATTTTATTAGTGCAGAAATGAAACTATTTACAAGTACTGAATGTCCATGGGCATGAAAATGCAAACCAGGCATGTGGCACATTGACGTCATGTGCCACTTCTAATGGTCCAGGGTGGTCTCTATGACCTTCTGCCCCTCCTGCCAGCCTGGCTGGTCCCTGGTGCTTCCGTGGTGCTCTGCCTGCTACTCCTGAGCACCCTGCTGTCAGTGACAGAGACACTGCTCACTGTCAAGCCCTCCTCACTGTCCTGGGGTGTTTCCCCTGTGCCCCTAGACATATTCCGTGTCTCCATCAAGTCAATGA
This sequence comes from Pleurodeles waltl, assembly GCF_031143425.1. NCBI lineage: Eukaryota > Metazoa > Chordata > Amphibia > Caudata > Salamandridae > Pleurodeles > Pleurodeles waltl. The sequence goes on along the minus strand of NC_090444.1, from coordinate 537,247,645 downwards.
TGTGGGTCAGACGTCCCAGGCCCCTAGCCACATCCCCAGCGAAATGGCCCATTTCCACCTGCAGCCCAACTGTTCTCCTCGACAGGCCTGTGGTGTTCATGGCGAGCCTGCCGATGGATGTGGCCATCCTGTCCAGTCTGTGTAGGAGCTGACGGTCCCTGCGCCGCCCACCCTCGGCCTGGGCCAGTAGTCCTCCCGTCAGTTCCCTCATGGCAAGGGCAAGGTCCCCAGTGTTAGTGCAGATCATGTCCATCCTTGAGTTCAGGTGCTGCATGCTGGCATGGTTATTGCGCATGAAGCGGTGCAGCACACCACTAATCCTCCCTAAATTTCGATTTTGTAGGCGCTGACCATGCAGCAGCTGTGCCTCACTGGTGCTGGGAGGAAGTTGCCCGGATGCAGACTGCATCCCTGATGTCCTGGACCTGCGACGCCTGCGCAGCGGTGGCTGCCCTGTGATTTCCCCTGTCTCATCCCTGCCTGTTGCTGGGGCAGCCTCTTGTGATACTGTTGCAGCAGGTGTGGCTACTGCAGGGATGCTGTTGACCGTGCAGGTGGGGGTGCTGGCGGGTCCTGAGGTGTCCTCATGGGGCTGGCTGATTGGAATAGTGGTGGTGTCTTGTTGGAGACCTGTGGGACATGGGGAACAGACTGTCAGTGTCTACTTTATGTTGCACACTTCCTAATAAACATTTGCCTATGAACTGCCTACTTGACTACATTTTCCATAATGCATCATTCTGGCATTTTCTACCCTGAAATGGAGCTATCTTGGTTGTGCATGCCCCTGTGTACATGGTGGGTGGGGGTATTGCATTGATAGGGGTACAGGCATGTCACATGGTACTCACCGGTTGATGTGCTGGGCTCTGAGGTGTCCAGGTCCCCAATTCCAGACACTGCCTCCTGCTCCAAGGTTTCCTCCAACCTTTCTTCCAGGGGTGTGGGTGGTGGCACAGACAATGGTCCCCCTCCTGTGCCTCTCATCTCCAGGAGCCTTTCAGCCACCCTCTCCTTGGTCCGGGAGCGGAGGTCATACCACCTTTTCTTTATGTCGTCTATGGTCCTATGGCTCACCCCCAGGGAATTTATCTTGTCCTGTATGTCCTGCCACAGCTGTTTCTTGGTGGCTTCAGGAACATTGAGGGCTGATTTTCCAAACAAGTCATCATAGTGCTGACAGCATTCGTCTGTCAGCACCTCCAGCTCCCTCTCAGAGAATTTCAGCTTCCTCTTCCTTGGTGTTCCCTCCATGGCAGCTGCTGTTTGTCCTGTGTGTAGTTCAGCAGTTATAAAAGGGTGTGGTCCTCCCTCCTCCCAGGTGTATTAGTAAACTTCCTGGCTGTGATGTCATCATCATGTGCCAGGAAGTGTTTCCAGAGTGTTCTGGAGTGGTTTCTGGAGTGTTCTGCTGCACCTGTAATCAATTAACAAGTTAATCGCAATTTGCGACATCCACTCGCTAATTGCGAGTTCGTTTTTTGCACACTCGCAAAAAGCGACCTCGCAATCGGCGGACTCGAACACTGCGTTGCAAGTCCGGGTGCAAGTCGCTATTTCGGCACGTTTTTTTTCCCTGCATTCCAAATTGCGACTCGCATTTTGCGAGTCGCATCAACTCGCAAAATCCGAGTCGCAATTTTTTAGTTTGCTACATCTGGCCCAATATGTTAATAGTGCATCACTTTTGAATATATCAAAGAAAGTCCAGTTACTCAATGTCGTCTCATTGTATTCTTCAATTTATTCTGTTTTTCTTCCAAAAGATTCATAAAACATCAGCCAACGCGCTTCGTCCTCAACAAAGGACTTCAGGGTTGTAATATGATAGAAATAATACCCTCAATGTACTAGAACACCAACATGCATATAGAATGTACTCAATGAAAAAAGAAACATACTAAACAGTAACGAATCAACTTGATCTGATAACAAGACATTCAGACAAGGGACACCCATAACCAATGTACTCCATTTAAAAAACAAACTTATTAAATATATAAAAGACATACATAAACACAACTTATACATATTACAAACATAAATAAATATATATACAATATACACACCAACATGTCTATATATACACAAACATCTATAATAAAAACATTAGAGAGCACTGCAGTACTTGCTGACCAATCGTCATCCCATATATAAAAGACATATATAAACAGTACTGATCCATATTACAAACATAAATAAATATATATATACAATATACACACCAACATATCTATCTATATATACACAAACATCTATAATAAAAACATTAGAGAGCACTGCAGTACTTGTTGACTAATCATTACCCATATGGAGAAATGATCTATAGTGAAACTAGTGTGTGATTCATCCCTTCCACCATATGCCCGTTGGTGTTTCATGGCAACCCCGAAGTTACCACACCAGCAGCTCAGGGCCGGTCAGGTGCAGAGGTCAAAGAGGTGCCCAAAACACATAGGCGCCTATGGGGAACAGGGGTGCTCCGGTTCCAGTCTGTCAGCAGGTAAGTACCTGCGTCCTCAGGGGTCAGACCAGGGGGGTTTTGTAGAGCACCGGGGGGGACACAAGAAGGAACACAAAGTACACCCTCAGCGGCACAGGGGCGGCCAGGTGCAGTGAGCAAAGCAGGCGTCGGGTTTCAGGTAGGAAACAATAGAGGGAGCTGGGGGTCACTTTAGCGGTGCAGGCAGGCACAGGGGGGGCTCCTTGGGGCAGTCACCAACCAGGCTAGGCAGAGGGTCGCCTGGGAGTCACTCCTGCGTCAAAGTTCAGTTCCTTTAGGTCCTTGGGGCCGCGGGTGCAGTTTTGGTTTCAGGCGTCGGGTCCCTTTTTACAAGCAGTCGTGGTCAGGGGGAGCCTCTGGATTCTCTCTGCAGGCGTCTCTGCAGGGGCTCAGGGGGGTCGTCTCTGGTTGCTCACGGGCCTGCAGTCGCCGGGGAGTCCTCCCTGTGGTGTTTGTTCTCTAGATCTCGAGCCGGGGCGTCGGGTGCAGAGTGTGAAATCTCACACTTCCGGCGGGAAACGTGCAGTCTTTGAAAGTTGCTTCTTTGTTGCAAAGAAGTAGCTGGTTTCGAACAGGGACATTGTTCACGGGCGTTTCTTGGTCCTTTAGTCCAGGGCAGTCCTCTGAGGCTTCAGAGGTCGCTGGTCCCTGTCGGACACGTCGCCGGAGCAGGTTTTCGAAGCTGGAGACAGGCTGGTAGGGCTGGGGCCAAATAGGTTGTTGTCTTCCTCCTTCTCTGCAGGCTTGTAGGTCAGCAGTCCTTCTTTCTTTAGGTTGCAGGAATCTGATTTCCTGGTATTTGGGGAGCCCCTAAATACTGAATTTAGAGGTGTGTTTTAGGTCTGGGAGGGAAGTAGCCAATGGCTACTGTCCTTGAGGGTGGCTACACCCTTTTTGTGCCTCCTCCCTCTGGGGAGGGGGCACATCCCTAATCCTATTGGGGGAATCCTCCAAACTCAAGATGGAGGATTTCTAAAGGCAGGGGTCACCTCAGCTCAGGACACCTTAGGTGCTGTCCTGACTGGTGGGTGACTCCTCCTTGTTTTTCTCATTATCTCCTCCAGCCTTGCCGCCAAAAGTGGGGGCAGTGGCCGGAGGGGCGGGCATCTCCACTAGCTGGGATGCCCTGGGGTGCTGTAACAAAAGGGGTGAGCCTTTGAGGCTCACCGCCAGGTGTTAGAGTTCCTGCAGGGGGAGGTGAGAAGCACCTCCACGCAGTACAGGCTTTGTTTCTGGCCACAGAGTGACAAAGGCACTCTCCCCATGTGGCCAGCAACATGTCTGGTGTGTGGCAGGCTGGCAGGAACTGGTCAGCCTACACTAGAAGTCGGGTAGGTATTCAGGGGACATCTCTAAAATGCCCTCTGGGTGTATTTTACAATAAATTGCACACTGGCATCAGTGTGCCTTTATTGTGCTGAGAAGTTTGATACCAAACTCCCCAGTTTTCAGTGTAGCCATTATGGAACTGTGGAGTTCCATATACTCTTATGGCTACCCTGCACTTACAATGTCTAAGGTTTTGCTTAGACACTGTAGGGGCATAGTGCTCATTCACATATGCCCTCACCTGTGGTATAGTGCACCCTGCCTTAGGGCTGTAAGGCCTGCTAGAGGGGTGACTTACCTATGCCACAGGCAGTGTGAAGTTGGCAAGGCACTCTGAGGGGAGTGCCATGTTGACTTAGTCATTTTCTCCCCACCAGCACACACAAGCTATGAAGCAGTGTGCATGTGCTGAGTGAAGGGTCCCTAGGGTGGCATAAGACATGCTGCAGCCCTTAGAGACCTTCCCTGGCATCAGGGCCCTTGGTACCAGGGTACCAGTTACAAGGGACTTGCCTGAGTGCCAGGGTTGTGCCAATTGTGGAGACAAAGGTACAGTTTAGGGAAAGAACACTGGTGCTGAGGCCTGGTTAGCAGGGTCCCAGCACACTTTCAAATCATAACTTAGCATCAGCAAAGTCAAAAAGTTAGGGGGTAACCATGCCAATGAGGCATTTCCTTACAGGTGTCTAATATGACAGACCCACCCCTATTTGATGAGGTTGGGTACCTTTTCTTTGCCCTATGATGGCGGCCAGTGCACACCTCAGTTTTTGAGTAATATGTGTCAATAACAATGGTGGTATTTTCAGCGTGATACAGTGTTTTCTCTTTTTGTATTAGGCAGTGTGCCCTATGCAGGCAACATTGTGTTGTCTAGAGCAACTTGAACAAGCATGATGGGAATTGATATAAAAGGTTATACATATCATAAAAAAGGTATGAATTTATTCCTTGTGATATATCAATCATTAAAATTATTTTAATCTAATTAACTAATCAAGTGACTAGATTTCCTCTGCATTAGCTTCTTCTTTTGCACATGCGGTGGGGTTCTGGTAGCCTTAGGTTATCAATACCACAGGCATATGGTGGAAGGGATGAATTACACACTACTTTTACTATAGATAATTTCTCCATATGGGATAATGATTGGTCAGCAAGTACTGCAGTGCTCTCTAATGTTTTTATTATAGATGTTTGTGTATATATAGACATGTTGGTGTGTATATTGTATATATATTTATTTATGTTTGTAATATGTATAAGTTGTGTTTATGTATGTCTTTTATATATTTAATAAGTTTGTTTTTTAAATGGAGTACATTGGTTATGAGTGTCCCTTGTCTGTATGTCTTGTTATCAGATCCAGTTGATCTGTTACTGTTTAGTATGTTTCTTTTTTCATTAAGAACATTCGATATGCATGTTGGTGTTCTAATACATTTATGGTATTATAGGGTAGTAAGGGTGAAAGGCGCCGCACAATCTAGGCAGTAAAACAGCAATTGCAGACAAGTGACAAGATCATAGATGAGTCTGGTGCAACCTGGCCCAGTGCCTTACTACCCTGTAGGCACCAAGAATGGGTATCACAGTACCCAAAGACAAAATTGAACAATAATGGCCACAGCACACAGGAAGTATAGTCCAAACAGTATGGCAGGGATAGTTGCCCCTGGTAGTATGATGTTGAAGTACACAATTGCAACAAGTCTCAAGTCTTATGTGTAGATGGTATCTTTAATTAACAGATACTGGTCATCAAAGTGTCATCAGCGTAATACAGCCAACACGTGTTTCGTCACGACAGTGACTTTATCAAGGCTTCTTGTAGTAGAATTGTCAATGATGAAAATGAGTGAGTGGTTAGGAAAAGTATTTGAATGCAAGGTGGGCAGGCCCTGATAAGCCTGTGACCGGAACCTGGAAAGGTCGTCAAGACGCGCGGCAACAAGTTGGTGTTGAGAGTAACGTTACTCTCAACACCAACTTGTTGCCGCGCGTCTTGACGACCTTTCCAGGTTCCGGTCACAGGCTTATCAGGGCCTGCCCACCTTGCATTCAAATACTTTTCCTAACCACTCACTCATTTTCATCATTGACAATTCTACTACAAGAAGCCTTGATAAAGTCACTGTCGTGACGAAACACGTGTTGGCTGTATTACGCTGATGACACTTTGATGACCAGTATCTGTTAATTAAAGATACCATCTACACATAAGACTTGAGACTTCTTGCAATTGTGTACTTCAACATCATACTACCAGGGGCAACTATCCCTGCCATACTGTTTGGACTATACTTCCTGTGTGCTGTGGCCATTATGTTTCATTTATGGTATTATTTCTATCATATTACAGCCCGGAAGAAGTCCTTTGTTGAGGAAGAAACGCATTGGCTGATGTTTTATGATTTTTTTGCAAGAAAAGCAGAATAAGAATACAATGAGACGACATTGAGTAACTGGACTTTCTTTGAGATATTCAAAAGTGGTGCACTATCAAAATATTATTAACTCCATATTTATACTTTGGCGAGAGACCCGTCTCACGCCAAATTCATGGAGTTAGAGTCATTTTGTTACCATGGAAACCTACCTTGCGCCAATGATATGCAAGGTAGGCATTCACGGGCAAAAAATGACTCAAAGGCATTTGCGCCTTATTTATACTCCCGTGCAAAAATGATGCATAGGAGGAGGAGGGCCTTAAAAAATGGTCCAAGCCTGTTTAGAATCATTTTTTAACACATTGGTCAGGGCAGGCGTTAGAGGACCTGTGGGCTCATTTCCATGGTCTCCGACCACAGGTGCCCTTCCCTGCACCCAGAGACACCCCCTGCCACCCTTGCCCACCCCTGGAGGACACCCATGGATGGGGGGACCCATTTACGTTAAGTACAGGTAAGTAGAAGTAACTATTTGTTTTTCTTTTTTTAAAGTGGCATAGGGGGGCCTAACTTGGGCCCCCTACAGGCCACTGTGCCCAATGGCCATGCCCAGGGGACAGAAGTTCCCTAGGCATGGCCATTGGGCAGGGGGGCATGACTCCTGTCTTTGCTAAGACAGGAGTCATTTCTTTAGGGGTGGTGCGTCAAAACATGACCCTAGTCAGGTTAGAGTCAATATTTTTGACTCTAACCTGACTTGCACCATTCTTTGACGCACAACCGCCAGTCTTCCCCACGCCTACGCTGCCCGGTTAACGTCAATTATTTTGACGCTAACCAGGCCGCAGCGCCGGCTACCGTCATTCATTAAATATGACGTCCGGCTGGAGCATTGGAATGGCGGTAGCCAGCGTTAAACTTTTTGACGCAAACCTGCGCTGGCGCAGGTTTGCATCTAAAAGTACAAATATGGGTCTAGGAGAGTTGGATCTGGACCTGAGCCCTGTGCTCACGTACACTGGAGGTCCTATGCAGGAGCAAGGGGTTGCACCACCTGCACCTTTTATCCCTTAGTTTCTGGCCTCTGGTGGTGCCTCATGGAGCATGTGTGATGCCTGGGAGTTTCCTCCGCAGTGTGCTAGCAGTGTGTGCAAGGAGGATGACTCCTGTACTAGATCGGTTAAGACTGACAAGACCTTTTATTAAATTATTACAATTTCTCCTTTGGCTTCTTTTGGCCCACCACCTGCCTGCTTGCTCTATTGATTTACCACGTGTGGGGGATCCAGACAATTTTTCCCTCTTATTCCAAACTCTTTGGTTTACCTGGGACTCTCTGTGGCCACCCCAAAAAGCTTGCATCAGAGCCAAATGAGTTTAGGGGGCAAGGAGTTCAGGAGCTCTGTTTTTGCCATGCCTGGCTGTCTGGCCCCACACAGATTAGTGGCATGGGGAAGAAGAAAGTCCCTGGTGGCTAGTCTGCTCCTACCCACATATGAAGTGCACCTCAATAGACAGAATGTTGGAGAGCACCATGGAGTTGATTAGCACTGAGATTACTCTGACAGCAAGGCGGCTTTAATTAAAGTTGGGCTCTGCTCAAGACTTCCCTCCCAGTGAGGATGCTGTTGACCTCCATTGTGAGCATACTTTTGTCCCCACTCCCTGCCCTTTCACATTAAGTACAGTATCTGCATCTTCACCTGCACTAACATCAGCTATACTAACCAGCGTAGCACCAAAAAAAAATTCTACCAAGGTGGAGAGCAACCATTCCAGCCCTAATCAACTTCCAGCCAACAAGGGGGCAAAGCTGGGGACTCTTTACAGGCATGGGCATGGACCACCTTCTTGCTATACTGACGAGGCCAACCAGACAGTGGCCACCACTAAAGCTCCTTCGGCCCTCTCTCCTGTTTCATCATATCATGCTCCCACTTCTTCTGTGGCTGGTCTTCTGTGGTATTCAAGCTCCAGCCAAACCCACATTAAACATCTTATAGAGGGCTATTGTTGGAAATGTAAGATGTTCTTAATGGCTGAGCGTTCATCCTTGATACTCACACTTAAATCTAATGAATCCCAAATAGCCACTCTCATGCTGCAGCCATTCCAACTAGCCACTGCCACCTGGCTCCAGAGGAAGTGGACAGTGTACCAGATGGGAATGACAGTGATGTATTAACGGGGTTGTTGATGCAGCAAGGTCAGGCCAAGGGTGGCAAAGTTTTTCTATGAAAACAGTGAGAGGCAATAAAGACCTTGCTGTTCTCTTCTGTTCTCCCTCCTGCTTCCTCTACTACCTCTATTTCGTCGACCCCTGCTCTTCCCATTTTTTTTCTCTCCCCTGAGGCATGTCCATATGTGATGGTCTTAGCTGGAGTCCCTCTGTTGGTGGAGGATCAGGTTGAATCATTTGAGGGTCTGCGCAACAAAGCTGCCCAATTTGTGGACAGACTCATGTTTTCATGATGATATAATAATGGTTTGGAGAGTAAATTGGTTTGGTCCCTCTCCGACATCCAGGAAATTGATTGACTCTCTGAGATAGTGGAGGCCCCACCTGAGGCCATAGTTATGCCCACAATCAGGATGGAGGTGATGTTTAGGCCATGGCCATATCCTGCAACTGCTGATGACCAGCCCCCTCCAACCATAGATGTTCCCAATGAGAAATTATGGGTGACTTCTAACCTTGCTGTAGACCCCACTCCTGTGACCATCAATGGGCCTGAAACCATAGAGAGCAATAGAAGGTTTTTCCTAGACGTCTGGAACATAGCAGGTCTCTCCACCAAACTTGCGGACCAGAATGGTACGCTTTTATTGACAGCATTGATTTGTGTGTATTCTAGGAGACATGGGCCACTGCAGACGTGCATAGGGATGGTTACCAGTGCCTCAGCAAATTTGCAGTCTGCTTCCAGCTGTCTTTCTGGAGGCCTGTTAATAGGAGTTAAAGCTACCCTGAGGGGTCAAATCAGAGAGACCCCAGTACAGTCCCAAGATATACAATGGATACAGGCTCAGATTTATACTTTGTGCCACAAAACTGCATAAATGCAGTTTTGCAGCAAAAAGTATAGTGCTGACTTGTGCCAGCCAGGTGCATATTAAAGGAATGGTGCAAGCCAGTGCTGAACTTGGGCTAGTGTCTTCAAAAAAGACACTAGCGGGGTGGGGGTGGCGGTAGGGAAGGAGGGGGTTGTGCTTCAAAAAATGACTCTAGCCCATTTCCTGGCGCACAACCACCAAAAACATGACTCCTGTCTTAGGAAAGACAGGAGTCATGCCCACTACCCCAATGGTTAGCACAACGTACAAGTGTCCCCTGGGCTTGGCCATTGCACCCTGTGCCATGGGGGGGCCCCCGAGTTAGGGTCCCTGATGGCCAAAAAAATTAAAAAAGCATACCTGGACTTAACTGGGATGGGATCCTCCATCCTCCGGTGTCCCTCTGTTAGGGTTGGGGGTGTTCCCAGGGCTTCGGGAGGGCACCTGTGGACCCATTCCATGGTGTTTAACCATGGAATGGGTCCACAGGTCCATTAACGCCTGGTCTGACCCAGACATAAAATAATGGTGCAAAGCAAGCTTTGCAGCATTATTTAGCCCCTCCTCCCACCCATGCGTCATTTTAGCACGGGAGATAAATATGGGGCTATGGGGAAAGCACAATTTTTTTAGATGGGAACGCCTATCTTGCATCTCATTGACGCAAGGTAAGTTCAGGTATCCAAAAAATGGTGCAAACTCCAATATTTTTACGCTCGACATGTCTAGTGTCAAAATATAAATATGAAGTTAAGTTTTTGCCGAATTTGTGTCAAAAAATTACACAAATTAAATTCAGCACAAACAGAGTACAAATATGGGCCACAGATTGTTCAGCCTGGTGGGAATTGCTAGCTACTCATTAATGTTCACAACAGGTCAACATCTTTTAGTGCACCCTCTCCAATTTAAGAGATTTTAGACGGTTCTATAAGTCATTATGGTAACTCACACATTATCATTATTATAGGTGATTTCAATGCTACATTTGAACCTAATGCCTGTTTTTGTGAACTGATAGCTGTAGAGGATTCTCTCTGGAGTATCCCCGCCATTGAGGCACCACCTATTGCTTGCTTATGTGCTGCAGCCCTGCAAATTGCCACCATCTGTGTGTCATGGAGGGGTTCAACAGGGTTGCGTTCTGTCCCCCACCCTATTCTTATCATTTATCTATGGTTGTATGGACTTCCTACTTCACTGCCAGAATGACTCGCCCATCATAGCTGGCACCAAGACCTCTGCCTTATTGTTCGCTGACGACACCCTCTTGTCACAGATGGCCAGGGGTTGTCAGTTTTGCTGCAGCGTTTTTCCCTCTTTTTGGAATGATGTGGTCTAGAGTTGAACACAGCTAAAACCAAGGGGCATATTTATGCTTGTGCTGCTTTTGGGTCACTTTCAGTGATGCTGTGTTGGTGCAAACCTCTCAGCCATATCTATGAGGCCATGCAAAGCCACTTTACTTGGCTTTGAATGGCCTCATAGATGCGGAGTAAGGCAAGGCAGTGCAAGTCGCTGCGTTGCCTTACTCTGTGCCACAGAGGCGTTTCATGGGCATTGCAGTGGCTTTTCCTACGCAACTCCCAAGGGTTTGGATGCATTCCCAGATTGGAATGCGTCACCACCTTACACCTCCCCAGGGCAGGTGTAACAAGGAGAAATACTATTATTTCTCCTCGTTGTTTCCTCTTTCCATGTGTGCTGCATTCTGCAGCACATATAAAAAGAGGAAAACGCCTCCATGAATTGTTTACGTGCAGGAAGGTGTCCCTTCCTGCACAAAAACAATCTTGCCGACAATACAGGTACCCTTGAACCATGGTGCAAAGGTGCCTGCGATGGAACAAGGCTGCTGAAACAGCGCCAGCGCAGGCGGTAAGGACAGGAATGTACCATATTGCATAAATATGGCGCATTCCTGCCTTTTCACTTTGGCGTAGGGCAGAGCAGCAAGGTGACTTGCTGCATTGCACTATGCCAAATCCCTGTAAACTTGTAAGTGTAAAGTCTTCAACTCATTCCCACTTGATAGAGTGAGAGATTTTAACTACTTTGGCTTTCGGATATCAGATTCCAACTCGTGGGAGGCTCAGATATTTACTAAAACAGAGAGCAAGAATTATACTCACATTTACGAAACCTGCCAAGTCCTAGCCTGTCAACACTCCTCTTGAAATATATAGGGCACAGGCTTTAACTGCAGCACTATGCGAAAATGGGATATAGGCCCACTCCGATTTGTCTAAACTGGCCCTTGAGGAGAACAGGTTCGTGCGGACACTATTAATACTTCCCAGAGCTGCCCCTTTATACCAGCCCAGCTTGACCTTGGGCTAAGGACATTGGGCCTGGTGGCTAAACTTTGCACACTAACTTATCGGGTGTGCATCTACAAGCTGGATGCGCTGAAGCCCTACAGGGAGTGTCTTGCTGATATCCTTAATAGGCCTGGAGTTCTATAGAAGTTCTCCTGGTTAAGATCCATCAGGGCGAACCTGATGGAACTTGGCTTGGAAGCTTTCTGAAATTCACCCGAACTCATCGACCAGGGGACCCTGGAACAGCTAAAAGCAAGATATTTGGAAAGACACTATGCTAAACTTACAGCCCCTAGATCTATAGGCGCGCTCATTGAATCCTTTCTATCTTTTAAAGTATTTTTTTTTGCTATGAAAACTTTTTAGTTACTATTTGTCCTGCACTTACGAGATCCCTCTGTCTAAAACTTCGCTATGGAACTCTCGGCACTTACAGCATTCTCAAATATTTGCACAGGATGCATTGGGAGCTCTGCAGTATGCGGCGTTTGCTCTTGTTAGAATGAGACTGAGGAGCATTTTCTCTTTTTTTTTGCCCAGCATATTCAGCACGCCGCTCTAAATGGATTATCCCGGCATGACAGAAACTGGGCCTTTTATATCGGGCATCCGCATTATTGGCATTTAAGAAAGAAGAAGATCAATTTGCTGTAGAGGCTGTAGTGATGTATCTCAAAAGTGCATGGTATAAACTGAGAAGTCTTTTAATGTAATATTTTTAAACTGCATTGCTGCTGCACTTATTTGCATTTTGCACATGCATCTGCACTTTAGCTCTCATATGCTGCTGAATTGTTATTTGCCCTATGTGATAGTCTAATATTGCGCTCTCCTTTCTCCTTTGGTCCTACAATGCTTTAGCTTACCACACTTTATCATGCTTCTTTCAGATGAACTGTATTTGTTTTATTGTATTGTTTAATTATGCTTCATGGTTTGTAATGACCAAAAAAAAGTTAATAAATCAATGAACTTAGGCCCATATTTATTCTTTTTTAGCGCCGCATTCGCCTCATTTTTGACGCAAAAGCGGCGCAAACTTACAAAATACAGTTATGTCTCAAAAATCAACACAAATGCGGCGCTAAAAAAGTATAAATATGGGCCATAGTACATGGGGGAATGGTGCTGGTCTTACTACACCTGTACCTGTTCGGGTACAGATTGGTAATTGTAGCTCTTGGAATGCTGAGTACGCACTCTCAGAGATACCTTCTCTGAAATTACCATGAGCCAGGTAGATGGAATACTGTATAGAGCTTGACATGAGCCGGTATGGCAAGTGGCCAGGCTGCAGTTGGCTCACATCTGGGTTCAATTTGGTTCAACAAAGCTTTGGTCACATCCTTGTAGAGAAAGTAAAACTTGATGATTTCCGCTGAGGCCATGGAATGTGACCCTCTGAATGAAGATCCTCTCCTTTCTGTCTTCTTCTGGCAAGTTGATGTAGATGCTACTGTGCCTCAGGATATAACTGTTCATAGTTGTTTCCCAGCGTGAGTAGCAGTGTTCTGTGCTCTTTTGTATGGAGCTGGCAAGGTTAGCCATGAAGTTCGCATGTGCTCTGACCATGTGCTACTTTTCCGCTCAATTGACCCTTTCCATGACCTTACATGGCTTTGCCTAAGAATAGTAGGGTGCTTTGAGTGGGATTTGCAAAGTGTCAGCGATGGCTCCACCAACACACTCAACTTGCAAACATTTAAAAACAGTCTTGGATACAGTGTGGCACAAAGCGTTTTTTGTGCTATGCATGCCTCCAAAACTGATGCTAAAACACCTTTGTGTCATTTCATAAATTGTGCTCTCCTAATTGTCTGAGTTTGCATAAACACAAAGCCTTAGTAAATCTGGTACCAAATGTCCTGTGCACATACACCAGTGCTGCATATTTCTGTAAGTCTTCGCAGGCAACAGTTAATCCTTTGAGACAAACAGACATTTAGGTTATTGTGAATGTAGTCAGTCTGCAAGTTTCCATACCCATCTCAAAGGATTGAGAGCATTAATGGCCCATGGACATCTGTTGTTCTAAACACCACAATCAAAAACTTGGCATAGCCAAATGCCACACCTACCACACCATACAAGTTGTGTTAAAAGAAATCAGACCTACTGCAATGTTTGTGAACATCAAAACACATCAACACAGTCAGGGAGGGCTAGGCCAACACCGTGGGTGGCCCTGCTATCACCACAGAGTTGTGTGAACTTCATTTAAAAAGCATGACAAAGGTATACGTTGGATTCCAATAGGTATGCCCTCCAAAAAGGTTTGTGGACACTAGAAGTATACTAAATATGAACGCAGCATGTTCTGAGCCTAGCCGGGCTGCAAGATGGCAGCTCACTAGAGGAGTCCACTGACCAAACATACAATGCACCATGTACCCGCTACACAGTGAGCTTTAATGGCGATCTGATTGCCGTAGTGCCACCCTCACCCCATGAGACACCGACCATGGACTCCTTTCTAGATGTGCTGCGTGGGTCTCACCGTGACTCCTGTGCTTGCTGCCTGTGAGTTGTCTATGGGATATGCCTCCTCTTCCTCTGACTCTCCTTACTGCTGAGGGTCACCCAGGACTCCCCCTCAAGGGTGGAGTCCTCCTGGACCTGGCTGGTCCCAGGCAGCTCCGCATTTCTTCTTCACGACATTTGTCTTTGCCTTTGCACACCACAGACTGACTGCAATCCTTCTTCCAGCGTGAGATGTCGACTGCATCCCTTCAGGAACTCTTCAGCAGCTCCAGTGCTGCACTGTTGACTGTCTTCATTCACCATTGACCTGGTCCTGCATGCACAGACGGGTGGATGGTGGCTCCTGTCACGATCGGACACTCCAACATAAACTGGACTTGGTCCCCTTCCTTTACAGATCTTCGTTTACCAGGTTCCACCTTTGGTTTCTTGCAGTCGTGTCTGGGTCTTGCAAAATCCTCATCTGAAGTCCATTTGGTGGGTTTGGGGAGAATCTGGTACTTACCTCTTTTCTCCTGGTTGCTGGGGAACACTCTGGTACTTACCCTTTGGGGTTCCTAGTTCCTCCAGCTCCCCTCTACCGATTCCATTTCCTTGGGTGGGGGCCCGACTTTCGCATTACACTTTGTTAAGTACATGATTTGTTCCTCCCCGGGCACTCAGTACTTGTTATTGTTTTCACTGTTTTCTGTTGTCTTTTATGCTAATTCTTGATTTCTAATGTGTATATAATGGTATGTTTACTGACCTGCTAGTGGAGTATTGCCTATACAGTATTTTAGTATTCGTGTTACCATGATAAAGTAACTTTATTCTTATAAGATTGTGTGGTTATTTTATGTGTGTAAGTACAGTGGTAGTGCATAAGCTTTGCATGTCTCCTGGATAAGTCTTTTCTGCTCATCCACAGCTACCTCTAGAGAGCCCTAGCTTCCTAGACACTGGCTACACCTCAAGAATAGGGGATACCTGGACCTGGTATAAGGTGATAGCACCATAGGTGATCACCACACACCAGGCTATCTTCCTACACCGAGCACATAACCAAACACAGGTGGTCACCCAGGGCTTCGCCACACACCTCTTAGTTACAATGACTGATGACCTACTGTGCAAGCGTCCCTGTAAGCCTAGTTGGCTCTGGCAGAACCGTCATGCCGTCATGGATTCATTCAATGCATATTTTGCAAAACATAAAATCCTCCATTGACCTCTTGCTGGATCCATTGTGGTGCATTCTGTCTGTAATGGAAGCTCATGCCTGCTGTGTGCTACCTAATGGGGGTACGCCCCATTCTGCGGCTGGGCTGTTTGTCTGGATATCCTTCTCCTCCAGAAGTTACTCTCAGCTATGTCTTTGAACTGAATGTAGGTTGGGTGGAGTGGGAAGGGGTGGAATGGGGTTGTTCATCATGTTTGCTGGTTGCAGATGTTTCTTTTACCTTCTCTGCTCCTGTCAAGGTACATCACCCTACCTCACCATACTTATATGCCACCCACTACACTGTACACTTGCATTCGGATCACACTTCGGTGACATGACCTCTACGACATGCATCACCTGGAATGTTCGGAGACTTAATGATTATAGGAAAGCTCACCTGGTCCATGCCTACCTTACTAGACACAAGGTTGACATTTGTTTTCTAAAGGAACTACATCTCACATGTTCGACTGCTCCAGGGCAGTGCACTTGATGGTGCGGAAAGATCTACACTTCACTTTACTCTAATTTTGACAGAGGAGTTGCCACACTTTTGGTCAGCGGGCTACAATGGCAGCTGGTGCATACCATTACAGACAGGGGAGGTGAATACGTTATCATCGCGGGTACACTGCACAGATAGCCAGTGATCCTAGCAGCAGTATATGGCCCGAATATGGATGACCCTGTTTTTTCTCTGGTATCTGGAGGCAGATCTCCAGCATGGGACCCAAAGCTATAACCTGGGGTGGTGACTTCAATGTGACACTAGACAAACTGATGGATTGTTCTGAAGTGTCTAGATGCCCCCACCCTAATGCAGCAACTAACCACGCTCATTCAGGAAAACTACCTGCAGGAGATATGGCAGCATACACACGCAGACACCTGGGAAGGCACATGCCCTACATGACACCTCAATGTGTGGTCCAGATTCGATTACTGGCTAGTCTCCCGAGATGTCCAGACCTGAACTGTTAACCTGACACATCTGCCCTGCATCCTCTCAGATCATGCCTGGGTCAGGCTTGAATTGCTGATCCCCAAACTGCTCCTCACACTTTTACCTGGTGTAGGAGGCTGGTCTGGCTTTTAGTGGGTACCAGAGGTACTTACACCTTGTGCCAGGCCCAGTTATCCCTTATTAGTGTAGAAGAGGTGTTTCTAGCAGCTTAGGCTGATAGAAGGTAGCTATGGCAAAGCAGCTTAGGCTGAACTAGGAGACATGTAAAGCTCCTACTATACCACTGGTGTCATATGCACAATATCATAAGAAAACACAATACACAGAAGTACTAAAAATAAAGGTACTTTATTTTTATGACAATATGCCAAAAGTATCTCAGTGAGTACCCTCAGTATGAGGATAAGATATATGTACACAAACCAAAATTATGCAAGTAATAGCAAGAAAAGTAATGCAAGCAGTGCAGAATTACAGTAGATTGCAATAGGAGCACATAGGTATAGGGGCAACACAAACCATATACTCAAAAAGTGGAATGCGAACCCCGAATGGACCCCAAACCTATGTGAGCTTGTAGAGGGGCGCTGGGACTGTAAGAAAACAGTGAGGGTTAGAAAAATAGCCCAGCCCAAGACCCTGAAAGGTAGGTGTAAAGTGCACCTACTACCCCCAGAGAGCACAGAAGTTGTGATAGGGGGATTCTGCAGGAAGAACAAACACCAGCAATGCAACAACAGTGGATTTCCGGACCTGAGTACCTGTAAGACAAGGGGACCAAGTCCAATAGTCGCAACAGTGTCGAGAGTGGGCAGGAGCCCAGGAAATGCCAGCTGAGGGTGCAAGGAAGCTGCCACCTGTTGGAAGAAGCTTGGAGGTCTGCAAGAAAGAAGAGGACTAGGAACTTCTCCTTTGGAGGATGGATGTCCCACGTCGTGATGAAGCTTGCAGAGGTGTTCCCATGCAGAAAGACCACAAACAAGCCTTGCTAGCTGCAAGGGTCTCAGTAGAGGTTTTTGGGTGCTGCTGTGGCCCAGGAGGTACCAGGATGTTGCCACTTGGAAGAGGAGACAGAGGGAGCGCCCAGAAATGTAGGGATCCCTCACAGAAGTAGGCAGCACCAGCAGAAGTACCTGAACAGGCACTTAGAAGAAAAGTGAACCGGAGTCCACCCAAAGTCACAAAAGGGAGTACCATGACACCGGAGGACAACTCAGAAGGTTGTGCACTGCAGGAAGGAGTGTCGGGGACCCAGGCTTGGCTGTGCATGAAGGAAATCCTGGAAGAGTGCACAGGAGCCGGAGCAGCTGCAAATCATACGGTACCCAGCAATGCAGTCTATCGTGGGGAGGCAAGGACTTACCTCCACCAAACTTGGACTGAAGAGTCACTGGACTGTGAAAGTCATTTGGACAGAGTTGCTGAGTTCCAGGGATCATGCTTGTCGTGCTGAGAGGGGACCCAGAGGACCAGTGATGCAGTCTTTTGGTGCCTGCGGTTGCAGGGGGAAGATTCCGTCGACCCACAGGAGATTTCTTCAGAGCTCCTGGTGCAGGGAGGAGGCAAACTACCCCCAGAGCATGCACCACCTGGAAACAGTCGAGAAAGCCGGCAGGATGAAGCGATACAAGGTTGCTAGTAGTCACCTTGCTACTTTGTTGCAGTTTTGCAGGCATCCTGAGCAGTCAGCGGTCGATCCTTTGATAGAAGGTGAAGAGGGAGATGCAGAGGAACTCTGGTGAGCTCTTGCATTCGTTATCTGGTGAGATCCCCAAAGCAGAGACCCTAAATAGCCAGAAAAGGAGGTTTGGCTACCTAGGAATAAGAATTGGTTACCAAGAGAGGTAAGAGCCTATCAGAAGGAGCCTCTGACGTCACCTGCTGGCACTGGCCACTCAGAGCAGTCCAGTGTGCCACAGACACCTCTGTTTCCAAGATGGCAGAGGTCTGGGACACACTGGAGGAGCTCTGGGCACCTCCCCTGGGAGGTGCAGATCAGGGGAGTGGTCACTCCTCTTTCCTTTGTCCAGTTTCGCGCCAGAGCAGGGCTGGGGGATCCCTGAACTGGTGTAGACTGGCTTATGTAGAGATGGGCACCATCTGTGCCCATCAAAGCATTTCCAGAGGCTGGGGAAGGCTACTCCTCCCCAGCCTTCACACCTATTTCCAAAGGGAGAGGGTGTGACACCGTCTTTCAGAGGAAATCCTTTGTTCTGCCTTCCTGGGCCAGGGCTGCCTGGACCCCAGGAGGGCAGAAACCTGTCTGAGGGGTTGACAGCAGCAGCAGCTGCAGTGGAGACCCCGGAAAGGCAGTTTGGCAGTACCCGGGTTCTGTGCTAGAGACCCGGGGTATCATGGAATTGTCCCCCCAATGCCAGAATGGCATTGGGGGGACACTTCCATGATCTTAGACATGTTACATGGCCATGTTCGGAGTTACCATTGTGACGCTGTACATAGGTAGTGACCTATGTACAGTGCACACGTGTAATGGTGTCCCCACACTCACAAAGTCCGGGGAATTTGCCCTGAACGATGTGGGGGCACCTTGGCTAGTGCCAGGGTGCCCACACACTAAGTAACTTTGCACCCAATCTTCACCAGGTGAAGGTTAGACATATAGGTGACTCATAAGTTACTTAAGTGCCGTGGTAAATGGCTGTGAAATAACGTGGACGTTATAGGCTGCACTGGCTGGCCTGTGTAAGAATTGTCAGAGCTCCCTATGGGTGGCAAAAGAAATGCTGCAGCCCATAGGGATTTCCTGGAACCCCAATACCCTGGGTACCTCAGTACCATATACTAGGGAATTACATGGGTGTACCAGTATGCCAATGTGAATTGGTAAATTTAGTCACTAGCCTGTTAGTGACAAATTTGGAAAGCAGAGAGAGCATCACCACTGAGGTTCTGGTTAGCAGAGCCTCAGTGAGACAGTTAGGCATCACACAGGGACCACATACAGGGCCCTAATTATGAGCACTGGGGCCGTGCCTGGCAGGGTCTCAGTGACACATAGACTAAAACAACATATGAAATATGGGGGTAACATGCCAGGCAAGATGGTACTTTCCTACACCTGGCACTTGCTGCTGAGTGCACTCTGGGGCGCTGTGTTCCGTGAAGACATCCATAATGAGAAAACAGACTTTTTCTAACATAATGCAGGCTCTGTGCAGTTGACCTCCATGTTGTGGGAGGCCTTCAAAGGTGCCATATGGGGTGCATGCATTGCAAAACAGGCAGGAATGCTTAAGGCCAACCGATCTGGACACACAGTACTTCTGTACCAATAATGTGGCGTTTACTGGTCGTCATTCGAGTCAAGCTGTCGGACTTCACAGAGGAATCAGCTAGAGAGGCTTCCTACCTGCACCACGATGCACAGGCCTGATTCTATAGAGAGCGAGAGACCACCTGGGCAAGACACTTGCAGGCCTGCTTCACATGCTGCGAACATCTTCCTCTGTAATGGAACTACTAAATGACAATTCCAATTCTCTATCCTTCCCCTCGGGGCTGCTAACCATGATGTCCTCCTTCTTTTCCAAATTACAAAATGCC
Source organism: Pleurodeles waltl (assembly GCF_031143425.1). Lineage (NCBI taxonomy): Eukaryota > Metazoa > Chordata > Amphibia > Caudata > Salamandridae > Pleurodeles > Pleurodeles waltl. Next base: position 537,227,835 of record NC_090444.1, on the reverse strand, counting down.
ACCCTTACCCAGGATGCACCTGACTTGACCGTGCACCTAGAAACAATCCAACTGGTTTGCCTGGTCCGGGCTCACTGCACTTATCTAGACTCACCCATAACCACCAAAGAAATATTCCAAGTTTTCCAGAGCTTGCTTGGAGATAAGGTGTCAGGGCTGGACGGCCTCACCATCGCTTTTTACAAGGAAGCTTCCCCATGTTGGCACCGCACTTCTTATCAATGTATGAAGAGTCCATTGAGACTGGCGCATTGCCTCCCCTCACTCAGGGAAGCAGTTAATGTTACACTTCTCAAACCAGCCTCATTAGGTGACTCCAATAGGCCACTCTCCCTGGTCAATGTTGATAATAAAATCTTCACAAAAATCCTTGCAAATCAACTACTGCCACTATAGCCCAAAATAATTCAGCCCAACCAATCAGGCTTCATTCCCGAACACTCAACATCAAATAATCTCTGTCCTATCTTTGTGGCCATGCATCACCTTGACCATCAGGTCACCACTGTCACTGCCCTACTAGACGCCACAAAGGCGTCTGACACTTTGGAATGGCCCTATCTGTTTCCACTGCTCTCGCACATTGGCCTAAGCCAGCAGTTCATTCGCCAAATACTATTCGTTTACACCCTCCTGACAGCACATGTAGGGCTGAACAGATTGCTGCCAGACCCTTTCAGGACTGCGAGCAGTACAGGGAAGGGTTGCCCGCTATTGCTGATTCTTTTTGCGATTGCAATGGAACTATTAGCGGTGAGGCTCAGGCAACACCATGCACATCGTGGCATCAGCTTCACCATGAGGGGACTAGTGGTTTTGATGTATGCGGATGATATCACCTTATATGTTTGCGACCCGCAGGAGTTCCTAGACCCCTCTACCTGCGAAGTGCTATGCTTTGGCAGACTTTCAGGCATTAACATAAATTGTTCCAAGTCTGTGCTGTTCCCCCTCATGTATAGTACATACCCCTTTCGAAACTGAATACCTACTAACAAGGGTGGTGGACATAGTGCACTACTTGGGCATCATCCTCCGTCGAGATCGCAACGAAATTTGGTGAGCAAATTATGGTCTTGCCATTACATGGTCGGAAGACAGATTACTGGTGTGGACCAAGCTGCCTCTGTCATTTGTGGAACGAATAGCAATTGCAAAGATTGTGGTACTGCCCAAATTCCTCTACCTCTTTCTTAACATACCCATTCCACTTACAGCTTAATTTTGCAAACACTTTAGGGCTGCCATGATAACTTTGACCTTGGCTGGCAAACAACTGCATATTTCATGGGAACCCCTCATACTTCCGCCTGCCCAAAGGGGGCTGGAGGCACCCAACATGATGCTATATGCCCTATGTGCTCAAGCCCACTACCTTCATTTCCGGATCCATCTGATACCATTTCAGCCGCATGTTTCTATACAAACAGACCAGGCAGCCCCATGGCCCCTGTCTACAGCGCTTTACGTGCCTTACAAGCCAGACATAGACACAGCTGAGATGGTACGCTGGGCGTGAGGGGGATTGAGAAAGAGAGCTAGACGACCCTGCCTCTATGCCCCTTCAATCCCTCTTGGTAATAACCTGCTGACAACACCACTGCAAGATAAAGATGCTAGATTGAGGGCTCGCAGCCACAACATCATAACATACTCAGACTTCCTTCCGCTTCTCGATCCCGAGTCATCCCCGACTCCCACCATGCTAGACATTTTACTCCATTACCAACTCAGAGCTACCTGCCGCACATTCCATGATACATTTTCACCCCCTACCACTCCCTTCCTTGGAACACATGCTACCACTCCCTTTCCATGCAAACTTGTGACTTATCTTTACACTATTATGCAGTCCTCGATGCCCATTGTGGTAACAACAGCGCGTGCAGCTTGGTAAGCAGACACAGAACTCCCTCCCCATTACAGATAAAATAAAATAGTCATACTGCTGCAGTCATTTAGAGGCACTGTCCCCAAATTACAGATTGTGTTTAATAGACTTAAAATGTCTTCACTGCCTCTACCGCAGCCCCATGCAGCTTTTCAAAATGAGGCTTGTCTCTGCCCCCAGCTGCCTCAGATGTGCCCTACCCCAGGACTCTTTCATTCATCCTGCATGGTACTGCCCAAAAGTGACGACTTTCTAGGCCGTAATATTCTCTACAATCCACACAATCACAGGTCATGTACCTTTTAGCATCCCCCTGGTGGGCCTGCTGGGCAACGTCAGGGACATGCAGACCGGTGACTTACCGCTATGCTGCTCCTCCTGGCCAAGCATAGGATGGCCATACATTGGGGCTGGAAACCCGCTCCTATTATTCAGACATTGGCTGCTGGACTTGGCGTACTGTCAAGAGCAGTTGTCATACTTCTGGGAGTTGATGCCCCTGAGCTCACACCTCAAGGACATATGGGACCCGTTCCTCTCATTTCTCCATCAACAGGAACCACCCCTCCCCTCCGGGACTAGGAGATACCCATCTAGATGACAATCCTGGTCATGCAGGCACACCCGTAGGTGTCTCAAAGTCTTCAGCAGAATCCCACCTGTTCATAACATGCCCACCTGTTGACTGCATTCCTGTATATGTGACACTGCAAACGTCTTAGTTGCCCACTGGGCCTGGAGACTATGGCCCATATTTATACTCTGTTTGAGCCAGGTTTGTGTCATTTTATTTTTTATGCAAATCCAGCGCAACCTTAACTCCATATTTATATTTTGCAGCTAGACCCTACACAATGCATGGTAGTCTAGTGTCAGAAATATGGAGTTAACATCTTTTTAACGATGCGTGAAACCGCCTCGTGTCAATGAGATGCAAGGTAGGCGTTCCCGTCCATAAAATGACTCAAACACCCTAGTGCCATATTTATTCACCTGGGCAAAAATGACGCACAGGTGGGAGGCAAACCTGAAAAATGACGCTAAACCCAATTTGAGTCAAATTTGAACGCCTGGGTCAGGGCAGGCGTTAATATGAGGCAAACACACCACTACTTAAGGAAAATACACACAAGCAACATTTCAGACCAACAGGACAACATGGAGGTGTTACTGATTCACCTTGCAAGACAACACCGAGCACAGGACCAACGGCAGCAGCCACCACCACCCCAATGCGGCCCACAAAGGCAGCGCAGAAGGCAGGAGAGACTTTTCAGGAACAGGACAACCCTCCATGGCCTCAGGGAACAGGACATCATCCGGAGGTGTTGACTCAACTGGCAAGCCATACATCAGCTGCTGCGCCATATCGAGCCACAGCTAGCAGCTAACCTACAGACACTGCTAACTGTCCTGCATATGTCGGCAAGTGGCTCCTTCCAGACAATGGGTGCCCTAGTCGCTGGGGTATCACAGCCTTCATTCTCGCCCTTCCTGCCCAAGGTGTTAGATGCCATAATCTCCCTCACACCCCGCCACATCAGCTTCCCCAACACCCAGCAGAAGCAGCCGGAGATAAAACATGGCTTCTATCAAATCCATGGCTTCCCACATGTGCTCGGTGCAATTACATGCACCCATGTCCGGATCGTCCCACCTGCTGCAACAGAACACCTACTCAGGAACAGAAAGCACACGCATTCCATCAATGTGCAGGCCATAATTGACCACCAGGGATTGTTCACAAACATCTTGGCCAAGTATCCTGGGAGTGTCCATAATTCTTTCATATTCCGCCACAGAAGGATCAATCAGCACTTCCAAGACGGACAATAAGGAAATGGCCTTCTTATCGGTAAGTCAATAAACCTAGCAATATACACACAGCACAACAACCCTGTAGGACACACAAAACATACACCACTACATTGACATGTGGGAAGGCTGACACTGAGGTGTGACACTGATAGTTATGTTGTACACCCTGACACAAAGGGATGCACACCTCTGGACAAATGACGGCTGTCACAAACATTAGCTGCCACTCTAGAGCAACAAGGGACCAATGTCAAAGCCTACAGTGACAAAGACATGGCCTGCACTGGAAGTACAACTTGGAAGATGAACCATTTAAAATTACATTAGGCCACATAGTCAATCGGCTACCCTCCCAAACAGTATGAAGCGTGGAAGGGGTGTGCAATGTGTGTTGCAGCAGGTCTAACACCATGAGACACATAGCATGATGATGCTGACTCAAATGTAGGTGACACGTAAATACTGAGGCAGTCCCAACATCATACATCACTCCTGGGGTGCTGTTTCCAGGTTGCGATAAGGAAGTGGACTGTGCTATGAACACATATTGATGTGGCACTAATGCAAACTGCACACTGCTGCACACACTGACAGAGCCAATTGTCCATCAAAATAGCACATGTACAGGGAGATGGCCCTTCCTGCATAGATACATCCACCTCCACAAGGCAGTTAGCTAGTTTCCCTGGAGCAAGTTTGGAAGTGTAGGTGCATGGTTGCACATGAGCTACTGGCAGAGGTAACAACAAAGGCTTGCCTAGAAACAAGTCACACATGGGACAATTGTGCATTGTCAATATTGAACAGCTCAGTGCTGCCAACTTATGGAGATGTGTTGTGCATTGTCACCTACCTAAATCAAAGGGCCTCACTGTCGCATTTCATCTGCAATTACATATGTCTAAATGGATGGGATGTCCAGGCAATGTAGTGCAACCATGTTACCACCACATCTGAATCCATTTTATGTGTGGATGTATCATGTCCCCTCCAGTGAAAGCACACTAAAACATGTTGGACACTACACAATACATGGTACATACACCCTGACCAACAGTTTGGAAAAAAAATCATAGATTCCAGGTCAATGAGCCAAACACAAGTTGTCATGTCAAACAACCCAGTGCAGATAAAACCTCACAGAAGCCCAGGATCTCACACAATACCACAAACACTTATGACATTCCTGTTGCCAGCACTAACAAAATACTCACTCCTATTATTTTTTGCAGTGGATCAAGGTTACAGGATCCAGCCCTGGATCATGACCCCATTCCCCAAGCACAGCAGCAGAGCGTGCCTATAATGAGGCACATCGGAGGACATGCACCATTGTGGAAAGGACCTTTGGCACCCTGAAGTCCAAATTCAGGTGCCTGGACATCACAGGAGGCAGCCTCATATATGCCCCACACATTGTGTGTAAAATTATACTGACCTGTGCTATCTTGCACAACATTTATGTGAGGAGGAACATCATATTATATGAGCCAGACCATGAACTGCCTGAGGAGGAGGATGAGGATGGTGGCAGGTAAAATGAGGGGGAACAGCAGAACACAGATGCAGGAATGCGCCGCAGACAGCAAATTGTACACAACTTTTTCACTTAATAGTGACTCTACACATCTTGTTAAGATATGTAAATAAACACCTTACTTGATCACACAATCCTGCTCTGGTTTCTTCATTCTCCATCACATGTTCCTTAGGAATGTGAGTATTACCTCAGGGATCATGATACAAAGACACATCTGACTACTTCTGATGCAACATCACATATGATGCATATGTATGTACAGCAAACATCACACACATATAAAAAATACTCATCTCTTGAATTTCACATATGAAGGACAAAATCAATGGACCACAAAATATGACTCACATCCACGTTGCCAACATGGTCTACTGTAGCATATGACACACACCTATGACATCTCCAATCATATGGTAAATAAGCGCCTCATACATGAGGCAGTGGATGTAAAATGTCAGTGGAAACAGGAATGTATGAACAGACCCCTGACATTAGTAAGTGTGACACCTGCAATCTCTGCAAGCACTTGTGTGACAAGGGGGGCATCATTTGTGAAAATGGATAGCATGAGTGTCTCAGGTATGACAAGCAATGTTCACAACACATGCCCTGCGCAGTACATCCCTGGAAATCAGTCCTGCCACTGCCATGTGCTATGTCTCTGTCCTCCCATCTCTAGGGGGTGCTGTAAATGGCCTATCAGTACCCTGGGAGTCGTCATTAACACTCACCCAGAATCCCTTTCTGACTCTTGTTTGCTTCCCTTTTCCATATGGCATACTATAGAAGACCTACATTAGCTTCCATGGCTTCAGGTCCCATAATGCACTGCCTGGTAGTCGGTAAGACCTGTAATCTTCTGTCCATTGATTCCTATGGGAAAAGTCTGGTTGTCCCTTTATACTAGATTCTCTCCTCCAGGACTTGTGAGAGACTGAAGCTGCAAACAAATGTGATCTCTCTTGTGCAGCCCTGTGACTGCCCTGGCCTTGCTGCTGCCTGGAACTGCTTATAAGCTGCCATTCCCTGAAGCTCCTCGTTGTGCATTGGAGTATGATTCCTTTGTGTTCCAGACCCCTTGTTGGATTATGTTACAGTCCTGATTACGCCTGAACCTGCTCTCTGTTTTCCCAGTTTTGTTCCTGCTTGTTCTGTCAGAGTCTGCTCCCTGTTTCTCAGCCTTGTTCCTGTTAGTGTCAGCCAGAGCCTGCTTTCTGTTTACCAGCCCAGTTCCTGCCTTTGTGTCAGCGTGAGCCTGTTCTCTGTTCCTGGCTTTGCCTCCTAGTGTGTTCCTTCTGTTTGTGTTTCCTCTTGGGCTATCATGTCTGGTAAGTGTACTATCAGTCCTCACCTGTGTAGAAGTGGTTTCCTTTGTACTTGGGTCGGCACCTGGTTTCCAGGAGGCACATCCAGCCCACATCCTTTGTCTAGTGTTGCATGTAGTCTATAGTGCCTAACAGTGACAGTGTGCTAGGGCTGTTTTCCAGGATTTGCCACTGTGTCTCCTGCTGGACCCAGAATGGCTAGTCTCGTGTATGTAAGTACAAGCCTTGTTTGTGCCCTAAGGGTCCAGAGACAGAATGACTTCTGCTGCCTCCTTTCTATGGGGCTCGCATGGTGACTATCTGTAAGAGTAATCTGCACAGAGGCATTGACGTTCCCTGTTGCTGTGGGAAGTTCTGAACCCTACCCTTTGTACAACCTTAGTGATAACCCTAGCCTGTTTGTCCATTACTGACCAGTTCCATATTTGTTCACACCAAGGTTGCTCTGCCTTCACTTTCCTGTTTTCCCTGCCTTACCATAGCTGTCCCTTCCCCTCTTATGCCTTTATCTGCTCTTTTGCTTTGGTACATTACCTCCTTGCGAGATACTCTGTGAACTCAAGGGGTGCCCCTAACAGAGTCCTGACTAGACCTTCCCAAAACCGTGACACCATGGAGCCCAATCCTGACACAGGGTGCACATGCCCACACACTTGAACTGGACACTTCTGTGGAATGCCCACCTGAAAATATGTGAACACATGCAGCCAGGGCAGCAGGTCCACCACAGCAACACAAATAACATAGGTAACTGTAATGAGTCAAACTGATGTGTACCAAACATTTTATGGGTGGAATTAAGGCACAGTGTCTCAAACACAGTACGTACCAAACATGTACACATGTCAGACATTTGTGTAGTCCACACACAAGTCACCATGAAGTCGTAACCAACAACTAATGACACATGAGGGGTAACATATCCTACATAGCACTCATCAGCCATCCTGAATGATACCTGAGTTTTGTTTGTCGTGTGAAATGTAATGTCCCCCAAGTCAAACACATGAGTCAACACATGTTACAAACACATACCATGACTGTTGCAGATCACGGATTACCATCAGATGTAGATACACATTTGGGACACATTCATACATTTGCATGACGTCCAATGTATTGCATGCCGCTCCTTCAGAAACACACACATTATTGTTACCGATCATTCACACCCAAAACACCAAGTTGCATGCTCTACCACATGTGGCCAAACACCATATTACACACTGCAGGCCATACTATCCTATCTTCATGTTGATACAGGGTGCATCCATGTTAAATATTAGAAAATCACGCAAATACAGATACAGTCAAAAAAAATTACGCAAATGTGTTGAAAAATCCCACAAACGCAAACTAACCCTACCTGGTCCCTTAGCGTGAATTCCACCTGCGCACCACACGCATGTGGATATCCATTGAAATTGAAGTATACAGGTAATGCATGGTATTTTGCCACACATGTAGGTGATGCGTTGAAAATTTTCACGCAAACATCATATGTGTAAAAAAAATACACGCATGATGGAAAATGGGCCACAAAGGGGCCAGGAAGTGATGTAATAGGAAATCCTGTATACAGGCATGGTACAGTGGGTGTACTTTCACTTTCACTATACAGTTTGTGCTATTTCTTGACTGTGTGGCTGTGTTGGATTTGTTGTTCAGGGACATGTTGGGAACAGCGAGGCTGACACGCATGGGGGAGGAGGAGCTTGGGGGCTTAGTGTGGCTGGTGTGCCACTTCCTACCCTTGATGCTGGAGATGGGTGGGCGGGTGATACAGGGGTATCACACAGAGGCGAGGCGGCTGCAGTGGGGCAAGGTGCTCTACCACCTCAAGAGGGTCTACCATACAAGCAGGAATGAGCACCAGCTAAAACATCGCTGGGCTGACCTGGTGGCCAGAGAGTAGGATCTACTGGACTACCTGGGTGTGGTGATTGGTAGCCCTGTTGGTGAGTATCACATTGACAAATGTGTTCAGTAGAATGCTCCAGAGTGACAGTAGTAGATGTGTTGATGTGATGCATGCAATGTTTGTGGCCAGGGTGAATGCAAGCAGAACAAAGTGTTAGTGTTCCAGCACTGAGATGGAGTCCACATGTCTATACATGTTAACCATGCAGGCATGAGGTTTGTTGAGTCATGTACGATTATCACTTAGATCCACATCTGCGAAGCTATTTTGTCTTGTCACAAACAGCCTAGTTTTCTGAATTTGTGCGTTTATGTCAAGAAAAATTGTTTATTCCAATGCACATACCCAATTTTGCCATTCTGCAATCCCAATGCCAAATCACAAAACAGGGTTTTCTAGTGGCATTTAGGAAGGGGCGTTCCCTTCCTATTTGCGAGACAAAGTCCGATGTATGATTGTTTGCTGACCGCAAATGCCGTCACAAAATCAATTGCAGTTACCACCAGTTTCAAGCTGGTGCTAACCCATTCGCAAAAGGGAATGGGTCCCCTGTGAATGCATGCAAAAACATTGTTTCAGAGCACACAGTGGTCCCAGGGATCACTGGCTGCTTTAAAAGAATAAAAATTATAATATTTGTTTTTGACATGCTTTCTGTTTATCCTTAATGAAATAAGGCTGCATTTAAAAACAGAAAAGACAGCTTTATTTGAAAGCAGTCACAGACATGGTGGTCTGCTGAACCCAGCAGGCCAGCATCCCTGTGAGTGCCGCCATTCCCAAGGGAATGCAAAATGAGACCTACCTCATGGATATTCATGAGGTATGTCATTTGCTACCCCATTTGTGATTTGCAAACAGTGTAATTGACAGTGTTGTACATCAGATTATCCTACTCACAAATTGCGAGTTGCTAAGTCTCACAATGTGCGACTCACAGAACCTGATCTTCGTACATGTGGCCCTTAGTCACACGTATCAGGTGCTATTGCAACACCTGTGCCCATGCATTCTGTCAATGATGATCAGGTAAGACACCGTCAGCATACCACATTTAACTGTATCCGGACAGCAAAGTGGGCAATCCATGATTAACGCTACATTGTCATCACTACACACACACATGATCCCTGCCATTATGTTGCCAAAGGGGGCATACCCAGCTTAGGGGACACTGGCAATGGGGCATTTGTTACCTACATACAACTGTGCCACATCTGTCATGGACCACTGAACGCATGATAATTGCAGACTGAAAATTGAGCCACATGTCCATCACACTGTAACTCAGTGTCCCTTGATGCACAAGCCATAATACCTGAGTCACTTGTATTGCAGTGCACCAGGGAAGTGCCATTGAAATTTTCACCCAACTACAAATCATGCAATGGAGTACCATATGAAATGGATTAGCCACAGATGTGTGGCTATCACTCACTGGAGTGTCAGAGTCAATGTGAGTTTGCAGTGGTATGTCTGTTGTACTGTCTACGTGCAGGATCACCAGCTCACTCATGTAAAATGTTACACACTGTGATATGTTGTCCACACGTGTGTACAGTGATCTGACATTGAGCATATATTTCCTTTCCATGATTTACAGGTGGACCTGCCCCCATACCATCGGGGAAGTGGCAAGATTTCAGAACCCAGACGTATCCACTAAGTGTGATAATGTCTGTCCCGTATAGTGATTGTGGCTGTTGTGTGAGTGACTCTTGTGTGTTGCACTCATTGCAAGATATGATGAGCTGGCACGTGATCTGATATCTTATTAGGCTGGATGGTGACATAGTGTTCCGTGCAAGGGTTACCCATTCACAAGCAGAGAGTCATATCTTGGGAGTCTTGTGCTGCACAATAGGCAGCAGCGTGTGAACAAGGTGATTAGCAGCCACATGTGACTTGGAAGTGCACCAGTGTAAGTATATTGGCAATGGGTCACACCCTCATTCTTACAATACAGTGATGCCTCAGTTTGTGCATCCCTGTATTGTATTGTACATGTAGGACTGTATGGGTAACTGTCCCCCAGCATCTAGCCCCATACGTAGTACTCCATTTACATGACACTTATGTGGTATGTAATAGGCATGCATGCAGGTCAAGGCCAGACGCGTGCTGCCATTAATGTGTGTGTTTTGGGAATTGTGTCAGCAGATCAGGTGTTGATGGTTGTCCACAACTGGACACATGAATGTAGATGTGAATGACCTATGGATACCTTATTCCTAGTTAGCAGCCCTCCTCACATGTGTTCCACTCACTAAATCCATGCATACGTGGATATGCTTTCATGGTTGTCCTCGAAGGTTGTGATGATGTATTGCACGCCCATCACTCCTGAGGCACAAGGGGAGGGGAACAACAAATATGTAGGTAGATGTGATGGTCACAGTGTAGATGACAGTCATCTCATTCAAGCATGCATGTGTCCCAAACAACACTGACCCCTTATGATTAGCAACTGCATACTATCCTGCCAATTACATCTACCAGTCACTGGTCTTGTGTGCTTTGAAGTTGACTCAGATGATAAATATTAGTGGGCCTGGCCAATGTGAAGTAGTTGCTGCATTTGCATTGTGACACATTGCACTAAATCAATGCACGGATCACTTTATTTGGTCCAACTATTGTTGTGCTTTGCTGTGGCGTAAATGACATGATGGGTAAGCAGCGTTGCCATTACATTCATCAGGGACATTACATCATCTGGACTGTGATTTGGACTGCATGTGCAAATCAAGGCAGAGTGTTAGATTATCATCCGTACATGCATCACACAAAGATGACACTGACGGCTGCCTGTCTCATTTTTACAGCTGACAACATGGATATTGCGGAAATCAGGGCTTTCCAAAAGTGGGCAGTGCGATATCGCCACATCTTGGATGTTGAGTCTGGGTACCTCAAGATGGCACAACGCTATCAAAGAGAGCGAGCCACAGGGGAATGGCGGGCTTTCATCCAAGGGGGACCCGCACTGGCCACAAAAAGTTTAGCCAGCACCACACTTACACAGGGTACTACAGCCGCCACTGTCACATCTGCCCCACCTGCTGACCATCAACCTCAGCACAACAGCCCACCACGCCTGCTGCAATGGACATGTCAGCAATTGTGGAGCTCCAGAGGGACATGAAAAAGGTCCTCAAAAAGCTGGACAGCATTCAGAAGGATGTTGACAAGAACACAAGGAGACTGAAGGCCATCAAGAAGACACTGAGGAGGGTCAACCTGTGAACTCTTGCCTCTCCTCACCCCAAGTTCCCTCCCTCCTCATTCCTCATCCTGTTTTGCATTGGGGTTTAAGGGGTTTGGTGATAGGTTAGAGTAGGGTAGTTGTTTAGATAGGAAAAGCAGGTTTGGGTGGTGGTTTTTCATATTATTACATGTTAGTTTGTGAGTGGTGGGTGGGGGTTAATGTTGGGGCTTTTGTGTATATAAAAAAAATAAAAAAACAAAAACATTAAAAAAAATATATATTTATATATATAAATTTGTTTAGTATTAGGTAGTATATGTTTAGGTTATTATATGTTGTCCTGCATGTGTCTCATCGTATAAGGGGGGTGGGGGGCAAATGTAAGAATGTGTTGGTAAATGTGGTAAGTAAGCTTAGCATAGGGTGGTTAGGGCCAGTTGTGGGTAATGTATAGTTCGGATAGATTAGGTTAGTATAAGTGTGTTACATAGGTTTAAGTGCAGTTCCATACATAGATAATAAAAATGTAGGTACTCCCTTACTGCATGTGTCATATTCTTGGGACTCAGGGTCTTTGCATGAGTGTACAGTGCCAATTGTCTGTTGGTCTGTGAATTCCGTCTTGCATACACATCCCTCTCTTGACATGTTAATTCCCACGTCCAAATGAGCTGCCACATTGGCAGCTACAACAAATCTAAATATCAATGCATCTGCCATCCATTGTACCCACCACTCAACGTGACTATGGTTCCCATGTTTTGGACAGGTAGGTGTGTTTTTTAAGCTGTAATTGTTTGGGTCCTGTGTCGTGATGCTGGGCACTGTGGGGTGTCTGCCTGCAGCCTGAAGTTCATGCCAACACTGCTAAACTGAGTAGTGCCAATTTCAGATGAGGTCAAGTATACAAATTTCACGCCAATGTGTTTCACTTGTTCTCCCATCTGTCGTTATTGGCTGAGCACTCTTACACAGTCATTCCTGCTGTATGTAGTGGGTGAGGCATGTATGTTTTAAAGCAAATGTCACATACACAGTGACTTGCTTTTAGGGGATGTGGCTAGCATTGACGTTCATCATTTAGACACCTAGGCCCATATTTATACTTTTTTAGCACTGCATTTGCGTCATTTCTTGACTCAAAAGCGGCACAAATGTACAAAATACAATTGTATTTTGTAGGTTTGCGCTGCTTTTGCATCAAAAAGCGGCACAAATGTGGCACTAAAAAGTATAAATATGGGCCCTTGTGCATAGATATCTGCCCACATTATTTCTGCACTCTTGTATTGACACTCTGTGTGACCATAGACAATTTACATGCATCACAAATCTCCAGCAAAGTAGATGTGTCACATTTCACAGAGAAAAAGTGGTTGTGTAGGTGCTGTTTATTTTAAAGTGCTGCAGTGCAATATTTACATAGTCCAGGTCTGTGAGCCCATTAGTGTAAACCATTATATTGGGGCACAACACAAGTGCAAGGTTGAGGGACATGTCATTGGACATGCTGAGGTGAAGTGTCGTTCAGTGCAGGGGAACATGAATTGCCAATGGAGTAGTGAGAGACAATTGCAGTCCATAGTGGAAAGGTTAACAATGTGTCGGTGAAGAGTGCATGTCACCAACTGTAGCAAAACTGTCATGTTGTCAAGCACAGGACAAAGGTAAATCACTGCCCATGTGGCATGGGCTGGTGCTACCGGGTACTCCTACGGGTGAAGATGATCTGTTCCACATCTTCATCCTCTGATGTGTGTGTCTCCTCCTCCGCCCTTGATGGTGGTGGGTTTGAGGGGGCCAAACACACTTCTGTGGTTGTGGGGACACCAAATTCCCGGCGGCTGCCATCTGTGGAACTACATATGTCATCACCGCAGCAAGGAGGAGCTGCTGATTACTGAGTATGGCAGCAACATCCCTGTGGTAGGCAGCCATGTCTGCCCTGAGGGAGGCCAGTTCCCGGTGCATGGAGTCCAGCTTGTTGTCATGCATGGAGCAGCAAGATTGGGAGGGCAGGTGTTGTGGCAACTCCCTCACGGCAGTGGTTAGGTCCCTCACACACTGCTGGACTCCATGCAGTAGGGATTGTGTGACTTGTTTGGCTGCTGTCTGTTCTGCGGACATTATCATGCACATGCGTATCCCCTCAAGGCTGGCTGCCATAGTTTGCATCCCCACCCGCACCTCCTTGGCCAGCTCCTGCTGGACTCCCACTACTGTCCTCTCAAAGGTGGTCCCTGTGTCATCAGAGTCCTCAGCTGTGTTTGAGCTGGTGTGGGGTGGTGGGTGGGTCCTCTGGGATGGCTGCTACATGTATGCTTCTCCTTGCGACTAGAGGTGATGTCTGGAGGGTTCCCAGGACATCTTGGAGGGTTTCCTGGCTGATGGTTGTCAGCTGGTCATTCAGGCCATCAGGGTAGTCCAGGACAGGCAGATCCACAGGAGAGCCATCATTCTCTGCAATGAAATATTAAGCAATTAGTGTATCTGTGCTTTGCCAGTTGTAATGTGACATCACTGACTTCCCATTGGTGGTACATTGTCATCTTGGTTCCCATGCATCGATCCTGTCATTCATGTTTGCAGTCTTTCAGCCCTATGCCCCACCTGCATGTCACATGTAGTGAAGGGCAGTTTGGGCAATTGTCTACGTCACATCTTCTAGGTGTTGGTTCTGTCTGAATTGTGGCTTGCCACCTTCTTGTACTCATCAACCCTCCCTCTGCTTCCATTTGCATGGTGAGACCTTGCAACAATTGTTGGTGTGCTGATGCCACAGCACCACACATGACAATATGGCCCTGTCCCAGACTATCATTTTTCACATAGACCTATGTGGTGCTGTGACCTAGCACCACACCATGCATGGCATTTCCATGAGACAATGCATGTGTTACCATTGGTAGTTTCTCATGTTGATGTTTGCATATGTGTGCTACATTGCATTGCACTGATGGACCGGGCAGAGTTCAGTTTCCTCTTGTGACTGTGAGGGTGTGTTTGCCTTCCTACACACATATGTCCTCCCTCTCAATGCAGTTGTCTTAGCACTATGATACCTGAGATGGTGCATGGTAGCATTGCAGCTAATGTGACACAGACACAGGGGTAAACCCAGGGATGGCCAGCATGGGTATGAGATTACTGCTGTGCACATCATTATGTATGTGACAGTGCCTGATGGTTATTGAGTCTATGGACATGACCAGTTGACAGGAGTTGTACTTGGATAGAGATTGATGGGGATTGTTCATGTAGTCATTCTGAACCCTCATTTAGAGAATTTTTGTTCCATGGGCACCTAACTGGCATTTCCTAATTGACCAGCGCATACAGTACAGGTAGTTGTGGCAAATGTTGTCAATGGGGAATGCCGCTTGAGCCAATGGCCTGAAACTGGGCACTGTCCTCTAGTTTACATTCTGACAATACCAGCTGTCCTGTGACACCAGAACAGTTTTACGTTCTACCCTACCCTCCTGGTCTGCTTCAGCATTTCCAGGAGCCTTGGCATGGCGGTGTGTCCCCATGCAAAGGGTGTTGGTGTTGTGTTGTGCTGTGCCCCTGGATGCGCCTGCACAGCCCATGCACCTGCCATGAGCAGAGCAGGGAGTCCCATGCTGTGCCTCTTTGCCCTTTCCACTGCCTGATTTGCAGGGCTGGCATGCATTGTGTAGTAGGTATGTGCCTCCCCCTTCTTGCACTTGACATTTTGGCATTTTGGTCCCCCATGCAACTTACCCTCCATATGTGTTGTTTCCTGGTAGTCTGCGCTGTCCTGTTCTGCGATACCAGTGACGATTTCCTCCGGGATGACGGCTGCAACCATCTCCTCCATCTCATCCAGGACCTCTTGCGGTGCTGGACTCCGACCTCCGGTCTGCAGTGCTGCCTTCCTGTTCCTTGCCATTTTCTCCTTTGTCCTCTGCTTGCAGTCATGCCAGTGTTTCTTGCAATCAGTGACAGTTCTCCTGACCTCTGCCACACTGTTAATCTTGCCCACAATCTGTTACCAAATTGCCTCTCTCCTTCCAATTGGCAATTTAGAGGTGAAGAAGAGTTGATGCTGGTGCTCTGTCACCTCTCTCACCAGTATTTCATGCTCCTCTGCGCTGAAGCGACACTTCCTCTTCTTGTCTCTCCACTGGGTCTTGTCTGTGACCTCCTGGCTGGTTCCTGGTTGTCTGGGGTCTCCCTGGGGTCTCTCCTGGCTTCTGGGATCCATTTTGGGGTTCCTTTGCACTGTTTGCTCCGTTTGCGTTGCTTTTTGGCACTATTGCGGGAAAAAATGGCGCATTTCCATTTTGCAACGTGTTTACATGTCATAAACCGGATTACAGTCATTTTTCCTGCATTAACATCATTTTGCCTTACGACAATGCGCAATGGTTAACGTCAGGAAAAATGACTACAACCTCTTCTTAGCGCCACCCAGCATCAAAGTATAAATATGACGCACAGGTAGCATTAAGAGATGGCGCTAGACAGCGCTAAACTTTTTGACGCAAAATTGTGTTAGTGCAGTTTTGCATCAAAAAGTATAAATTTGGCCCTATTTGTGTATCAGTGCTGCTCCTGACTACATTCTCTATCCCTTTTGTTTTCGCCTTCTTCAGATTTATGTTGGTTGGGAATGTCAAGCGTGCTTTAAGCAATGTCAAGTCTGTGCTCTTTACCCTGGTCCCCCCACCTAGTCCCCCTCATCCCCTCTCTTTCTGACCTTCTTACTTCTTAACCCCTTGCCCTTCCCCTCCCTCTTACTCCCCTACGATGTTGTGATTCTTGCCTTAAATGCAAATAAAACTAACATTAAAAATATATATATATGAAAGCAGCAACATAATGCAGTAGAGGGTTCGAACAAATGTGTGAGCAAAAATAAATCAAATGATGTTTGAATTCACTGAAAAATTAAAGGGAAGTTAAGATTGAAGGAGTGCCAAAATAGGCTACAGCATAAAACCTCAAAAGACATGAAATTCACAAGTTACGGTAGCATTTTGACTCTGTCACCCCCTTTGGCCGCCTAAATGAGATGAGAATAAAAGCAGGAGTATGTTGTTGTCTGGGCAAATTTTTATGGTTGCTTGGCAGTAGCTGGAGCAAAACAGAACTGAAGTGGTAATTGTTTCTTGGATTAGAAGAGGTATTGCTAATTTGAAAAGGTGTGTGCACAGTATTGGTCAGTTGGTTATGTTCATTCAGTCGTATTTTATTCTATACCATTTATAGATCATTGTGGCATCTTTGGTACTGCTGCGTGGTAAGATACTGAGGGCCAGATTTATACTTTTTGAAGCAAACCTGTTATACCGCCATTCCTGGACGCCAGCCGCGTGTCATATTTAAGCTATGACACTAGCCGGCAGTAATGCCCAGTTAGCATCAAAATTATTGACGCTAACTGAGTGAGGGAGGCGTAGGGTAAACTGGAGGTTGTGTGTGAAAGAATGGCGCTAGTCAGGTTAAAGAAAAATGACTCTAACCTGATTAGCGTAATTATTTCCACGCACAACCCCCATTGACATGACTCCTGTCTAAGTAAAGACAGAAGTCATGCCCCACAGCCCAATGGCCATGCCCAGGGGACTTAAGGTAGATTTCCGCAGGCAACAAATTACTTTAACTCCAATATTTTAGCGCTAGACATGTCTAGCATCAAAATATAAATATGGAGTTAAGTTTGCACCGGATTTGCGTAAAAAAAATGACGCAAATCCAGCGCAGAGTATAAATATGCCCCTGACATTTTAAGTGTCTGGCATTGAGGACTATTTGTCGGTTTGTTATGGTCACGAGGTGTTATAGCATGACACATCACACAGCAGTGAATGAACATTTATATGCATTACAGATATCTTTATTTATCGGAACATGATTTCAGTCTAATAATTGAGAGCTGTGCCTTATTGATTCCTGTCTTTCCAGGCAACAAATGAAAAACAGTGAGCCTATGTTTTGTGCCAGTGGAGATAATTTCTTCTTGTCTCTCACGACCAGTTCTCAGTGAATTGTGTTATTTGAAGTCAGTGCCCCACTAATATCATCCAAGCTTAGAAACCCAGTGAAAGTCTAATTATATTAATTGCTCAACATATCAAAAGTGGTTTGTAGCAACGACCTTCTGTGGCGTTGCTTGTGCATTAAACTTCCTCTTCTTGTCTCTTCCAGATGTCTGGTATGGACCAGGCGATGCAACAGCTCAAGGTAGACAGAGCCTGCTGTGCAATCCAGGAAGTAAACATGTTACAGCCACAACAGCCGCAAAGACAGCCATGAAAACAATACTGGCACCAGTGCTTAATTTGTAAATGAAAAGGTGCCGATGCTCAAAGCTCTCCTCTTAAACACGCGGCTGCTGCAATTAAAAGTGCGAGCACAGAATACTTAGGCAGCGTAATCCTGAAGCCACCTTGGGCCTCTTCAGTCCATTTATAGCCATCCCTTCCCCTTCAGCTCACTCTGTCAGATTCCTGCTTTTCCCCTTTCTGACGCTTTTTCGTTTTTCTCTTCCTCCGTCTTTCCCACGTGTCTTTTGCTCGCAGTAAATGCTTGAGACAGAAAACTAAGGGCCGGCCCTCAGAAATAAGTGCTGGTGCTCCGCACCGGAAACAACAAGCACAAATTAAGCACTGACTGGCACACAGGCTATTACTGCTATATCCAGAGACAGGGGCATAGTTTGGTCAGGTAGACATGGGAGGGGGCACGGGTGTCAGATTTTCCAACAATCACGCTGGCATATAGGCCCATATTTAAACTTTTTTTTGTGTCACATTTGTGGAAAAATTGGTGCAAATTTACAAAAGATACAATTGTGTTTTGTAAGTTTGCGCCGCTTTGCGTCAAAAAATGACGCAAATGAAGCGCAGTAAATGTATAAATATGACCCATAATTTTAGAGTACCTGAAATAACAAGCAGGATGCATGATGGGGTCTTGAGGGGCAGTGGAAACGGACAGGAATATGGTTGGTAGGTGTATTAAATGAGAGAAAACAATATTTTGCAAAATAAGCATCATCTTTGAAGGGTTTCAAAATAGAGAGTGTGCGTGTGTATGCGTGCGTTTATGCCTGTGTGTTTGTAAAACGTACTGGTGAATTACGACAGACACCTCACCACCGGTACCCAACTATTGACCAGAAAATACATTGGGGGGGTGCAACATCCTCCAAACCCCCCCCTGAAACTACACTCCTGTCCAGAGATGATTTATCTGGCACCTCCAACACACCACCAAGTTAAGTCACAAGCCTCATTGCATTAGCTTCACAAGGCCCACAGCCATGTTTATATCTTCACCATTTTGAAAAAATTAAGCACACCGTGGGAATCCATGCAGAAATATTCGAACGCAGGACCGGCAGAGGTACTTGGAAGACAAACATTCCTCCACATGCAAAGTGCGATAAAAAAGACTCAAACTGGGGCAGCTACTCGTTTAACTTCTTTAGAATCCACAGTGACACTGCAAATAGTTTATAAATGAGTTGACACTGCACACTTTTTCATTTCACACCGAGATTTCCGGACACAGTGCCTGACACTTCGCTGTCATCATAAAGGATGGATACTGATTCTTCACCAATGTTAAACGTAGCACTAGCAAAGAAACAGACCTCAATTAGACCACCATATCCGAGGAATGAAAGTATCACCAAAGCCTTCTGAATTGTCAGATTATAGGATGTGACGGCTAGTCAAAATGTTGATGATTCACCTTCTAATTCTCTGGTGTAAGGAAAAGCGTTACTAGAATCATGGAGGACAAGTCACAAAAATGCCGTGGGAAGCGGAAGTGACATCACACGCCCTGTGACCTTCACTTTAACTGTCACACACAGCCAATTGCACTCCATGTTGTATTACACTAATAGTGAATAATATGATATTATTCGCTATTAGTGTAATACATTATAAAATTGACAGAAAACAAAGAGCGTCGACCTCCAGCCGACGTCCATAAGTATGAGCTGCCACTGTATTTCTGGCACTGATTTTTTCACCTTCGAGGCATGACTGGAAGGTACTGGTGACTTTTGTCTAAAATGGTTGGGTTTGTGCTGCACCTGTTTCGTCACTGTCACTTGCAGCTTGTTTAAGAACCGCACTGCGCACAGTTAATATATATGAAGTTTATTAAGTCCAAAGCAATAAACCCCATCCCAGTCTTCTCTGTGTCCTCTCTTCCTGCAACTGCCCTGCTCTCCTGAAGCCATTGTAGAACTCCAGCAGCGCAGCTTAAGTTGCTAGGATACAACATATCTCCCTTTTTCCAAAACTTCCAACCAAAACGTGTATTTCTGACAAATATATAAAACACATTTCTTACCACTAATAACATTCTACATACCCGTGAGCTATGTGAGATTCTCTAACATATTTAAAAATACCTTACCATTAAAACATTACACTCCTATGCACTTGGTGTGTATTCCCAACATACATTAAAAAAAACACTACAGTTAATTAGTATAATCCTTCCACCAGACAGGTCCTACCCTAGAGAGCTTTTCTTTGTCCAGCTTAACTTCAGACAGAGGTTTTATCTCCTTCTCTTTATTCAACCAGATTTTACATGCCAATTAATAAAGTAACCTTCCTTACGTTCCATTTCTTGCCATCATTCACCCATACGCAATTGCTCCAAACCTTTTTAACCTCCTTAGGTTTAGACCACTTGGTGAGACTTTGCTTCTTACTGCCTACAAAAGCAGTCCTTACCCAGTCTCCCACCATGAATTTGTGGATGTTGTTTTTAACCTTGACATTATGTCTATGCACATATTTCTCTTGATACTTGGTAACTTTTTGTTCCACACTTTGCTCCACACCATCTTTACTGCACTTTGTGCTAATTGCTTTATGCATCCAGACAGGTGTTGCCACAGTACATGCCTGCCTGCCTTTTAATAAAGAAAATGAAGTTTCTCCAGTAACTGTATGAGGTGTATTGCGGTAATTCTTGCCACTTTCCTCTGCTAATTGTACACACTCTTTTAATACACAAATAAATCTCTCCACAAGACCATTTTCCCTTGGATGGCAAACCGCTGTCCTAAGATGCGTTACACCAATCCTCTTTAAAAACAGTTGGAATTCTTCAGCAACTAATTGTGGACCATTGTCACTGACAATGCATTCAGGATACCCCTCTCTCCTGAATACTTCCTCATAGAAATTTATAACACATACAGCTCTAATGTCCTTCACAAATACCACCTCAGGCCATTTAGAAAAATAATCCACAAGAACTATAGCCCATTTTCCCTCTACACCCTTACTACTGAATTGACCACATATATCAATCGCCAGTTTGTGCCAAGGCTTCCTCGGAAATTGAATAGAAACAATGGTTGTCTCTTCTGATTTATGACTCTCATCACTACACCTACATGCAACACACACCAGCACAAATCTTTCTATGTCTTTGTCCATCCTTGGCCCCCAAAAATCAACTCGTGCTCTTCTTTTCATTCTGGACATTCCCCCATGACCTTCATGCAATAAAGTGAGCAGCCTAACACGCAAACTTGTAGGAACTACCAATCTTCTGTTCCTCCTCAGGATGCCATCTAATTCTGATAATTCCGATAAAATCATCTTAAAATCTCCATATTCCGTCTTCACACATTCCGTTGAACCATCGGTACTGGTCAGACAAGCAGAAATCTGCTTCAATACATTGTCTTCCAAAGTAGCTAATCTCCATTCCTCCTCAGTTATTGCTCCACAACTTAAGTCACTGACACTCGCCACTAACCATTCTTCGCCATCCTCCACACCATCCTCATTTTCTCTTTCTAACAGTAATCTAGATAAACAATCTGCATTGCAATTTTTCTTGCTCTGAACATGTTTCAAACTGATATTATACTCTTGTAAACGATAAAGCCACTTAGCAATCCTAAGTGCTGCCTGTGCTGCCTTTCCTGCCCCTTTAGTTGTTAAGATATCAGTTAACAGTTTGTGGTCTGTCCTTAATTCAAATGTGGTACCCCATATATATGTTTTAAAATGATTCACACCCCACCAACATGCTAGTGCTTCCCTTTCAATTACCAAATAGGTTGCCTCTGCCCCTTTAAGAGTACGTGACGCAAAGGCAATGATTCTTTCATCTCCTTTTTTTTTTCTTTTGCGAGAATACTGCCCCCAGACTACAGGCACTAGCATCCACCATTACAACAGATTCGTCCTGTGGATCAAATGGTGTTAATGCTACCACTTTTACAATGTCAGATTTAATCTTTATAAATGCTTCTTGACACTTTTGTGTCCACTCATACAGTACCCCATTTTTCATTAGTTCCCTTAATATATGTACTTTGTCAGCAATATTTTGCACAAATCTAGAATAATACTCGGGTAATCTTAAGAATGAACGTAATTGCTCTTTGTTCACAGGGGCAGTTGCTGATTCAATTGCTTCCAAATGTTTCATCTTAGGTTTTACACCTTCTGCAGATAATGTATGTCCTAAAAAATCCACTTGTTGAACGCCAAACTAACATTTGTCAGTACCTACAGTTAGACCTGCATCTTGTAATTTAAACAATAACTTGTCCAATTTGTGATTGTGATCTTCCCTATTTGCCCCCATACTTAAATATAATCTTGAAACACAAGAACATCCGATTCTCCTGACAATATCTTACTCATGAGCCTTTGGAATACAGAGGAAGCTGAAGCCAAACCGAAAGGCATGTGTAAAAATTGAAATGCACCTTCCGGCGTTATGAACGATGTAAGGTGTTTTGATTCGGGGTGTAACTTTATCTGATGATATGCACTTGACAGATCAATAGACGAGAAATATTTAGCATTCTTAATGCTGGATTTCATGACATTTATATGAGGTAGAGGATGGCAGTTCACCCATATGCTCTGGTTCAGATCTCTCAAATCCACACACATGCATACCTTCCCTTTAGCTTTCGGATCTAAAACTATGGGGCTGAGCCAATCAGAAGACTTCAGTGTCTCTATCACACCCGCCGCACACAAACGATCCAGCTCCTCCTTAAGTTGCAGTCTCAATGCTAAGGGAACATTTCTCACTTAGTGTATTTTAGGCACACTCCCTAAAATTACAATTATATGATGCTCAAACTTCTTTAGGCACCCTTATTCTTTTGCAAATAATTTGGTATATTTTTCTTGCCAAACATTGAATTTTCCCACTTCAGTTAACAATACCTGTTCCGGGTGATTGGGATCTAGTATTATGCCATGTGCTTTTTGTTCTTTCCATCCCAAAAGTGCCCCTCCATTGTCAACTACATAAACTTTTCCTCTAGTCAACCTATCCTTATACTTTAATTGACAGTTAACATAACCAACGATGGGCAATTTTACACCACAATAGCCCTCTGGCTCCATGTCAGGTGGTAACAATTTAAACTCGCCTACATTTTTCCACACCTGTCTATCAATTATAGTGTAGGGAGAACAGGAATCTGCCCACAAAATAACTCTGGTACCATTGATTTCCATGGTACATTTGGCAAGATGATATCCATTCTTCACCACACCAACAACATCTGATACTTCTGTCAAACTACCAGATATCACTAATACCTCAATTGCGCCTACTTCTGTTTCATCATCAGAAACACTACTAGCATTTCCATTCACGGAATTCACTCTATGTCTGCTTTCCCTTTGATGCTCTGTTCTACACCTTCGAGAAAAATGGCCTAACCTTTTGCACTTAAAGCATTTCGCATTAGTCACTGGGCATGTCGCTGCATCTGCCATATGTTTTGTACTACCACATCTATAACACAAGCGCTTCTCCTTTGTAACAACACTCTACTGCATTGTTGTAGAGTCCCTTCTACTCTTGTGTTTTATGTTTACTTTCCCATTGTCATTTTTTTCTTGACATTGGTCATCATTCAGTTCTTTAATATACAGGGACGTATTCTCTATGCGCCTGGCTATGTTAATGGCTTTCTGGAAAGAAGGATCTTTTAACTCTAAGAACTTTTCCTGAATCTAATTGTTACTAGTTCTATTTATGAACTGATCACATATGATTTTCCTTATGCAGAGTCTTGAATTTACAAGTAATAGCTAAGGTTCTTAACGCAGATACATACTGTTCCACGGATTCACCCAGTAACTGAGACCTTGAAAAGAACGTATGTCTCTCTACCACAATACTAGTCTTCTTACCATAATGATCTTCTAGAGCTTTCATAGCGTTCACATACATACCTTATGAAATGTCCTCAGCTTCCGAAACTTCATCCCCGTCCCCTTCATGGTTGGTTGTAACACTGCATATAGCTTTAGGTAAAGTTTTTAAAACCTTCCTCCCTTCTATGCCCAAACAATGCTTCAAAATGCAAGTTTATACGATGCTTCAAAAGTTATCCCTCCAACAGCCTCTAAGTAAGTCTCAAAAGACTCACGCCAATCTTCCCATACCATCACTGGAGTCCCAGGACTTTGTAAAACATTTGGGGTCATATTTAAACTCTGTTTGCGCCGGATTTGCGTCGTTTTTTTTTACGCAAATCCGACGCAAAACTAACTCCATATTTATACTTTGGCGTTAGACCGGTCTAGCGCCAAACATCTTGGAGTTAGCATCATTTTTTAGCGTGGACACCTTCCTTGCGTTAATGATATGCAAGGTAGGCGTTCCCGTCTAAAAAATGACTCTGAGGCATGTGCGCCGTATTTATACTCCCGGGCAAAAATGACGCCCGGGAGTGGGCGGGTCAAAAAAAATGACGTCCAGCCGCTTTAGCGTCATTTTTAAGCGCCTGGTCAGGGCAGGCGTTAAGGGACCTGTGGGCTCGGAAGGAGCCCAGAGGTGCCCTCCCATGCCCCCAGGGACACCCCCTGCCACCCTTGCCCACCCCAGGAGGACGCCCAAGGATGGAGGGACCCATCCCAGGGAACTTAAGGTAAGTTCAGGTAAGTATATATATATTTTTTTTTGTGGCATAGGGGGGCCTGATTTGTGCCCCCCTACATGCCACTATGCCCAATGACCATGCCCAGGGGACAGAAGTCCCCTGGGCATGGCCATTGGGCAAGGGGGCATGACTCCTGTCTTTGCTAAGACAGGAGTCATGTCAATGGACTGTGGGAGTCCAAAAAAATGGCGCAAATCGGGTTGAGGCAGATTTTTTGCCTCAGACCGACTTGCCCCATTCTTTGACGCCCAAGCTCCATTTTCCCCTACGCCGGCGCTGCCTGGTGTGGGTCATTTTTTTTTACGCACACCAGTCAGCTCCGCCGGCTAACGTCATTCCATAAATAAGGCGCCCGCATGGCGCTTTGGAATGGCGTTAGCCGGCGTTAAATTTTTTTACGCACAACTGCGTTGGCGCAGTTGTGCGCCAAAAAGTATAAATACGGCCCTTGGGGAGCTAAAATTGACGCATCCATAACAAACTAAACAACTGATGTGTTTCTATCTAAAAATAAATAACTAAATGGTCCTTACTACAAGAAATTAATTAATATGCTCAGCAATTATGCTATTCAGGCACTCTGCTTTCTCAAATCACACACACAAAATAAACTAAAAAAACAAATGTAGTCACCGTTGTCAGTTGTTCATACGGATATGTGCCACATTCTAGGTTCACAACCCAGTCACAATGCTATTTACAGTTCAATCAGATTCACAGGAGCTTTGCTGTCTGACGCTACTCTTTTGAATGTGACTTCCTCTTCTGACTTTTCTCTTCTGAACACGACTTCATCTTCTGACACGTCACATCGCACCGGTCTCCTTTATGTCACACTACCCAGGAAACACCATGCGTACACATCAACAATGTTGCTGTCAGCACAACCCTCAGGAGACTCCTATTCAAGCGTATGGTGAGTTTGAACGAACACACATGCACGCATGTGTTTTCAAACATATACACACACACGCGCGTGCACATGTAATCTAATCTTGTCTATTTCCTCCGCAAGGTTCACGATCAGGCCAACCACCATGACCCTGAGTGCCTCACCAAGTTCCCTTTTCCTTCTCTTTTCTTTTGCAATCCAAGACGTGCTTCCAGCGTGCCGCCGGGATCCAAACAATGCGGGACGCTGCTGCTCCAAGTGCAGTGTGCACACATGCCTTCCACTTGTCCCAAAAAAAAATTCAATATCAAAGCGATTGCCAGTCACACCAACGATCCGCTCTACAACATACCGGATATTGCTGAAACACTGCTAGTATAGGTTTTCCGACGTAATAGTAAGAAGACAGAGGGTGTCAGGTGCTAGTTGCTTTTTAAGACCGGACTCTTGAACACGGTAGATATGTGCATCCCATTCTCGTCGCCATTTTTAAGAACCACAGTGTGCACAGTTAATATATATGAAGTTTATTAAGTCCAAAGCAACAAACCTCATCCACGTCTTCTCTTTGTCCTCTCTTCCTGCAACTGTCCTGCTCTTCTGAAGCCATTGTAGAACTCCAGCAGCATGGCTTAAGTTGCTAGGATACAACAAGCATAACAGCTTTAGTTCAAACCTCTCTGCCTTCACACATTAATCAAACCACACCACCCTTTTTGGTAATTTTTCGGAATTTTGATCCCTTTGCGCTTCCTTGCATCAAGAGTAGTTACTGGAACACGCCGGTGCAAATACCTGTCTATTTTAACAAAAAGCCCAATCTACTAAGATAGCTAGAGTGAACTTTTCGTCAAAAATAACACCTCCTTGAAGCAAGAATTAACAAGGAGAAATGTGTGTATTTCCTTCAAAACACATTTCAGGCATGATGCAGTGCACCATGCATCCAATGTGTGGGAATCTTCTGACTTTGCCTAGGCATACAGAGTTGTAGAGGAAGGGTATACGTCTGGTAAAGCGCCCACTCAACTTGCACCATGGTACAAGGAATGCACAAACCGGCTATGTTGGTCTCATTGGTGAGAAAAGCATGTTGTTTTAAAACAAAGTAGCTTCAAAGGAATAGCCCCACGCAAAGCAGAACGGTGCTTGCTGGTCTGGACTGGGGCGTGAATTAATGCACTCTCCCACCACAGGAAGGTGTTAACAGCAAAACCACACTGACGCCGCCTTTTCATGAACTATATCCATGACATAACTACTGTGCGTCCCTCCAACGGGTGCTTGATACATTCCTTATTCTGATGACAATGAATCTGATGCATTTGGAGTAAAAAGTAAAAACGAATATTGAACCGTTTAAACAAGGATAGTATATGACCTTAAATCTGTAATTTGTTTACACAGGACATATGCAGGTGAAGTTGTGCATCTGTGAAAAATATACATGCCGCACAACGGATTGTTATACAGGCCTCTAAACTCTGCTCTGTCACACTTAATACCACTTTCTTTTTTGTATATATACGCACAGAATGATACCAGTACTTGCTGAGGAATGAGACTCACCCTGCACTGCTTATCATCTGAAGGTCCGCATCAGCCAGCAAGCCGTCACTCACTGTCTGAATGGAATCCACCTGTAGTTAAATATAAAATGTATCATGTTTTTGGCCCTTTCGAATTGAAACTCAAAGAGAAAGCGGAAATCAGACATCAACTGGCTACAGCACACCTCAGACCTGATAGCTAATGCAACCAAGAAGCCGTAAGGAAAGGATAATAAAATGAATACTTAGGTTATGTGGCAAATGCATACCTAGGTTCTAAGGTATCTTTAGTGAGACTGATCACCTTTCAGCTGGCAGATGAAATGACCCCTACTGTAATATGCACATTATCAAACTTTCTTTTTCACTCTTCAGGAAATAATCCGAATGGTCACACAAGAGCTTCTAATGTTCACTTCCCCTACTGCACAAGATGTATGACTCCAGTGGAAGGTCCAGAACCTTGAGGACAGCACTGGGGGGATCAGGACTCTCTCCGACAGAGGCCAGAAGAAGGGATGAGGTCTGATACAGTGGGGTCTGATCAGCTGGAAAGAAGGAAAGACCCCAGGGGGAGCTTGTTGTGGTTCAGCAACTCAAACAGGAAGTCAGCCAACTGACCCTTGGAGTTACTTCTAGGCTCCAGGGTTTAGGGTAAGCAGGTCCAGTCTTCCTTCTTCAGACAGCAGGACAGTTCTTCTGAAACATGTAAGATTCAGGAGTGTTCGGATTCAGGTTCTGAAAGTGGCACATTTTTTAACCAAGTACCCACCTGTGGTAGAGGACACCTCTGTGTCTGACTCTAGAACTGGGTCTAGTCAGTTCTTCTCTTTTTCATGGGGTTTGCTCCAGTCTGTATAGTGAAACAAGGGACAGCTAGGCCCAGTTGTGAGCTGCATTTTCCAGTGACAGAATAGCCTCTTCTGAAGTCAGGAAGTGCTAGGTACAGCCCCAGGCTACCCTTTGAAGCACAGGAATGGCTCAGTACACCCGCCCACCATCCTGCTCAGGAGAAGAATCCCCTTGACCACACTTAAAGCACTTTTGTCCACTGTCTGGAAGAAATACATACCACACAACAAAGCCATTAGTAGTCAGGTGACCCTGGCAGACAGGACCAGTTTGTTTAGGTAGGGAAATGCCAACTTTCTAAAAGTGGTAGGTATATTCAAACTAGTGACATAAAATTTGAGTTTTCCAATAAACAGGGTTTATGAGTGAAAAAAGTATTTTTCGAGCTGCTACAATACTGAACTTTCTCACTTATTAAAAGTAATAAGATAAACCAGAGACTTTAAGGCCTACCTTAGGAGTGACTTAAAATAATTAAAAGGGAAGGCTTAGGCCTTGCAAAAGGTTTATTCTGCCTGCACGAAATTGCAGTTTTAAAACTGCACATGGACTGCAATGGTAGGCCTTAGGCATGTTTTAGAGTACTACGTCAGTGGGTGGCACAATGGGTGCTACAGCCCACTAGACCTAGGGTACATGCTCCACCATATAAAAGGGTCTTATAAATAAATTAGGGCCTTATTTGTACTTTTTGGTGCGAAACTGCATTAATGTGGTTTTGCACTGAAAAGTTTTGCACTGGCTTGCACCATTTTTTAGCACCAGCTGGGCACCATATTTATGGAATGGTGCAAGCTGGTGCAAAGGGTAGGCTAGCGTAAAAAAAAAAAGACGTTAGGCAGGTTAGAGTCAAAATAAATGACTCTAACCAGATTAGCGTAATTTTTCGACACTAAGGGGCATATTTATACTCTGCACTGAATTAGCGTAATTTTTTTAAAACTCTAATTCAGTGCAGAACTAACCCCATATTTATACTTTGGTGCTAGACCCGTCTAGCACCAAATTTATGGAGTTAAAGTCATTTTTTGGAAGTGGAAACCTACCTTGCCTTAATGAGATGCAAGGTAGGCGTTCCAGTGCAAAAAATGACTCTATGCCCTTAACGCCATATTTATAGTCCCATGCAAAAATGGTGCAAGGGAGGGAGGAGGGGTCAAAAAATGGGTCAAAGCTTGCTTTGCCCCATTTCTTAAAGCCTGGTTCAGGGCAGGCGTTAGGGGACCTGTGGGCCTATTTCCATGGTGGAACACCATGGAATAAGCCCACAGGTGCCCTCCCTCGGCCTCAGGGGCACCCCCACCCACACCAGAGGGACTGCGGAGGATGGGGGACCCCATCCCAGGTATGCACAGGTAGATTGCATTTTATTTTTGAAAGTGCCATAGGGGGCCCTGAAATGGGCCCCCATACATGGCACAGGGTGCAATGGCCATGCCCAGGGGACCCTTGTCCTCTGTGCTGGCCATTGGGGTGGTGGGCGTGACTCCTGTGGCATGGTAGGTTTAGCACCATAAAATGACGCTAATCTGGTTAGAGTCATTTTTTTTTTCTCCTACCTGCCTAAAGTCATTTTTTTGGTGCTAAACCCTCTTCTTCTATACTGCCAGCCCCACCCGACTAAAGTCATTTTTTTTTTACTCTAGCCTACCCTTTGCACCGTCTTGCACCATTCCATAAATATGGTGCCCGGCTGGTGCACAGAAATGGTGCAAGCCGGTGCTGAACTTTTTGCTGCAAAACTTAGTTAGTGCAGTTTTGCAGCAAAAAGTATAAATAAGGGCCAATATTTTGTAAGTTTGTGCCACTTTTGCATCAAAAAATGACGTTAATGCGGCACAAAAAATATATAAATCAGGGCCTTGGTGCTAGACGGGTCTAGCACCAAAGTATAAATATGGAGTTAGTTTTGCACCGAATTAGAGTAAAAAAATAACGCTAATTCAGTGCAAACAGAGTATAAATATGCCGCAGAGTAGAAATATGCCCCTAAATATGGCATTAAGGCCATGGAGTCATTTATTGCACGGGAACGCCTACCTTGCATCTCATTAAGGCAAGGTAGGTCTCCACTTCCAAAAAATGACTTTAACTCCATAAATGTGGCATCTAGCACCAAAGTATAAATATGGAGTTAGTTTTGCACCGAATTAGAGTAAAAAAAATGACACTAATTCAGTGCAAACTGAGTATAAATATGCCCCTAAATGTACCAAGCAGGGGTATACTAATTCCGCCATAATTTGAAGGGAGAGCACATACACTTTACCACTTGTTAGCAGGAGTAAAGTGCGCAGAGTCCTAGAGCTGATAAAAATGGGTTTAGCAAAAATAGGATAGTGAAGGCAAACATCTGGAGGACTACTAAGCAGAAAAATGGTAACTTCCAACATTATAGTTTAATTAACTAAAAAATAAAGATAATTAATTCCTTATTCATCTGAATTTAAGGAACCATAACTATCTAGGTTGCCTGCCTATTGCAACAGTATTGCCCTTCTCTTTTTTCATCAAAATAGGCTATAAGAAAAAGAAGTATTGCAATACATTTGATTAATAAGGTTTGCGTGAGAATACATGAAAAACGACATCTACCAAGGTCAAGGAGGAATACAGACAAGTGAAAAATGCCATGCTTGTGCAGTAGAGAAGGGTGCATATCTCAAAATTACCCAATAGGTGGGGCAGATTTGAGAAAAGTGGTGCTGCACCCAATGCAGCGGCACTTTTTTTGCGCCCCTTAGCGTCCCCCTACCGCCACCATGTGTGCGCCATATTTAATATACAGCATACCTTGGCGCAGGGTAGGGAGCAATAGCATCAAACATTTTGACGCTATCGATGTACTGTTCAAGGTTCGTGCCAACATTTTGGCGGTAACCCTAAACAGTACATAGGGGACCATTGTACCCAATGGTGTGCCCCTTTTAATGTCTGCTCTGAGCAGGTGTTAAAAGTAGCTGCAAAAAATGACGCAGTGGAATCTCTTAGATTCCATTGTGCCATTTTTGCGGTTCCCCGTAACCGGGGAACGCCCCTTTTTCATACATCACGCTTGCATAATGTGGCACAAAGGATTACAAAGTGGCACAATGCATGCATTGCGCCACTTTGTAGATCTGGTGTGGCGATTTTTGAAGCCTAATGCCACATTAGCATAAAAAATGATACTAATTGTATTGTATTGAAATAGTATTTATATAGCACTTACTACCCCTGATGAGGCGTTGAAGCGCTTTTCGGCGAGTAGCACGCTACTCCGGAACCCAAAAGGAATTAGTGGTGGATTAGTATAGGGAAATATGAGTACAGTTTTAGTATTATTATGAGTTAACTTGAGCCGCGGATATGTGAGTTTGTTAGTTGGATTGACTGGAGTAATGGAGAGGTGGAGGAGGGAAGAAACCAGAAGTGTTAATTGGGAGTTTATGGTAATAGGATTTAGGCTTGGGATGAGTAAAGGGGGGATGGAGGAGGGAAGAGTCTGTGGAAAGGGTTAGGGAGATCATAGTAGCAGGAGGTGTTTTGGATGAGTTAAAGGAGAGATAAATGAGGGAGAATTTAGTAGGGTTGTTTGGGCGATCACAGTAGTAAAGTGAGGTTTGGGTGGGTTAGATGTGGAAGAGTAGGGAAGAGCTTAGGCAGGGTTATTTAGGAGATGAAAGTAGTAGAATGGATTTGGATGAGTCAGAGTGGGAATGGAGGATAGATTGATAGAGACATGACATATGGTGATAGGTAGACAAAGTCTGATATAAAATGAAAGCAGGGATTCATAAGTATCTAATATAACAACTTATCTAGGAGCTATGCAATGACCTACAAACATGTTAAGAATAGAATAACACACACACATATATATATATATATATATATATATATATATATATACACAAACACACATATACATACACACACGAATACACACACATAGATACATATATGTACATACATAAACATATTTAAACCATGAGTAAATGTAGATTAGTTAAACAGGTTTAAAGAGTATGTGCGTAGTTTGTTATGACATATTAGTGATATATATTTTCTAAAGAACTATATATAACTAGAATATACACGTAATCAGATAAAAAATATTTATCTACATAGGCATAAGCAGTCCATAGCTGTTTGAATATGGTGGTTATGAAGGAAAGAGCCAACTCTTGAGTAGTTTTCTGAAGAGAAGATAGTTCTCTGTGGCTCTTATAGCTGGGGGTAACGAATTCCATAGTTTGGCTGCTTGAACGGAGAAGGATGTACCACCTATAGTCTTTTTCTTGTACAGTGGTGTTCTAAGGTGGGGTGCCAATCTTGAGCGGAGGTTTTTTTGCTGATTGTATTTGGTTAATTTGTTTCTGATAAAAAGCGGTCCTGTTCCATGTATAGCTTTGTGGGTGATAAAAAGCAGCTTGAAGGTGCATATTCTGGCAACGGATAACCAGTGCAGTGCTCTCAAGGCAGGGGAGATGTGGGCTTGTGGCTTTACATGGAATAGTAGCCTCGCTGCGGAGTTCTGAATACGTTGTAGTTTTTTCATAATAGATAGAGATGATCCATGGTAGAGGCCATTGGCATAATCCAGTTTGGATAGTACAAGCGAGATAGTAGCTTGCACCTTGTGTGGAAATCCGCGGTGGGGGAAGATGCGTCGTAGAGTCTTCAAGGTGATGAAGCTTGTTCATGCTAATTTGTCCACTTGGGCATTCCGTGTTAACTTGAAGTCCATGTTGATTCCTAGGTTTTTAACTTCCTTGGATAATTGAGGAGGTGGTCCGAGATCGTCAGGCCAGGTGCACAGTAGGTCATAATTTTTCCAGTCACCACATATGAGTATTTCTGTTTTGGAGGCATTTAGTTTGAGATGGCTTCAAGTCATCCACTGATCAACGGCTCTGAGGCAACTGAAGATTAGTGAGTTTTCAATGTTTTTGGGGCATTGTAATTTAAGTAGTATTTGTGTGTCATCTGCATAGTTGTGGCATATGAGATGAAAATGTGGCGCTAGTGCTTCTTATATCTGGGCCAAAGTTTTCTAGTTAAGTTCAATACAATTAACATGATTCTATATCTCCAAAAAAGTATTCAGTATCACGAGAGGATGAAATAAACATCATTTTCATCTGCAGAGAAGGTTACAATAGCTATATATGAGGTGTCACATCAGCCAAATGGACGCTTGAGCTATGCTCCCACATGAAACTACTCCAAAATTAAGAGTTCTTTACAAAACAGGAAAAGACTCCATTAGGGACAGGAAAGGAAGTTTTATGCTTCCGTCTTTAACTTTAAACAGCTGCCATGTACAAACAACAGAAAGCTACTAATACCACACGTTTTTGAAGTAAAATAAATCAACCAATTCGCACAGGTTGAGCACCAGTCAATAGCCAATACCTTGACACATTAAAACCATGTTTGCCTCCTCTTTTTTTTGTTTTTGCGGGACAACAAACACTTGTTACTTTGCCATCATTCTTGCTTCTGGTAATTTTCTATGGAAATGCAAAACACTCGGGCATAATTATTAACAAATCATGCAGCATAGCAAGTCCCCGTTCTGGGCTGCGTGAGAGGGAAAGGGCAGGAATGCACTGTACTTAACATTGTAAGGTGTATTCCTGTCTTTTGCCATCACTGGCACACATTGTTCTGCCTAGCGTGAACGCAGGCACCCTTGCACCATGGTGTAAGGGTGTCTGCATTGTAAGCGGGACTGTTGTTGTGCAGGAAAGGACACCTTCCCGCACAAAACAATCCTAAGAGGCATGTTCCTTTTTCTGTGTGCTGCAGAATGCAGCACCCGTAGAAAGAGGAAGTAACATATTTCTCCTTATTACACCTCACCGGGGGGAGGCATAGCATTTTGACACATTCCCAGGTTTACCAGTAATGTCCATTTGTGAATGCTTGGGAACACCCACGCTCCATCCATGGAACGCCTACCCAGGGCAGAGTAATGCAGCGCAGCAATTTAAGCTGTGTTGCATACTCTAGACTTTATCAAGCTAGACAAGGTTACACAAGGTGGTCGCAGACACCCTTTTACCATGGCATAAGGATGACTGCATTGGCGCAAAGCTGGACTCAGTGCGCTAGCGCAGGGAGAGAAGCAGGAATGCACCATATCTTAGTAGATATGGCTCATTCCTGCCCTATTCTTGTTACACAATGCTGCATAGCAAGTTGTCTTGCTTCGTAGCACAACTTGTTAGTAAATCTGACCCCTGACTTGTTTGGGATGCTATATGGTGACCCTGTGCCCCGTAAAATTTCTGAAGTGACAAGGGTGGTGCTTACGGGGTGGAAGGCGGCGCAGCGAGTGTCGGGTGGTGGCATCGGTTTACCCAACAGACCCCATTGTGGCAGGGTTCATGATTGAAGGAGGTCTCTACTTTCCAGGGGTTCCATAAGTGGGATCTTATTGGGATATCATTGCTCGGCGACAGCTGGGCAGGTACACATATGTGGTCCTTCCAGGAACTTCAACAGCACTTCTCGCTCAACCAGACTCAGTTCCATAAGTACTTACAACTCCGTCATGCCCTACAGGTACACCTTCAGGCAGGAACGGTTCTCCCAGAGTTCAGCCCCGTGGAAACCAAGACACTTATGGGACACCTAGGCAAAGGGGGGGGTATCGCGTATTTACCGCATGTTGACTACAAATGCATCGCAGTCACTTGATAAGTTCCCTACACGATGGGAGCAATGGGTGGGCCCGATGACGGAGGAGGACTGGAGAGACGCCATGATGGCCCCAAGACTGTTGACTATGATTTCCCGTCTTAGATTGGTGCAGACTTATTTTCTTCATGCAGCGTATCTCTCCCCCAAAAGGCTGCACAAGGCCGGCCTTAGGCTGCAAGCGGAGTGCCCACGGTGTGCGAGCCCGACAGCCGATTTTTTTCATATGGTGTGGGCATGCCCTGATATTGCTGCCTACGGCGCGCAGTGTTGGCGGAGGTGTCCAGGGTCTTGCAGGTGGAGCTAGAGCCCGCCCCTCTGCCAATCCTGCTGGGGGTTCTTGAGGGAGTGGGCTCCAGCAGGGCAGAGCAAGCCTTTGTAGGAATGGCTTGTTTGGTGGCCAAAAGGGACATCGCTTCAGGCTGGAAAGCGGAGTCGGCCCCCGCGCTGGTGAAGTGGCGTGGCGGGGTGGACTGGTGCGCCTCCCAGGAAAAACTTGTTTATGAAGCAAGGGGCTGTCCTGCCAAGTATGAACGGGTGTGGGGGAGATGGATGGGATCCTGGGGGGATGACGCTGGACGTGACCCCTTGGTGTGAGCTGGGGGAAGCGCACCCAGGACTTCATGGTGGTTATTAGTCCTGTGATTATTACATATCTGTGTAGTGTTCAATTAAAGGAGGAAATGTGTGACCAGTGGTGTTGTGCTGTGTTGTTTCTTTATTCTGCAATAAAATCAATAAAGCTGTTTTGTAAAAAAAAAAAATCTGACCCAAAAGCTCTATACATTAAGCCCTGCTTAAGCCACACTCCCGGTTACCCAAAATTCACTGTTGACACTTTCTCAAAAGGTTTTATAAAATATATCAATAACTGTCTTGCTGCCCGAGGCAGCAATTCTTAGTCTGTCTTCTATGAACACTGCACAATACCCAAACAAGTATTATGTGGAAAAGAAGTCTATGATACTATCCTTGTAGAAAACCTAGGGGCATATATATATGAGAATGTGGCGCATCAGTCCTGATGCACCACTTCTCTTGCGTCACCCTTGCCCCACCTAACGACACCATGGTTGCACCGTATTTACAATATGGCACACCATGATTGTCGTTAACTAATGTGTAAGAATTTTTGACGCTTTGCTGCACTAGCGTCAAAAGTTTTGATGGTAGTGCAGCAAAGCACAGGGAGGCCCATTGATTTTAATGGGTACGTCATATTAACGACTGCCTTGAGCCGGCATTAAAAATTACTGAAGAATAGTGTAGTGAAATCTAGTAAATTTCCCTGCACCATTTATTCAGGCCTCCCTGCGTTGGAACGCCCCCTTGCATACATTAGGGCTGGTGCAGGCATAATGTGGTGCAAGGAGTTGCAAAGTTTTGTGCAATGCGTGCATTGCACCACTTTGTAAATTTGGCACAGGGGAAAAGACCACCTTAGCTCCAATTTAGTGTCAAAATATTGATGCTGTGGCGGGCTAAGGAGGCACAAGGGGCTTGTAAATATCTGGTCTTTCTGGCAAAGAAAAAAGTAACTCTGTCTGCAGTAAACATTTTACCTTCCAAATGCAGAGTTCTGACATCCAAAACTGTAACATGATAGAAGACATAACAGCATGAGCATTTCACTGTCAACTGTTGCTTTTTCAAGTCGGAGTTCAAGTCGGAGTTCAAGTCGGAGTTGTCAGGCTATTGTTTCAAGAACCACATCAATGATAGTAAAGAACACTGTGGTTCCGACAGAAAGGTAGAGAGAATGTCTTTGACACCTTCCTTGCTAGACATCATCATTTGTCTAAAGGTGGTTAGAAACTGATACACCATTATCTTTGATAACTTATCTGTAACTAAGCAGTGCTCTGCTGCCTCTGACAAGAAGTTAACAATACAATTTACATCTGCCCTCACAAGATCCAGATGTTGTTCCAGACACCAATGGGACCAATTCCTCTAATGAATGTACCTTTTTCTAATTCCAGGTGCCCACTCTTGGTAGATTTTGAACAAAGCTGATTGAGATGGACCTGGGGCCTCTCAGCAGCCTCACATATGTCATTAGACTTAGTTGATCTCATATAGCGAGTGAATGCAGCTTTTTAGGAGGCTCATTATAATCTGCGGAAATTGAGGAAGAAGAATTGATGAGTGAATGAACAACTCCAAAATGGTCAGGAACCAAATCTGCGACCTCCTAAGTGGTGCTATCAGGACGAGTTCCTCTTATTATTGTCAGACCTACGTTGTGACTTGCAGGATCATCATGAAAGGGGAAAGGTAGTGTAGCTGCTCTTCCCAGACCTGAAGGTGTTCAGATCTTCTGGGTCAAGGCATCTATTGTAAATATTTCTCAGTTGACAGTTGAGTCTGCGTGCAAACATGTCGATGTTGCAAGGTTCCTAAAACTGCTTGAGGTTCTGGAATTTCTCCTATCACCACTTGCTGGAATCTACCAGAATCTTCAAATTCTAATCCGGTACTACACTCCTCTCTCCTTGCAGGTTCCACCAGAATCCTGGGCCTGGTTCCTTACCCTTTGTTTATGTATTAAACTGCTGAAATGTTACAAACTTTCAGCAAAACCAAGCAGTTCATCTCATCTTTGTCCAACACTTTACTGCAAAGGATCTAGTCAGAAGCTCTGGGCAAATAGGTGCATACTGACAAACTGCATTTCAGTCTCTCACTTTATCAACATCTTCCCAAGTTATAAAAAGACCTACTAAGCTTGTAGCAATGGGAGTTCACACATGTTACTCAGATCAAGGACTGGCTTTCGCTTCCAAAACTAGCAGAGGTTATAGCAGCATTGGAAAGTAAACTTCAATTTCCAACTCTATAGAAAACCAGAAAGGAATGGTTTAGTAGAAAGGGTGAACAACAGGACTAAGCATGCCTTGGCTTTGAGGATCCTAAGAGGCAAATCTGAGTTACTTAACCTATACTGTGCCCAGACAGCTTTAAATAATTGACAGAGAAATTTATTGCTAAACCGTACACCTTAGGAATGGTTACATAGCTCCTCAATTTACTTCATTCATTAACCCCATACATGGCTCAAATTCACAGGATTAATCACAGCTTGATCAGTTGCAGGATTTACAGGAGACTACACAGAGCCTGTCAATGTCTAAACAACTTCCTGCTCTAGCCCATTTGAAGCTGTGCCTACCAGTCACATACAAAAGCATAGAGAATTTGTATATGACGGAATGTCCCAAAGGGAAGCCTTTGGACCTGCCTTCCGCTTGCTGGTATCAGTACCTTGGATGAAAGGCACACAAGACAACCTGCAATCTTGCATCCACTACCTGGGGCTAAGAAGAACCGCCAAGTCTCAATCAACTTTATGAACTCAATCAAGATGCTATTCTCAACAACTGTCCTATTACACTACCCCAATCCTTGTCAAACATTCAACTTGTAGTATGTCTCTACCTGGAAGTTCCGGAAAAAAATGATAAGCATTGTTGAAATCATAGGTCACTGTGGCAGCACCAAACCATGCTGGGATAGTAAAGTACCCAACACATGGGTAAGAAAAAGTTGGCTAAGGACTTCTTTTAATGGCAT
Organism: Pleurodeles waltl; assembly: GCF_031143425.1. Taxonomy (NCBI): domain Eukaryota; kingdom Metazoa; phylum Chordata; class Amphibia; order Caudata; family Salamandridae; genus Pleurodeles; species Pleurodeles waltl. The sequence goes on along the minus strand of NC_090444.1, from coordinate 537,189,641 downwards.
GTTTTGGGGCTCAGGGTAGCTTCCATATTTGGGCTGAGTCCGCAGCAACCTGGGAAACCTACCATCCCTAGATATTTGTAAAAATTATGGACTAACTTGCATAGATTCCACCTCTTTTTCTTACCCAGAATTAATTTCACAAACAAATCAAACTTTGGTTGAAATACCTATATTTCCTAGAGTTTGCATGATGGACAGTTGGAATATCTGTGGGAAACAGCAAATATTTTGCTACCCATTGTTCCAACATCTCTACCAATAGAAACAGTTCCTATCTGTGTGGGTGTGCCTATCGTCACAGATTGTAAAGGTCTCAAAACATGAGAAAGAAAAGTCTACAAAAGGACCTTTGTCAAAGCCTTTTTTGGAACATGGAAGGCTGTCATATATAAGCTTAGTGTCAGCAGGTTCAGCGCGAAACCCATCAGTCCCAGAGATTCTTGAAAACGTTCATTTCTGTCACATTATAGGCCCATCAACACATGTAGCGTACTGTTTTTTTGTTTTTGCAGAAATGAAGGGACCCAGGATGGTAAGACATTTCCTGTTGGCTTGTTAAGTGTCAAAGTGTTCTGTCACAGAAATTTGAGAAATGTTTGTTTTTTCATCCATACTTTGGCATTTGCAAAATATTCTCAGAAGAAAACAAAGGTGGGATTCGTGCAAGCCACACCACCTGGAATCCCTAGGTCTCTAGTTTTCAGAAACACAATGGTACCTTCAGCCTGGATTCCTCTGGGCCTCTAGTTTTCAGATACGTCCTGTTTAGGTAGAGTTCCATGGGTATAATTTGAACATTGGCCCAAATATAGCCATTGTCCGCCATTATAACTGAAAGGAATTGGGCTTTTTAGGTGCAGGCTTGTTGTCTGAAGGGCATTGTGGATATGAAAACATGTTTGGACCCAATCAAACCACACAATCGTAGATTCTCCAGAGTCTTTTATGTTCATAAGCACTAAGTACTGCATGGTACCCACGGATACCCCCCAAAAAAACTTAGAATATCCATCAAGAGTCAAACTTTGGTGAAAAGATAGAATTTCCTCACATTTGCAGGGAACGTCAAAGACCTTCTATGTGACATGCCCACAGTTCTCTCAACAGAGACCTAACCCACCTGTGTGGGTAAGTCGATTTTCCAGAAAAGGAAGGTCCAAATCCTGAGGTTGGATTGGCCTCAAAAGTATCTTTGGAAAGGTTCTTTTTCAGAGGTAATAGTAACTGAGAAGGATCAATCTGGACCCAAGGATACCTACCAAACTTAGACATTTCTGAAATTATACATACACAGTGGAGCATAGGGTAGTGTGGTTTGTGTGGTTCCTCCTAGTTTTTCTTAATCCAGCATGGCTGCAAATATCATACTTGGTGTCAACATCTGGGCAGTGCGCGCTCTACGGGCGACTGGAATGCAAAAACTCAGCACTTATGAGATAACGTAATTCATGCATTATGTTGATATGTTGTTGTTTAACCTTTTGCATTGCAGAGTTTAATCCTGAAGACTTATATTCAAGGTGCTTGTAAATACTGTTCATTTGCAATGTATTGCTGCAGGCTTTCAGAGTGTGTCAGGGTGTGGTCCCTTTCCAGGGCCTTCTAGAAACTTCCTCTGCAGCATGACTGGGTGTGGCTTGTGGGCTGGGCCAAGACTCTATAAAAGGGAGCCAGCCCAGCTCCACGTGCTCACTATTCAGAGGTCCCGGTGCAGAGCAGCAGCAACTTCCTGAGCTCCTGTTCCGGAGACCTACTTTGATCTTCCAGGCCTTGCCCTTTCATTTTGTCGGTGATTCTTGATCAGGGTGGTAAGACGGAGGTCGGGCTGGGCCCCCGATCCCGTGCTCAAAGGTTTTCGAGTTCTTGGGCCTAATTAGCATGATAAAACAATTTTGTTCTTGTGCGTGTGAATGTGTGCTTGATGTTTTATGGCATTTACATGCTGACACTCGAATCGGCAAGACGCGCGATTCATTTCTTGTGCTCAATTCATATTATTCATTGTACGCTACCATTTCATGGCATTCACATGGTGGCATCCGAATCGGTAAGACGCGCGATTCATTTCTTGTGCTTAATTCATGTTATTTATTGTGCACTACCATTTCATGGCATTCAAATGGTGGCATTCGAATCGGCAAGACGCGCAATTCATTTCTTGTACTTAATCCATGCTATTCATTGTTCGCTACCATTTCATGGCATTTACAAGGTGGCATTCGAATCGGCAAGACGCGTGATTCATTTCTTGTGCTTAATTCATGATATTCATTGTGTTTTACCATTTCATGGCATTTACACAGTGGCATTCGAATCGGCAAGACGCGCGATTCATTTCTTGTGCTGAATTCATGATGTTCATTGTGCGCAACCATTTCATGGCATTTACATATTCTTGTGAAAATCAGCAATGTGCGCAATTCATGTTTATGCATTTAAAAAAAACTAAGGCCCTCATTCTGACTTTGGCGGGCGGCGGAGGCCGCCCGCCAAAGTCCCGCCGGCAGAATACCGCTGCGCGGTCAAAAGACCGCCGCAGTTATTCTGAGTTTCCCGCTGGGCTGGCGGGCGACTGCCAGAAGGCCGCCCGCCAGCCCAGCGGGAAACCCCCTTCCATGAGGATGCCGGCTCCGAATGGAGCCGGCGGAGTGGAAGGAGTGTGACGGGTGCAGTTGCACCCGTCGCGATTTTCAGTGTCTGCATGGCAGACACTGAAAATCTTTGTGGGGCCCTGTTACGGGGGCCCCTGCAGTGCCCATGCCATTGGCATGGGCACTGCAGGGGCCCCCAGGGGCCCCACGACACCCCATACCGCCATACTCTTCCTGACGGCCAAAACCGCCAGGAACAGGATGGCGGTATGGGGCTCGGAATCCCCATGGCGGCGGCAAGCTGCGCCGCCATGGAGGATTCCCCAGGGCAGCGGGAAACCGGTGGTACAGCGCCGGTTTTCCGTTTCTGACCGCGGCTGTACTGCCGCGGTCAGAATGCCCATGGGAGCACCGCCAGCCTGTTGGCGGTGCTCCCGCGGTCGTTGGCCCTGGCGGTTTTTACCGCCAGAGTCAGAATGACCCCCTAAGTGTTAAATTCAAAATATTACATTCTATGTGCATGTTAAGTCTTTAGTACAATTCCTATTGTTTTCCAGGGAGTGTTTGGATGGCCTTTTATCCTCATGTAATGAGGCAGTGTTTGTTCTGAGACATTGTTCTAGAAGGTTCTTGTATTCCTAGAACAGTATGTTTCAATTCATGAAAATTCCATATGAAACATTGTACTAATCTTTCTTGATTCTTTTCCAGGTACCTAGAGTTCTTGAGGCCTAATTAGAGTCTAGTTCTAGGCCATTCATGTTTCCTCAGTCTAAGTATTATTGCATGTTCCGAGTATCACAGAACTCTAGACTCAACAGAGTGTTATTTCATGTTCCGAGTATCATTGAACTCTAGACTCAACAGAGTGTTATTTCATGTTCCGAGTATCACAGAACTCTAGACTCAACAGAGTGTTATTTCATGTTCCGAGTATCACAGAACTCTAGACTCAACAGAGTGTTATTTCATGTTCCGAGTATCACTAAACTCTAGACTCAACACAGTGTTATTTCATGTTCCGAGTATCACAGAACTCTAGACTCAATAGAGTATTATTTCATGTTCCAAGTATCATTGAACCCTAGATTCAACAGAGAGTTTTTATGAATCTAAATGTGGTTTAATTCTGATGTTGTGTTGTTTAACCTTTTGTTTCCTACAGGTCTCCTTCCCAATCCCCTTTTCCCCACTTGGAATCTCTTAGACTCTGTGACATTCTAATCAGAGTATTGGAGCTGTCTTGTGGTGGACATGTTGGGAACGTGCGCAGACCCTGAGGATCTGGTGACTCTGACACTTGGGCTAAAATGACAGAATTTCTAACATTCCTGTGGCAAAAGGTTTTGGAATCTACTAGGATCAACAAAAGTCCACCCCATTCCCACACTTTTCCACTTCTTCAAGTAAAAAACAGTACCACACTTGTTTATCACCGAGAAGAGGAAATACTTCCAAATGCAACATGGTAACATAAAAATGTTGCCTTTGAATTTTAATCACTCTAGGGATGTGGGTAGCTGTGGTATTTGTGACTGAGTTTGGCCAGCACGCATGGAAATTACCAAATGCAGACACTTCTGAAAAGTAAGCACAATGGGAGAGCTTGCGGTAGTGTAGCATAGATGGAGAGATTCACTACAATGTCTTTGCATAATGCCCTGCAATTGTCAATTTTAGGTGAAAATCAAAGAATGTCCTCACATTTGGTTTATACCTGATTCGTATATTTTATTTACTTAGAAGTCCCTAGTATATGCTACTATATGTACCCTGGGTCTGTAAATTAAATTCTACTTGTGGGCCTGCAGCACTCATTTTGCCACCTACTTAAGTAGCACTTTAAAACATGTCTCAAACCTTCCATTGCAGCCTGTAGCGCAGCTGAAAACAGCCATTTCGACCTGGCAAAACAAACCTTTTGCAAGGTCTAACCTGTCCTTTTTAAAACATATAAGTAACCCCTAAGGTAGGCCCTAAACAGCTCATAGGACAGAGTGCATTGTATTTAAAAGCTAGGAAATTGTTTTTAACTTTTACATGTCATGGGGATTTGTTTTTCACCACTGCATGGTCTATCTCTCCCATAGGATAACGCTTAATAAGTGCTAAATTAAGTTTGCAAGTAGATAGGAAAACAATGGTTACACTGTAATAAATTGTCAATCAATCAGTCAGTAGATTTGTACAGCACAGCTTATCACCCATGAGGGTATCCAAGCCCTTGCAGGGTGCGAAAGACTCAGTCAAGTAAGCAGGTCTTGAGTGCTGTATGGAATTTCAGGAGAGATAGGGAGGTGCGTAGCTGTAATGGGAGGTCATTCCAAGCTTTTGCTGTGAAGTAGGAGAAGGATCATCCTCTGCTGGTGCTTCTGTGGATGTGAGGAATGTGGCTGATCGATAGGGAGGTGGATTGGAGTAGTCTGGCTGGTTGGTGGAATTTCAGACAGTGGTTAATGTAGGCAAGTCCCAGGTTGCAAAAGGGCTTTGTGTATGCGGGTCAGTAGCCTGAATAGGCATTTCTTCTTTACTGGGAGCCAATGGAGTTCCTTGACATGTGGGTCCAGTAGAGGAGGTCGAGGATGAGTCTGGCTACGGCTTTCTGGATGGCCTTTAGTCTCTTGAGGAGGTGTCTAGAGGTCCCATAGTAAATGGCGTTGCCATAGCCGAGCCTGCTTGTGATGAGGGCTTGTGTGATGTGTTTAAATTTAAATCATCTTTACTGGTAAAGTCAGATTTTAAGTCACAACTCTGAAAATGCCACTTTTAAAAAGTTAGCATTTTCTTGTCCTGACTCTTTTAGTGCCTGCTGCCTGTGTCCTTGGTCACATGACTATGAATAGTTTGCAGCTGTCCTTTTCTATATTCCTACCAGACAGTGAGACAAAGGGAAACTAGGTGTTGGCAGGTTGAGAGGGGCGGAGCTGTTCCTCACCCCACTTACATTTCAAAGGGCTTCTTCATGGAAGACCGCCAAAGTCATAGTGAGGGCCTTGGTCTAGTGCCCAGCCTGCGCTCCGCTGTAGTTGGCCTGAACGTCTTACTTTGTCCTGGTCCAGCATGACCAGATACCCACAGCTGGTGCCTTCTGATTCTTGGTGCTATTTTTATCTAAACCTACAATTCAATCTCTCCAGTTCTACTGATTGGATTTTTGTTATTAATTGTATTTATTAAAATGTACTCTATCTTTCTAAATTGGTTTGAGATTTTCCTTGTGTTGTGTTTTCACTTAATAACTGTTTTTGTGCTGCATGAATATTTTACACAGTGCCTCTATGTTAAGCCTGCCTGCTTTTGCAGCAAACTACCAGGGGGTTAGGTACATAGAAACTTAGTAACTTTTGTGGTACACTCTGACAAGGATTTTGGTTGTTGCTTGAGCAGGGTTTACAATCCACTTGAACAGTACTGCAATTGCATTTATAAAGCAATTACTACCCTTTAAGAGATATTGTAGCGCTTTATGCTGGGCAGCACACTGCTACGGAACCCAGGGTTAGTAGGTTTTTTTGGCCTACCGGTGGGTATTGGGAGTAGTATTGCACACCCTTAAGGAAACTGTACCATACCTCTACTCCAGTTCTTATGTAGTAGATTACATTAATAGTGGAAGAGAGGATTATATGACGGAACACCGAATTAAAAACAACTACTAACCTTAACAACGAGGTCGGAACACCGACCTCGTCCTTACTACTAATGATTTTACCACGAATGCCTTAACAACGATATTTCGTTGTAAAGGCATTCCTGATAAAATCATTAGCAATAGGCACCATTCACCCTACCTCCCTCACCCCACCCCCCCCACCCCACCCCAAAACCTAAAACCCCCTGACCCCCCACCCACTCCCCAAAACCAAAAACGCCCCACCCCCCAACCCCACCCCAAAACCTAAAACCCCCTGACCCCCCACCCACTCCCCAAAACCAAAAACGCCCCCCCCAACCCCACCCTAAAACCTAAAACCCCCTGACCCCCACCCACTCCCCAAAACCAAAAACGCCCCACCCCCCCAACCCCACCCCAAAACCTAAAACCCCCTGACCCCCCACCCACCCCCCAAAACCAAAAACGCCCCACCCCCCCAACCCCACCCCAAAACCTAAAACCCCCTAACCCCCCACCCCCTCCCCAAAACCAAAACCGCCCCACCCCCCCAACCCCACCCCAAAACCTAAAACCCCCTAACCCCCACCCCCTCCCCAAAACTAAAAAAACGCCCCACCCCCCCAACCCCACCCCAAAACCTAAAACCCCCTGACCCCCCCACCCCCTCCCCAAAACCAAAAAAACGCCCCACCCCCCCAACCCCACCCCAAAACCTAAACCCACCACTTACCTTCGCCAACTCCCTTCTTTGTACCTTAACCACGCATGTTCGTTGTTCAGAACATACGTAGTTTAGGCACAAAAATACAAAGTCGTGGTTAGAAAAAGCGTTGTTACGCTTTCGTTAACCACGACTTTCGTAATAAAAAAGTCGTAAAAAAGGATGTTTACCGGAAGAGAGGGATATGTGAATTCATGCATTGGTTGATGATATTAACATATGTTACATGTCATAAGCCATTTTTTGTTTGCATGGGTTTAATTTTTAAGAGAGACGCTGTGAACTCTGAAATGAGATGTGGGTTGTAGGAAGCTGGCCTGGTGTGTGGTGGGTACCTATGGTACTTACACCTTATACTAGGTCCAGGTATCCCCTCTTAGTGAAGTGTAGGCAGTGTCTAGAAGCCAGGCTCTCTAGAGGAAGCTGTGGACGAGCAGCCAAGGCTTATCTAGGAGACATGCAAAGCTCATGCAATACCACTGTAGTCACACAGCACTTACACTTACGGTCCTGGAGGTTCCACTCGGGGTCCCGGAGGCCAGAAGTTGAAGCAGAGGTTGCAGAGGAGTCCTGCTGGAATCTTTGAAGCCGAATCTGAGGACTCGCCCAAGAAAGAGACCCTTAATAGCCCTGAAAGGGGGATTTGTCACCTAACCAGGGAAGCACCTATCAGGAGGGGGCTCTGATGTCACCTGCCTGGCCTGGCTACTGAGATGCTCCCAGAATTCCCTGCCAACCTTGGAAACAATATGACAGAACCCAGGGATCCTCTGGAGTAGCTCTGGGCACCACGCCTGGGGTTGAGGGACAGGGGAGTGGTCACCCCTCTTTCCATTGTCCAGTTTCGCTCCAGAGCAGGGAGTGTGGGTCCCTGAACCAGTGTGAACTGGTTTATGTACGGAAGGCACCAAATGTGCCCTTCAAAGCAAACCAGTGGCTTGGGAAGGCTACCCCTCCCAAGCAATGCACACCTATTTCCAAAGGGAGAGGGTGTTACCTCCCTCTCCCAAAGGACATCCTTTGTTCTGCCCTACTGGGCTTGATCAGATCAAGCAGCAGGAGGGCAGAAACCTATCTGAGGGGTGGCAGCAGCTGGGCTGCCTGGAAATCCCTGTAAGACTGGTGGTAGCAATGCTGTGGGTCCTCTAAGTAGCCCCCAGAGTGCATGGAATCATACTTCCAATACTTGCAACAGTATTAGGGTAGGAGTCCGACATGTTTGATACCAAACATGCCGAGGTTCGGAGTTAACATTAGGTAGCTGTCATAGGTATTGACCTATGTCCAGTACACAGGTAAAATGGGGTCCCCGAACTTATAAAGTCCAGGAAAATGTATCTGGATTTTGTGGTGGCACCTCTACTAGTGCAGGGGTGCCTTCACACACAGGTACCTGCATCCCGCCCTCTGGGCTGAGAGGGTCTACCAGAGGGGTGACTTATAGTGACCTGGTGTAGTGACCTGTAGTGAAAACGGGTGCATGCACCTGTTTCACGCAGGTTACAATGGCAGGCCTGCGGAACCCTTTACATGGGCTCCCTATGGGTGGCAGAATAACGGCTACAACCCATAGGAATTCCTTGGCACCCCAATGCCATGGGTACCTAGGTACCATATACTAGGGACTTACATGGGGGCACCAGTATGCCAATTGTGGGAAGAAAAAGGTATAATTTAGAGGACAGAACAAAACTACTGCGGTCCTGGTTAGCAGGATCCCAGTAGACACAGTCAAACACACTGACAAACAGACAAAAAGTGAGGATAGCCAAGCTAGAAGAAGGCTACTTTCCTACATTGGGTAATTTGTAGAGATACAATAATAGGGATTAAAGCAAACACGCATATGATTTAGAGTGAGATATGCTCGGAGAGAGGAGGCATGAAAAGGCTTGAAAGGAGTAATTTGAAGGAAGAAAGAGAATTAGCAATCTGAAGTTTTAAGTCAAAGTCAGTTTTTATGCAGCATTTTTAGGGATATTGAGGAGACTTCTTGAGATTGCAGCAAAACAGTAGAAAGAAACATTATTTCCATGATTCGCAATATCATTGTAATCCATGAGAACACCAGTGCATACATGCATCACCATGCCTTGCCGGTAAATAGATTTAAAAATAAATATGGCTTATTTTTCCCAGAAGTCAGATGGAAGGAAGATGCAAAACAGGAAAGTTTTACTTTACATGTCCGTGCTTAAGATACTCGTCCCTTTTCCTTCTGATGATCTGGGCTGGATGAAGGATAACATAGTGAATTTGGGTAAAATAATACTTCACAGGGCAGGTAGCAATGGGCTGTCTCTGGTCTGAAGCACCTACAACACAGGCACAATTAAGTGTGATATCTTGCACCTGGCTGTTATTCAGCCCTCCTTTAGCAGTAATCAGGCACAAAAGGAAAGGCCCTGCCTAAAAACCTCCTCACCAGAACAACAGAAACTGAAGTCCCTACCCCACACTTACCATCCGCAGCCCCTTCCTAAGAAGGTCCTCATTGAATTTCTAAAAGGAATCCCTGTCCCCACTCTTTTACTTCACTGTCTGATCTTCTTCTTCAAGCCGGCAATACAAATCCACTGTCGGGGGAGGAGATTGCGTTTGTTTATCTTGAGTTCAGAAGCAAGGCAAAATGGCTCGCCATTTATGTAAGATTTAACAGCATGAAAATATGGCTGTTTAAAACACGCCCATGAGGCCAAGTGCAGTAGGGTGCAGACAGCTACCTTCTCTGCCCCCAACCTGGTACAGGACATCCAGGGGTTACAAGTCAGTATAGTGCCTGTGCCCCAACTAACACAGCTTTGTGTACGGAACCGCCCCCAACCAGTGCATATCTGTCAGTGTGTGAACAACATTCTCCTCACCGCTGCACAAAGCAGAAGTCTAATGAAACCCACCATGCATGGATTCTCAAATACAGCTCCTGCCTTTGCTTTCAATTTAGGAAACCACTTGCATATAAAGTGCCCATCAGTCCATTTCATGTGCTGTCTCATTGGGATATTGGAGCTTGAAAATATCTATTTTTATTTTTAAACATCATGATGTACAGAAAGTAAAATTAATTTGCAATATTATAAACAGTTAAGAAGAAAGAAACTTGGAAAAATCAAAAACAAAAGAAGCTGACAATTAGCACGTCTTGGGCTTGCATAAATGGGTACTTCTAAGTGCTGCTTAACTGCATCATCCCGCAGAAAATGCTAGGTATATACATTTATTAGTAGCACTAGTCTCTCATAAGAGAAAGTCCACAGACCAGCTGACCTGCACATACATTGCTGAGTTATTCACAGTGTTCCAAAGTTGCAGTATCAGACGTTTGATATACACACACGTATCAACAGTAGTAGTGCGTGGTACTCACAAGAGAGACTAAACTAAGTGGTTGTCCTGCAGAAACATGAACACATTATTTATTGTGCCTCGAAGTTGCAGGCGCCCAATATAAGTAGAACATGTTGTACTTGGAAGAGTGACTAAACGGAGCGGTTGCCATAAAAATGCAAAACACCTTAAACAAAGTTGTTATGATGTTAGTGTGCTTAGCAAATTCACATATCGATTTACCAACTACGGGTAGCTAAATGGAATTTAAATGGTCTACTACACAAAGTTAAGAGGGGGGCAGCGCTCCATCAAGCTATACGCTTAGGTGCAGAAATCCTACTCTTACAGGGAACACCCATGCTCGGCAACTAAGTCCTGTGCCTTGCCAGATTTGGCTACTCCCAAGCCTTCCATTCTGGATTTGTTCGAGGTTCAAGGGGTACTAGCAGCCCAATCAAAAATACAGTCCCATACTAGGTGACGAAGACATAGTTGGATCACCAGGGCTGCTACCTTGCAGTTTCAGGAATGCTATACGGTGAAAACATAACATTTGTAAGTGCTATTGTGAGAAAGTAACCTCTTTCTAGCATGGTTACCCCCACTTTTGGCCTGTTTGTGAGTGTGTGTCAGGGTGTTTTTACTGTCTCACTGGGATCCTGCTAGCCAGGGCCCCAGTGTTCATAGTTAAAAACCTATTTGACAGTGTGTTTTTACTGTCTCACTGGGACTCTGCTAGTCAGGACCCCAGTGCTCATAGTTTGTGGCCTAATGTGTGTGTTGGCAGTAGTGCTTATGCTCTCTCTGCTTCCAAATTAGTCATTATAGTTTCCAATTCCAGTTGGCACACTGGGACCCCTTACCCAATAAGTCCCTAGTATATGGCACCTAGGTACCAAGGGCATTGGGGTTCCAGGAGATCCTTATGGGCTGCAGCATTTATTTTGCCACCCATAAGGAGCTCAGACAAACCTTTCTTCAGGACTGCCATTGCGGCCTAAGTGAAATAGTTCACACACTATTTCACAGCCATTTTCACTGCACTTAAGTAATTTATAATTCACCTATATGTTTAACCTTAATTTACTGAAGGCTAGGTGCAAAGTTACTAAGTGTGAGGACACCCTTGCACTAGCAAAGGTGCCCCCACGCTGTCCAGGGCCAATTCCCCGGACTTCGTGAGTGCGGGATACCATTACACACGTGCATTACATATAGGTCCATACCTATATGTGGCTTCACAATGGTAACTCTGAATGTGGCCATGTGAGGTGTCTAAGATCATGGAATTGTCCCCTCATTCCAAATTTGGCATTGGGGGGCCAAACTCATGCATCCTGGGGGCTCCACCAGGGACCCCCAATACTGCCAAACCAGCTCTCTGAGGCTTGCACTGCAGCTACAGCTGATGCCACCTCACAGACAGGGTTCTGCCCTCCTGGGGTCTGAGCAGCTCAGTTCCAGGAAGGCAGAACAATGCATTTCCTTTGGGAGGAGGGTGTTACACCCTCTCCCTTTGGAAATAGGTGTTACAGGCTTGGGAGGGGTAGCCTCCGAGAGCCTCTAGAAACGCTTTATAGGGCACAGATGGTGCCCTCCTTGCATAAACCAGTTTACACCGGTTCAGGGACCCCCAGTCCCTGCTCTGGCACGAAACTGGACAAAGGAAAGGGGAATGACCACTCCTCTGTCCATCACCACCCCAGGGGTGGTGCCCAGAGCTTCTGCAGTGTGTCCCTGGCATTAGCCATCTTGTTTTCCAAGGTGTGGGGACACTCTGGAGATTTCTGAGTGTTTAGTGCCAGCAGGTGACGTCCGAGAACCCTCCATATAGGTGAATACCGGAGTAGGTTAGCCAATCCCCTCTCAAGGCTATTGAGGGTCTCTCCAGTTTGTTCCTCTTCAGATTCAGCTTGTAAGCCCTCCCAGACCTAAACACACCCCTAAATTCAGTATTTAGGGGCGCCCCAGATCCCAGGAAATCAGATTCCTGCAAACTGAAGAAAGAAGAAGGACTGCTGACCTACAAGCCTGCAGAGAAGGAGGAAGACGACAACTGATTTGGCCCCAGCCCTACCGGCCTGTCTCCAACTTCGAAAACCTGCTCCAGCGACGCATCCGACAGGGACCAGCCACCTCTGAAGCCTCAGAGGACTGCCCTGGACTACAGGACCAAGAAAACCCTGTGAACAGCGGCCCTGTTCAAAACCAGCTACTTCTTTGCAACAAAGAAGCAACTTCCAAAGACTTCACGTTTCCCGCCGGAAGCGTGAGACTCTGCACCTGACACCCCCGGCTCGACCTGCAGAAAACCAACACTTCAGGGAGGACTCCCCGGCGTCTGCGAACCCGTGAGTAACCAGAGACGACTCCCCTGAGTCCCCACAGCGACGCCTGCAGAGAGAATACAGAGGCTCCCCCTGACCGCAACTGCCTGTAACAAGGGACCCGACGCCTGGAACCAACACTGCACCCGCCGCCCCCAGGACCTGAAGGAACTGAACTTCGACGCAGAAGTGACCCCCAGACGACCCTCTGCCTTGCTCAGTTGGTGGCTGTCCCGAGAAGCACCCCCTGTGCCTGCCTGCACTGCCAGAGTGAGCCCCGGGTCCCTCCATTGAAACCTATCCAAAACCCGACACCTGCTTTGCTCACTGCACCCGGCCGCCCCTGTGCCGCTGAGGGTGTGTTTTGTGTGCCTACTTGTGTCCCTCCCGCAGTGCTCTACAGAACCCCCCTGGTCTGCCCCCGAGGACGCAGGTACTTACCGGCTGGCAGACTGGAACCTGAGCACCCCTGTTCTCCATAGGCGCCTATGCGTTTGGGGCACCTCTTTGACCTCTGCACCTGACCGGCCCTGAGCTGCTGGTGTCATAACTTTGGGGTTGCCTTGAACCCCCAACGGTGGGCTGCCTATGCCCCAGGACTGAGACTTGTAAGTGTTTTACTTACCTCCTAATTTAACCTTTACTTACCTCCCCCAGGAACTGTTGATTTTTGCACTGTGTCCACTTTGAAAATAGCTTATTGCCATTTTTACAAAGACTGTACACGATATTGTTTTCATTCAAAGTTCCTAAAGTATCTAAGTGAAGTACCTTACATTTAAAGTATTAACTGTAAATCTTGAACCTATGGTTCTTAAAATAAACTAAGAAAATATATTTTTCAATATAAAAACCTATTGGCCTGGAGTAAGTCTTTGAGTATGAGTTCCTCATTTATTGCCTGTGTGGGTACAACAAATGCTTAACACTACCCTCTGATAAGCCTACTGCTCGACCACACTACCACAAAATAGAGCATTAGAATTATCTACTTGTGCCACTATCATACCTCTAAGGGGAACCCTTGGACTCTGTGCACGCTATTTCTTACTTTGAAATAGTATATAAAGAACCAACTTCCTACATTGGTGGATCAGCGGTGGGGTCAAAGACTTTGCATTTGCTGGACTACTCAGCCAATACCTGATCACATGACTAAATTCCCAAAATTGTCATTAGGAACTGATTTTTGAAATTTGAGCTATTTTTCTAAAATTTTAAAAGTCCTGCTAGGGCCTTGTGTAAGTCCCTGTTAGCATTTCTTTTAGAGTTTAAAAGTTTTGTAAAAGTTTGGATTAAGTTCTAGAGATAGCTTTAGATTCTTAAAAAGTATCGCAACTTTTCGAAAACTAATGTCTAGCACAGAAGAGATGGTGGTGGAACTCAACCTCACCCCTTACCTGCATCTAAGGATGTCAGAGTTAAATACTCTCTGTAAGATCAAAAATATAAAAACAGGATCAACCCCTACTAAAGTACAGCTCCAGGAGCTTTTGGCAGAGTTTGCAAGAGGCCACCCTTCTGAAGATCACCTTACAGAGGGGGAAACTAGTGACCTAGAGGATAATTCCCTCCCCCCTGTCCTAGTTAGGGAGGCCAGGGTCCCTCAAACCCTGACTCCACAAGTGATAGTCAGAGATGCTGGTTCTCCCAAAGGGGAGTCCAGTAACTCTGGAAGCATTGAGGGCAGCCTCAATGAAGATGACCTCCTGTTAGCCAGGATGGCCAAAAGATTGGCTTTGGAGAGACAGCTCCTAGCCATAGAGAGGGAAAGACAAGAGATGGGTTTAGCTCCCATCAATGATGGCAGCAACTTAAATAGGGTCATAGAGAATACTGACATGCTACAAATCCCCAAAGGGATTGTAACAAAATATGAAGATGGTGACGGCATCACCAAATGGTTCACAGCTTTTGAGAGGGCTTGTGCAACCAGAAAAGTAAACAGATCTCACTGGGGTGCTCTCCTTTGGGAAATGTTCACTGGAAAGTGTAGGGATAGACTCCTCACACTCTCTGGAAAAGATGTAGAATCCTATGACCTCATGAAGGCTACCCTGATTGAGGGCTTTGGATTCTCAACTGAGGAGTACAGGATTAGGTTCAGGGGGGCTCAAAAATCCTCAAGCCAGACCTGGGTTGATTTTGTTGACTTCTCAGTCAAAACACTAGATGGTTGGATTAATGGCAGTGGTGTAAATGATTGTGAAGGGCTGTATAATTTGTTTATGAAGGAACACCTTTGAAGTAAGTGTTTCAATGATAAACTGCATCAGCATCTGGTAGACCTAGGTCCAATTTCTCCCCAAGAATTGGGAAAGAAGGCAGACCACTGGGTCAAGACAAGGGTGACCAAGACTTCCACAGGGGGTGACCAAAAGAAAGGGGTCACAAAGCCTCCCCAGGGGAAGAGTGTTGAGACATCCAAGGGACAAAGTAAAGAGTCTTCTACAGGGCCCTAAAAACCTTCACAGGAGGGTGGGTCCAAAGCCTCTTCACAATCCTCATTTGGGTACAAGATTAAAAACTTTTATCCCAAAAAGGCCTGGTGTCGCAGCTGTAGTCAGCATGGACACCAAACTGGAGACAAGGCCTTTCCCAAGAAAGGTTCCACTTCAACTACTACTCCACTTAGCACTGGAATAGCCAGTCTCCAGGTAGGATCAACAGTGTGCCCAGAGCAAATCAGGGTCCACACTGAAGCTACATTAGTCTCTGAGGGTTTGGTGGACTTAGCCACACTAGCTGCCTGGCCGCCTAACATGCAAAAATACAGGCAGCAACTCTTTATTAATGGGACTAGAGTAGAGGCCCTGAGGGATATAGGTGCCAGTGTCACTATGGTGACAGACAAACTGGTTTCCCCAGGACAATACCTGACTGGACAAACTTATCCAGTCACCAATGCTGACAATCAGACTAAAGTACATCCCATGGCTATGGTAACTTTAGAATGGGGAGGGGTCACTGGCCTGAAACAGGTGGTAGTCCCTTCTGCTATACCAGTTGAATGTCTGCTTGGAAATGATCTGGAGTCCTCAGCATGGGCTGAGGTAGAACTCAAAACCCATGCAGCCATGCTGGGTATCCCTGAACTGGTGTGTGTCAAGACAAAGGCACAGTGCAGAGCTCAGGGTGAAAAAGAGGTGTTGGAGTCTGGAATAATGGCCCAACCCTCCAAGAGAAAAGGAAAGAAGACTGGGGAACCGGCTTCAGCACAGAAAAATAAACAGAACCTCTCTTCTCAGGAAGAAGTTCTATCCCCTGAGGGAACTGAGCCTATGGAGTTAGAAACTTACCAGGTTGAGCTCTTGGGCCCAGGGGGACCCTCAAGGGAACAGCCGTGCCAGGGGCAAGAAACTTGTCCCTCTCTTGAAGGCCTAAGGAAGCAAGCTGCTGAACAAGAAAAATGAATTGTCAGTGGAACACACAGGGTCTATTGGGAAGATGGACTCCTTTACCCTGAGGCAAGAAATCCCAAACCTGGTGCCACTAGGAGAGTGGTAGTGCCTCAGGAGTTTAGGGAGTTCATTCTGACCTTAGCCCATGACATTCCCCTTGTTGGGCATTTGGGACAAACCAAGACATGGGAGAGGTTAGTCAACCATTCCAATTGGGCCAATATGTCCCAGAAAGTAAATGAGTTTTGTGCTACCTGTGCCACCTGTCAAGCCAGTGGTAAGACAGGTGGCCACCCAAAGGACCCCCTCATTCCACTTCCAGTGGTGGGGGTCCCCTTTGAAAGAGTGGGAGTGGATATAGTGGGTCCACTTGAAACTCCCACAGCATCAGGGAATCAGTATATCCTAGTAGTAGTGGATCATGCTACTAGGTACCCTGAAGCAATTCCCCTTAGGTCCACTACTGCCCCTGCAGTAGCCAAAGCACTCATTGGTATTTTTACCAGAGTGGGATTTCCTAAGGAGGTGGTTTCTGACAGAGGTACCAACTTCATGTCAGCTTACCTGAAACATATGTGGAATGAGTGTGGGGTGACTTACAAATTCACCACACCATACCATCCACAAACCAATGGTCTTGTTGAGAGATTGAACAAGACATTGAAGGGCATGATCATGGGGCTCCCTGAAAAACTCAAAAGGAGATGGGATGTCCTCTTGCCATGCCTGCTTTTCGCCTAGTGTTTTACTTACCTCCTAATCCAACCTTTACGTACCTCCCCCAGGAACTGTTGATTTTTGCACTGTGTCCACTTTGAAAATAGCTTATTGCCATTTTTACAAAGACTGTACACGATATTGTTTTCATTCAAAGTTCCTAAAGTATCTAAGTGAAGTACCTTACATTTAAAGTATTAACTGTAAATCTTGAACCTGTGGTTCTGAAAATAAACTAAGAAAATATATTTTTCAATATAAAAACCTATTGGCCTGGAGTAAGTCTTTGAGTGTGTGTTCCTCATTTATTGCCTATGTGTGTACAACAAATGCTTAACACTACCCTCTGATAAGCCTACTGCTCAACGACACTACCACAAAATAGAGCATTAGAATTATCTACTTCTGCCACTATCTTACCTCTAAGGGGAACCCTTGGACTCTGTGCATGCTATTTCTTACTTTGATATAGTATATACAGAGCCAACTTCCTACAACTGGCCAGTCTTACACTTTTTAAGATGGTCAACTACCGCTGGTCCGGTACCAGTTGCAGAACTTTCCACGTGCTATCTGGAAGGGATGGTTTCATCACCCGAATGCTATCCTTACTGCCTTTCTCTGGGATGGAGGGCCTTCACACACAGCATTAAACAAATGCTTCCAGTCCACCTACTGTGGGGTATATAGCAGTGGCAGACATAGTCATATTATCATGCATCACACCTCTTAATACCAAATAGCTAGTGGTGTGGTTCTCCAGGCGACCCAGCATACGCAATGGAGAAATGGGTCATGGGCAATGCAGAGACCCTTTTTTATTTACATGGAGGGGCGAAAAGAGGACCCTTCCTCTAGCGATGAAGTTAGTCTTTACACTGTGGCACTCCTCCCTCTGCTAGATGGGGTGATGGAACAGACTGACGGAACAGACGCCCTTGTGGAGGGGTAGTCAATTGTCACAAGTGTCCTCCATGGAGGGCTTCCACCAGTGGAATCTCATAGGGATCTCCACACTTGGAGCTGTGTTGACTGGGACTGTCCTAAAGTCCTATCAGGATTTACAAGCAGAATATCAGCTTCCCCGCAGTCAGTTTCACAGACATATCCAGCTCCGCCACTCCCTGAACCCTCACTTGAATAGTGTCTTGAATGTGTGTGTGAGGAGATTGAATTGAAAGAGATTGTGTATCCAGCCAGCCAGTGGAGCTCCCTGAAGTTCAGTGTGATGGAGTTCCGTACAGGAGGTTGAAGATGTTTGGCTGCTGAGTTCTGGATGATTGTTGCTTCTAGTGAGTTGCTTGGTCATTCCGGTTTGGAGAGTTTTATCAAATCCCAACTTGCTGGTGACTAGGCTAAGTGAGTTTCTCTAGTCTGCTCTAGTGTTGCTTGTGAGACATTTGAAGATCTTCCTCAGCATCTTCAGGGTGTGTGTTAATATGCATAAAAACAATTTCAATTTATGCCATGATATGTGCCACATAACAACAGACTTGCATCACTGTTGTCAAATCCACCCAATATGACCTCCCCATCAACCCACAGTCAGAAATACGTAGTCAGGAAAGCCCTGCGATTTAGGCTTGAAGCCTCTGATTGACAGGTAACAGGTGGGATGACACGTAGCCAGTAGACAAACGCTTGAACAGGAAAAAAAACAGATCGTTCCCTCAGATAGGCAGCAACGCCACAATAGTCTTAGGCCCCCAACAAAACACATTTGGCTGGAGGGGCATGCATTCCAAAACACAATAACAATCAGATGCCACATGACGTTAGGAACACTCAGCCAATCAGAACACCACATGCAGTGAGGACACACTCCCCATCTCCATGCTGGCCATCTGGACATGTTACCTACTGACCCTCATTTAGCCCACGCAAGCTCAAGACCCACCTGGGCACTTTATCAGATGGTCAGATTTATGACTCCATGATTAGGCCTGGATTCCTTTCTGCAAATAATGTATAGAATAGTTTTATACCTTTCAAGAATTGTATAAAAGGACGCTCAGAACTCTGTAACTTTAAGAGAGAGTCATTAGACCCTGACTTCATTCAGCACTCTCCTGGCCGCTGTGTTTAATTAATCTAACTGTTCCTGTTTTGCCAAATGCCTCTTGTCTCTCATTTCTTTGAAGTACATCCGCATTCGAGCAACATTTTTGGCGAACTAGATTGGACAGATTGGTCCTCCGAACCTAGGCTGCAGCCGTAGGAAGGGGACCCCACCCATACGGATTCATATTTGCGCAAACAAGAGAGGTGAGCACAAAGTTCTGCTGAATCCGGGGGGCGGAGGTCCATCCTGAAGCTGCTCTCAGTGGGTAAGAGACTACATCTGATCCTTATTCCCGGCTTATGGAAAACTAGGGCTCTGCTTGGACCACTGGGTGAGATACAGATGGTACGCCTGACCCTGGGTGTGATAGAGGGCTCCGCTTGGACCACTGGGTGAGATACAGATGGTACACGTGACCCTGGGTGTGATGTAGGGCTCCACTTGGACTGCTGGGAGAGATACAGATAGTCTGCCTGACCCTGGGTGTGAAAAAAGGGTTCCACTTGGACTGCTGGGTGACATACAGATGGTACGCTTGATCCCTGAGTGTCACATAGGAATGAGGCCTCAACGCTTGGACCGCTGGGCGTGACACAGATGGTGTGCATAGGCTCGGAGTGAGTGTAATATAGGGCAATCCTATTTTTAAATCTAAAATGGTTTTCTCAGTACTACCAGTCTCTTAAACACTGGTGGTGTCTGACAGAAGTGAGAGGTGTTCTTC
The DNA here is from genome assembly GCF_031143425.1 of Pleurodeles waltl. NCBI lineage: Eukaryota > Metazoa > Chordata > Amphibia > Caudata > Salamandridae > Pleurodeles > Pleurodeles waltl. The sequence goes on along the minus strand of NC_090444.1, from coordinate 537,170,152 downwards.
ACTTGAACTGCTGGGCATGACGCAGATGGTACGCTAAGCCCCTGGGTGTGAAACAGAGTGCAATTCAGATGTTAGGGAAAGATTTGGGCCCTGGAGATTAGGTGCAGCTTGTACTTGGCCAAGGAGGGCCTGTAGATGTTGAGTTGTTCTTTCTTCTCCACATAAATTGTTGCCCTCTTTGTCCCTGAGCCGATACTGATAGACTATCAGGCTCACTTGGTCCCGTGTCCCACGCAGAACCTCCCCTCGGCATCGGGCAGCATGCGCTAGGAGTTGGCTAAGTATTTTTTTGGGACAAAGTCGTCATTTTTTCCTCTCTTTTCTCTTTATTTTTATTGAGGCTTTCATTGTTGATGTTGTGGTGCTGATAACCTATTGTAACTATATTTCATGCTGAAATGTTAAGTGATTTAAAGTGCGTATGAGGAATCGCTAACTTTCTCTCACAGATTGCTATTCCATATCTAGTACTCCACTGCCAAAAAAAAAGGATCATGCTGAAATGTTATTTTTCATAATGTCTTGAAATTAACCACTGCACTTTCTTTCAGGGTGTGATTCTTTCATATATGTTGTTTTATGTATTGCGAAAAGTCTGTTTGATACATCTCTGTAGAGTAGAATTTAGGATTATTTAAAATTTAAGAAAGTTAGAACTGTACCAGTCCCTTAAAAAAGGTTCCCAACCCATCATGGAGTTGCTGTTAAGCCACATGCAAACAAGATTCTAAAAAGCTAGAGAAATACTGCGGTGAATGGCATGTGAATTCTAAGGCACATGCATTCCCCTGGCCAGAGGAAGGAACTTTCGACATCAACACAATAGAGCACATGAGGACAAACATTCAGACCAAATTTGTATGGGAAAGAAGGCTAAAAGAGAGGCACTGTTAGAACTACGAGGTGGCCCGACCTGAAACCTGATTGGCTATAAATAGCAGAGTGAAGCATGCCTCCCTGCTTGGCTATGTTTTGCTTCCTGATCTCAGCATCTGATTTGGCAGTCCAGCCCCTGCTGTCATCCTCATATTCAGGAATTTTGAGGAAATGCTTTTCTTCATTCCTGTACCAGCTGACACCAGGCATTCCTCCAGCCCTCCGGAAAAGAATGCAGCTGAGTGACTAGTATTCTCCAGGGAGTTTGTTCTTTGAGCGCTGTGCTTTCCTAGAACAGCTGGTGTATTTCAGACCTCATATTTTGGCAGAGTGCTTATCTTGAAGAGACAAATTAATTTCTGAACATTCTACATTTTTATTGTAGTTACTTGCCTGAATGTGCTTCAGGAAATCTGCTTGAGCTCAGGTACTACACAAAGTGACAATGCAATTTTAAAACAGCATTTACGTGACTTTTCTTCCTCTAATAGCATAACTCTTGGATTTACATTGTGTCATTCATGCCTGTGTTTCAGGTTTGAGGAATTTGCTTTTGAAGGGTTTTTCACACACACAGTGAAACCAAACCAAACTGTGCCACCCTAACTGTTTAAACCCAGAGTGGACATTTGTATTTCTTGGATTGTTTTTGCTCCTTTTAGTTTAACCCTATGCATGCAGGAAAGTTATACGTGATATAATTAATGCCCTTGTTTGTCTTTCTTGCGCATAAGTGCAACCACAGTTCTAATTGTAGTATGCAACAGTGAATCTCTGTGAAGCCAGCCCTAGTGTCACAGTACTTATTGTTATGGTACTCAATTTAGGTTTTTGGAAATGCAGTGTTAGTAATTGTGCCAACAGTTATTATTGTCCAAGAAAAGTGCTGGAGCATCCCGGTGTTCTTCTACCGCTCCTGTGCCCATTTCAGATTCGAGGAAGTGGAGTGCACTAACTACTATCACTCTGTGCACAACAACCTGCCCCCCCAAAGATACAGGGTGCGTGGATGGACCGGCAAGACGTGGCAGTGTTTTTGTCTCTTTCTCTTCCACTCCCCCTTTCCTTTTGGGACACCTGCGGGGTTTCTGTGTCCACAAGGAAGTGGCGAGAAGGTGTTCCAGGAGGTCGGGGGCATACCATTGCCCCTGCAGGCATCCTGCTTTTCAGGTAAGTGCCCCGTCTCGACATAAAGCCAAGCCACAACATACAGGGCTGCCTGGTCGATGGATTCCTCATTGGGTACTTTGTAAGGTCATTCCCATATTGCTTGACACTGGGGCTACCGGAAACTTTTTAGACTTGGGTGTGGCTAAAACCCTAAATATTACGACTGTCAGAAAAGACGTCCCTGAACCAGCCAGAGTCATGGATGGCTCAGAATTGTCCTCCGGGCTTATCGTTTATCACACAACACCCTTGTCCATGCTTTGTGCAAACAACCATACGGAACAAATTCAGTTTGACTTCATAGATACCCCAGTATTTGGAGTCAATTTGGGGATACCCTGGCTTCAGTTACACAATCCCAAAATTTACTGGGCAGCAAGGACGATGACATTAGACTCTAAACATTGCTGGCACTCCTGTAACAACGACGAGCAAGTTACTTACCTTCGGTAACGCTTTTTCTGGTGGATACACTAGCTACCTGTGGATTCCTCACCTTATGAATTCTCCCATGGGCCAGCATCTGATGGAAAATCTTCTTCCCAGCTCTCCATGTCGACGAGGACGTCACAATTGCACCTCTCCACGCAACTCTGTCTGACGTCACCGTACCAATAAGAGGTCCTCGCCGGTGTGCTGACGTCAGCTTCACCCATTTTTACGTGCCTTTGAGGCGAACAAGTGAAAACCGCCCTCACAATAGCTCAAATGAATACATATATACATAAAACCATAATGCTGCAATAAAATTATAACCATAATTTATATATACACATAATCACCAAACACTATATACATTTGTAAAACAAACATCTTAATATAACCAGACAGGCAACGGGGAGGCGGGTGGTACTGTGAGGAATCCACAGGTAGCTAGTCTAACCACCAGAAAAAGCGTTACCGAAGGTAAGTAACTTGTTCTTCTGATGGATACAACTACCTGTGGATTTCTCACCTTATGAATAGAGTCCCAAAGCAATACCACACTCGGAGGTGGGCGCCTGACTGGTTACACCAAGAAATCCTGCAATACAGATCATGCAAAATGGCCGTCCCTCCTAACCTCCGAGTCTAAGCAGTAATGCTTTGCGAAGGTGTGCAGGGACGCCCAAGTTGCTGCCTTGCAAATATCCACCACCGGAACCCCTCTAGTCAGGGCCGAAGTGGCGGACTTAGCCCTGGTGGAATGGGCTCTAATACCCTCAGGGGGAACCTTCTTTGCCAAAGAGTAGCAAACCTTGATACAAAGAATGACCCACCTGGAGATTGTTCTTTTATGGCCCGCCTGCCCTTCCTCTTTCCAATATATCCCACGGACAGCTGGTCCTCCAAGCGAAAGTCTTTCGTCCTCTCAATATAGAAAATGAGAGCCCTTCTGGGGTCCAAACGATGGAGCCTCTCTTCCTCCTTCGAGGGATGAAGAGGAGGGTAGAAAGATGGAAGGGTAATGATCTGCCCTATATGAAAGGGAGTGACAACTTTATGTAGGAAAGTCACCCTGGTTTTCAGCACCACTTTATCAGGAAAGAATAAAGTAAAGGGAGGTTTAACAGAAAGAGCCTGAAGCTCACCAACCCGCCTAGCCGAGGTTACAGCTATCAGAAAAACCGTCTTAAGAATTAGAAACCTTAGCGGGCAATAATGCATGGGTTCAAACGGTGACCCCATTAAAAAAGTTAAAACGAGATTCAGATCCCACTGAGGCATATGAAAAGGAGTGGGAGGAAACCTATTAGTGAAACCCTTTAAGAACCTAATAACAATAGGCGATTTAAACAAGGAGGGCTGATCCGAAAGGCAAAGAAAGTCTGACAGTGCCGCCAAATAGCCCTTAACAGTAGCAACTGCACAACCTCTCTGTGCTAAAGCTAAAGCAAACAACAGAACATCGGAGAGATGGGCCCTCAAAGGATCAATTTGCTTCTCTCCACACCAAGCCACAAATTTTGCCCACCTGCCGGCATAAACGGTCTTAGTGGAGTGTCGCCTGGCCGATAGAATATTATCCACTATCTCTGGTAGAAAGAAAGAACTCAGATTGCCCCGTTCAATCTCCAGGCATGAAGGTGCAGGCTCTGGAGGTGGGGGTGTAGAACCTGCCCCTGCGACTGCAAGAGGTCTGCCCTGAGAGGGAGACGGAGCGGAGGACACAGTGAGAGTTGGAGAAGGTCCGTGTACCACACCCTTCTTGGCCAATCCAGGGCTATTAAAAAGACCTGAGCCCGATCTTGGCGAATCTTCCTCAGAACCCGAGGAATCAAGGGTATGGGGGGAAATGCGTAAAGCAACTGGTTGCACCAAGAGATCTGAAACACCCCCCCCAAAGCTCCTTGCACCGGATACTGGAGGCTGCAGAATGACAGGCAGTGCGCGTTCTCCCCAGTGGCAAACAGATCTATCCTTGGACAACCCCACATCTGAAAGATGTGCAGGACCAGATCCGGATGGAGACGCCACTCGTGAATGGCCGAAAAATGTCAACAGAGTGTCTGCGCGTACGTTGAGCACTCCAGCCAGATGATTCGCTACCAAGCAAATCCGATGGTCCCGAAGCCAGGACCAGAGTCGTAGAGCCTCTCAGCAGAGAAGATACGACCCTACTCCTCCTTGCTTGATTATATACCACATCACGGTAGTGTTGTCCGTCAGGACCTGAACTGACTGACTGCGAAGGGACGGGAGGAAGGCCTTGAGAGCCAGACGCATCGACCGCAATTCTAACAGATTGATATGAAAAGTCTGTTCCACTGGAGACCAACGACCCTTGATCTCCAGGTCCCCTGTATGAGCTCCCCACCCTAGAGTGGAAGCATCCATCATGATCGTGGCCACTGGAGGTGGCAGTGAAAACGGCTTTCCTTGAGAAAGGTTGCCGTCCACAGCCCACCATAGTAGATCCGCTGCAGCGTCTCTGGAGATCGTTATTGACTCCTCGAGATCCCCTTTGTGTTGAAACCACTGCCTGCGGAGGCACCATTGGAGAGCCCTCATGTGCCAACGTGCATGAGTGACCAACAGAATGCAAGAAGCGAACAGACCGAGCAGGCGTAGGACCTTGAGGACTGGAACAACCGCTCCATTTTGAAACATTGCAATCAATGCCTGGATGTCCTGAATCCACTGAGGTGAAGGATAAGCCTGATTCAATGTTGTATCCAGTACTGCCCCGATGAACAGGAGGCGTTGAGAGGGCTCCAGGTGAGACTTGGGCATGTTTACCATAAAACCCAGACTGAACAACAACTGAGTTGTCATCTGCAAGTGATGCAACAGGAGCTCTGGAGACTTGGCTTTGATCAACCAATAGTCCAGGTAAGGGAATACTTATATCCCCTTCCTTCTGAGACTTGCTGCTACCACTGCCATCACCTTCGTGAAGACTCAAGGTGCTGAAGTAAGACCAAGAGGAAGGACCGCAAACTGGTAGTGTTGTGACCCCACTACAAACCGGCGATACTTCCTGTGCAACTTGAGTATAGGGATATGAAATTAAGCATCCTGCAAGTCGACAGACACCATCCAATCCTCTCTGTTCAACGCCAGAAGTACCTGTGCTAAAGTCAGCATCATAGTCAGCATCTAGAATTTTTCCTGTTTGAGGAACCAAAATCCTCAGGTCTAGGATTGGTCTCAATCAACCGTCCTTCTTGGGAATCAGGAAATATCTTGAATAACAACCCTGACCCCTTTCCCGCACTGGAACCAACTCCACTGCACCTTTTGACAACAGGATTTGGTCTTCTGAACAAAACGAGGGATGGGGAGGGATGGGAGGGGGAAACCCCTTTCCTCCAGCCCCTGCTGTCATCCTCGTATTCAGGACTTTTAAGGCAATGTTTTTCTTCGTTCCTGTACCAGCTGACACCAGGCATTCCTCCAGCACTCCGGAAAAGACTGCAGCTAAGTGATTAGTATTGACCAGGGAGTTTGTTCTTTGAGTGCCGCACTTTCCTAGAACAGCTGGTGTATTTCAGACCTCATATTTTGGCAGAGTGCTAATCTTGAAGAGACAAATGCATTTCTGAACATTCTACATTATTATCTTAGTTACTTGCCTAAATGTGCGTCAGGAAATCTGCTTGAGCTCAGGTACTACAAAAATTGACAATGCAATTTTAAAAAAGCGTTTATGTGACTTTTCTTTCTCTAATAGCATAACTCTTGGATTTACATTGTGTCATTCATGCCTGTGTTTCAGGTTTGAGAAATTTGCTTTTGAAGGATTTTTCACACACACATTGAAACCAAACCAAACTGTGCCACCCTAACTGTTTAAACCCAGAGTGGACATTTGTATTTCTTGGATTGTTTTTGTTCCTTTTAGTTTAACCCTATGTATGCAGGAAAGTTATACGTGATATAATTAATGCCCTTGTTTGTCTTTTGTTTTGCATGATAAGTGCAACCACAGTTCTAATTGTAGTGTGCAACAGTGAATCTCTGTGAAGACAGCCCTGGTGTCAGAGTACTTATTGTTATGGTACTCAGTTTGGGTTTTTGGTAATGCAGTGTTAGTAATTGTGCCAACAGTTATTATTATCCAACCGCTCCCGTGCCCACATCAGAAAGAGAGAGTTAGTTTCAAGGAAGTGGAGTGCACTAACTTTACTATGACTCTGTCAACAACGACCTGTCCCCCCGAAGATACAGGGTGCCTGGCTGGACCGGCAAGATGTAGCAGTGTTTTGTCTCTTTCTCTTCCACTCCCCCTTTTCATTTGGGACACCTGCCGGGGTTTCTGTGTCCACCAGGAAGTGCTGAGAGGTGTTCCAGGAGGTCGAAGGGCATACCATCACCCCTGCAGACATCCTGCTTTTCCGGTGAGTGGCCCCGTCTCGACATATAGGGCCTGGAAGGCCCCCCCGCCGGGCAGCAAGTCACTGAATCCAGGGCTAGGGTTCCCCCAAGCTCAACCTCTCGTCTACCGTCCTCCGTCGTTCAAACCCCAGCAGCGCGGGGAGCACATACTCCAACCCGTCCGATTGAGCACTCTCAGGTGTTAGGGAGGTTCATAGTGGTCATAGACACTGATTCTATTAACAGTAGATAGGAAGAGGGCTCCAGTCCCTCAGGATCGGACAGCGAGGGTGAGAGTGCCAGCCTGCTCCCACCAACCAAAGAGTAAAATAGGGAATCTACACCAGATACCTCCAGAACACAGAAAGACACACGCCATTGTTCGACCTAGGCTGTCCTGGGGAGTACCCTGTGGTCATGTTAAATGACACACCTTACAACTTTCTGTTAAACACAGAGGTAACAAAGTCATGCCTAGGAGAAGGAACAGACCCTTATCAAAAAACATTGTCATCATACAAGGGGTCCCAGGTATGGTGGCTAGGGTTCCCTCCACTGAACCCCTTGAGCTGGAGCTAGTGGAGGGTAGGATGAGGGAACAGTTACTGTATTTTCCCGAATTCATGACTAGTATATTAGGTAGGGACCTAATAACCAAGCTAAAAATGTCTATCCGTTCTGCTGAAAATGGGATGGGTGCCTGCTCTTCTCCTCACATTCCCTTTCTAGAACACCAATCAGCGGGACGCCCTCACAGCCCATGGATGCCAGCCAGGGTCGTTCAAGTCAATCAAACCCCCTTTTGGGAAGCTGTCCTGAAATATACAGAGAGCTTCTTCGAGCTACGCAAATTATCTCAGCAGTGGGCATTTATGATTGCCACCTCCTAGTAGGGACCGCCAATAAGATAACCAATAAGGTATGCAAGAAGCATGTGATCCAAGGCCATGACATGCAGATGCCTACAGAGTCCCCCGAGGCTTGGAGGGGAGCTGGCCCAGGGCGCATAGGGACAATGGCGATGGCAAGCGGACCGTGTGTACCACTGGGGCTACCAAGTCCTGCCTTTGTCGCCACTCTGTCACCTCCACAAGTGAGGAAGTGGTGCAGACGAGGTGGCCTGACACTATGGGGTGCGTTCCCCGCACCTGAAGCCCCCTACTAGCTGCCAAAAACAGTACCCAAATGAGTAACAATTGTATGGGATTCGGCCCACCCAGCAAGTGGAAAAACACCCCAAGGAGGTGTCCCCACCCACCATATGAGAAGAATCCCAGAGCCTGAGGTGAGTAGGCCACCACCCATGCTTTCCATGCAGCGGCCCACATGGCAAGGCCAGAAGCAAGCCGAGAGAGACACGGCTAAGCTGGTCCAATATAAGTTTTAAAAAAAGGCCACCCTAGAGGGAACCGTGTTGGCCATAAGCCTGAAAATGGCACCAGCCTTGAAGGGAGTTCCGCCTCAGAACCCCAGATGGTTTCCACCCAGGCCTGGCGGCAGAGGTCAGGGAGGCTGGCAGTGGCAGACCTCAGAAAGTGCTACAATTGCCGCAGAATCCACATCATGCCGCTTAAAGGCATTTCATGAGCAAAGAATGATAAGCCTTGGCCAGCCCCTTCAAAATACCCATCCACAGAACCAAGCCCAGGTCTACCCCACCGCATCCTACATTCAGTCGCAGGGAAATCAGGCAGCCACCACACCACTCCAGCAGGGACCAAGTGGTTGGCCAAATACATGGCAATAGCAGACAGGGAACCCAGCCCAAAAAGGACCAGGGTCACAGCCATGGCAGGAAGGAGTAACTGTCTGGGAAGGCAGTGCCTTTACATAACCGCAAAATCCAAGTACGCAGTTGGTCCAAAATCCCCAATAAGTTTACATCCACGTCATACCCACTCATGCCTTTACTTGCATTTAGGGGGCAAAAAAACTCAGGGCTGCTGTACATTTTGTCAACTAGGAATCCACACTAGAGTCTGCCATTTGGGTGCCTACAGGGGGTCTAGGCCCGCCACTCTACTGCTGACCACCCAGGGTGGGGGTTCACTGATCACATACCAGGGGGAGGGCAGTCTGACGTGGGGGCAAGACGGCCCAAAACACCTGACTCCGTTAGGGAGAAGCCCATTGCACTTGCAGGAACTAGAGGGGCATATACGTGTCCTCAGAACACGCTGCAACCACAAGCAACCCCCAATTCGTGACACGTCCGCTTTCTTTTACATCGCTCCACGCACGTGGATGTCAAAAGGTTCCATCTGCATCAGGCACACACGCACACACTCGTTAGGGAAAATAGCTAAGGAATAACCCCACAAAGATTACCCCATAGAAACACTCTTCTCTGCCATGGTGAGAGGAGAGGATCAAACAACCCAATAAATAAAACTCACGTGACCCATGACTAAACACTCACTGCTCCTTAAAATAGTTGCCCTAAATGGGGCCACCTCCAAAATAAATGCACAGAACATGTGTAAAAAAAGAAAGGCACTGGAATCTCCAGACACTAAAAAATGATGTATGTTTTTCTAAAGCTAACCTTCAACCCACAGCTCTTATCCACAAGGTCTGCGACCAAACCACGAGAGCACTGCCTTTACAGCAGGAACAGGAACAACTTCCAGAATTCTGAAAAGACCCAAGTATGCAAAGACAAAGACCATGGATGTTTTTTGGACAGTTTTTTATGGACACTCGTCTACAAACTCTCTTACTAAAGCAAAGACACCCCCATTACCGCAGCACTTGGCCAGAGCAAAAAACATCCCTGATCACTAGAAGACCACAGACGTTTCCTCAGAAAACCATCCCAAGACCTGCAAAAACCCCAAAAGTTATGTATTCTTGAACCATTGTATACCTCGGGGGCATATTTATACTTTTTAGTACAAAACTGCATTAACACAGTTTTGCACCAAAAAGTTTAGCCCCGGCTTGCACCATATTTATGGAATGGTGCAAGCCGGTGCAAAGGGTGGGTGGCGTAATTTTGTTTGAAAAAATGACGGTTAGCCGGGTGGGGCTGGCGGTATGGGAGAAGGGAGTTTTGCACCAAGAAATGACGTTGGGCTGGTGTAGGAAGTTGGCTCTGTATATACTATTTCAAAGTAAGAAATAGTGTGCACAGAGTCCAAGGGTTCCCCATAGAGGTAAGATAGTGGCAAAAATAGATCATTTAAATGCTCTATTTTGTGGTAGTGTGGTCGAGCAGTAGGCTTATCAGAGAGAGGGTAGTGTTAAGCATTTGTTGTACACACACACAGGCAATAAATGAGGAACACACACTCAAAGACAATTCCAGGCCAATAGGTTTTTATATTGAAAATATATTTTCTTAGTTTATTTTAAGAACCACAGGTTCAAGATTTACATCAAACACTTTAAATGTAAGGTACTTCACTTAGATACTTTAGGAACTTTGAATGAACACAATCTCATGTACAGTCTATGTAAAAATGGCAATAACCTATTTAAAAAGTGGACACAGTGCAAAAATCAACAGTTCCTGGGGGAGGTAAGTAATAGGCATAGGCAGCCCACCGTTGGGGGTTCAAGGCAACTCCAAAGTTACCACACCAGCAGCTCAGGGCCGGTCAGGTGCAGAGGTCAAAGAGGTGCCCAAAACACATAGGCTTCTATGGAGAACAGGGGTGTCCCGGTTCCAGTCTGCCAGCAGGTAAGTACCTGCGTTCTCGGGGGCAGACCAGGGGGGTTTTGTAGGGCACCGGGGGGGGGGACACAAGAAGGCACAGAAAGTACACCCTCAGCGGCACAGGGGCGGCCGGGTGCAGCATGCAAACAGGCATCGGGTTTTGTATAGGAAGTATTGGAGGGACCCGGGGGTCACTTCAACGATGCAGGCAGGCACAGGGGGGGGCTCCTTGGGGCAGCCACCACCTGGGCTAGGCAAAGGGTCGCCTGGGGGTCGCTCTTGCACTGGAGTTTGGGAACCTTCAGGTCCTGGGGGCTGCGGGTGCAGTGTTGGATCCAGGCGTCGGGTCCCTTGTTAAAGGCAGTCGCGGTCAGGGGGAGCCTCTGGATTCTCTCTGCAGGTGTCGCTGTGGGGGGTCAGGGGAGTCGTCTCTGGTTACTCACGGGCTCGCAGTCACCGGGGAGTCCTACCTGAGGTGTTGGTTTTCTGCAGGTGGAGCCGGAGGCGTCGGTGCAGAGTGGGAAGTCTCACGCTTCCGGCGGGAAACGTGAAGTCTTTAAAGTTGCATTTTTGTTGCAAAGAAGTTACAGGTTTTTGAACAGGGCCACTGTTCACAGGAAATTCTTGGTCCTTGGGTGCAGGGCAGTCCTCTGAGGTTTCAGAGGTCGCTGGTCCCTGTTGGATGCGTCGCTGTTGCAGTTTTCTTCGAAGTTGGGAGAGAGGCCGGTAGGGCTGGGGCCAAGGCAGTTGTCGTCTCCGTCTTCTTCTGCAGGGCTTCAGGTCAGTAGTCATTCTTCTTTTTAAGGTTGCAGGAATCTGATTTCCTGGGATCTGGGGTGCCCCTAAATACTGAATTTAGAGGTGTGTTTAGGTCTGGGAGGGCGGTAGCCAATGGCTACTGTCCTTGAGGGTGGCTACACCCTCTTTGTGCCTCCTCCCTGAGGGGAGGGGGGAACATCCCTAATCCTATTGGGGGAATCCTCCAAAACCAAGATGGAGGATTTCTAAAGGCAGGGGTCACCTCAGCTCAGGGCACCTTAGGGGCTGTCCTGACTGGTGGGTGACTCCTCCTTGTTTTTCTCATTGTCTCCACTGGACTTGCCGCCAAAAGTGGGGGCTGTGTCCAGGGGGCGGGCATCTCCACTAGCTGGAGTGCCCTGGGGCATTGTAACACGAAGCTTGAGCCTTTGAGGCTCACTGCTAGGTGTTACAGTTCCTGCAAGGGGGAGGTGTTAAGCATCTCTACCCAGTGCAGGCTTTGTTTCTGGCCTCAGAGAGCACAAAGGCTCTCACCCCAGGGGGTCAGAAACTTGTCTCTCAGCAGCAGGCTGGCACAGACCAGTCAATCCTGCACTGAAGGATTGGGCAAAATACAGGGGGCATCTCTAAGATGCCTTCTGTGTGCATTTTTCAATAAATCCAACACTGGCATCAGTGTGGGTTTATTATTCAGAGAAATTTGATACCAAACTTCCCAGTATTCAGTGTAGCCATAATGGAGCTGTGGAGTTTGTTTTTGACAAACTCCCAGACCATATACTTAATATGGCCACACTGTACTTACAATGTCTAAGAAAATACTTATACTGTGTATACCTTGTTTTTGTACATGTATTGGGAGCTCTATACACAGGACCAGGATTTTTCTATCCAAATCTCCCTTTTTCCAAACCCCTCTTTTAGTTGGTTTTTGATAAGAAAATACTTAGACACTGTAGGGGCATATTGCTCATGCAGCTATGCCCTCACCTGTGGTGTAGTGCACCCTGCCTTTGGGCTGTAAGGCCTGCTAGAGGGGTGTGTTACCTATGCCACAGGCAGTATTTTGTAGGCATGGCATCCTGAGGGGGATGCCATGTCGACTTTGCCTTTTTCTCTCCACCAACACACACAATCTACAATGGCAGTGTGCATGTGTTAGTTGAGGGGTCTCTTAGGGTGGCACAACATATGCTGCAGCCCTTAGGGACCTTCCCTCGTCACAGGGCCCTTGGTACCACTGGTACCTTTTACAAGGAACTTATCTGTGTGCCAGGGGTGTGCCAATTGTGGAAACAATGGTACATTGTAAGGGAAAGAACACTGGTGCTGGGCCTGGTTAGCAGGGTCCCAGCACAATTCTCAGTCAAGTCAGCATCCGAATCAGGCAAAAAGTGTGGGGGGGGGGGGGTAACTGCAACAGGGAGCTATTTCCTTACAGCTGGTTAGAGTAAAAAAAGATGACTCTAACCAGCCTAACGTCATTTTCTGATGCAAAACCATCCATACCACATGACTTCTGCCTTAAAAAAGACAGGAGTCATGTCAACCACCCTAATGGCCAGCACAGGGGACCAGTGTCCCCTGGGCATGGGCATTGCACCCTGTGCCATGCAGGAGGCCCTAAGTTGGGCCCTCAATGGCACTTTAATTAAAAATAAAAAAATACTTACCTACACTTTCCCTACTTACCTGGGATGGGGTCCTCCATCTTCCGGTGTCCCTCCGGTGTGGGTGGGGTTGTTCCTAGGGCTTGAGGAGGGCACCTGTGAACCCATTCCATGGTATTTGATCATGGAAATTGGTCCACAGGTCCCTTAACGCCTGGTCTGACCCAGGCGTTAAATAATATTTAGCCCCTCCTCCCACTGCGAGTCATTTTAGCATGGGGGGATAAATATGGGGCTATAGGGTTAGCACCATTTTTAGATGGAAATGCCTACCTTGCATCTCATTGACGGAAGGTAGGTTCACGCATTTAAAAAATGGTGCAAACTTCAATATTTTGACGTTAGACGGGTCTAACGTCAGAATATAAATATGGAGTTAGTTTTGTGCCAAATTTGCATTAAAAAAATTACACAAATGCAGCGCAAATGGGGTATAAATATGCCCCTTTGTTTTTTACGGGCGTAGCCGCATCCATCCATAGCCAGAAATCTGCCTAGTCGCATGGTGTCCACCTCAACACTTCTACAGCACTTGCGTAGGGGCCTTTCCCACATCACTTACAATTACACTGAACCTAATGTTGGTGTTTCACATGCACTACACAGCGCACTCTTACACAACACATGGTATGGGCACATGACAGCCGTGGGTGACCAAACATTGGCCAAACCGTGCAATGTCTGTTCACTTATACCACATGCTATAGGTGCAAAAAGGCTTTATTTATCCAAGAAGGTATACATCCAGAAAGCAAAATGTCTCATTAACCCGTACCTTTGAAGAATCAGGGCCAATTTAAAGTCTAGTAGGGTAGAATGCATAGAGTAGTAGCGAACTTCACTCAATATGACCCCCAATACCACCGCACTGTACCTTTATAGCAAGCCTAGCAATGTTTAAACTGAGCTAGACAGGATGTGCAGGCAGAGCACTGTAGGTGGGTGTACTGTTTGGCCCCAAAACTTTCCAGAAAAGAGGTTCCTGGAGGTAGCAAAACCACCATACCAGTGCACAAATACGACCACTCTCCCCTCCATCTGTGGTCTCAGGGCAGCCCTTATCGTGTCTGGGGCAGTCTTCTTTTATAACAAGTGGGCCCCAGACATGAAGTTCCTATGTAGGGTCATCCACATCAATGATACAAGAGGAAATGAGTCTCACAGAGGAGGATTAAATACCAGTTTAAATACCCCACGTCAGAAATTTGGGATACTGAAATAGATAGGTACATGTGTTTGGAAGGGAAGGGGCAGCCCCTAATTGTACAGAAACGTACACTAATTGTTGTGTTTCAGAAGCAAAGGGACAATACCTCTTGTCACTAATGAAAATTGTGGGGCAATACTGCACGTACCAGACATGCACTGGGGCACCTCTGCGCTGATGGACTTCTACTGGCAGTGTGGAGGCTTCGCCTATGCTCAGCTTGTCTCCAGATGGCGGGGCCTCTGCTCTCTGGTGACTGTGCACACCCGACCCTGGTCATCCCTAGAGAAGACCTGTCTGAATTGTTCCAACATCCGCAACAGAAGAAAACAACTCTGTTGCATCAGGCTCAAGAGAATAGAACTGCTGATTACTTTGGCCGGGCTCAGTACAAGGACGTTCTGGAAGAATTCAGCCTATTCACTGACTCTCAAGTAAATGCGGAGGGTCATTATCCTTCTTCACCCTACAGAAAAAAGCAAATGCCCGCTGGTTGCAGATAACCAGATGGAAAATGATCAATACTGAGCTCGGCCTAAACACTATCAAGGAAGAACTAAGAGCCATCTACCTCATCGTGATGCAACATTGGTATGTGTTGGACTTGATGACCGCGATGGTTGTTGGGGTGTGCTCTAAGATTGGCGCATCCTCTTGTACGTTCATACCTGTAACGACCAAGACAATGGACACCGACTTTCACCATTCAAGCACTGCATAATCTACAAGCCGAGATGAAGAAGGAGCGAGGTGCACCTGGGCAGAACTGGTTATTTGGTTTTCCTGGCTCCCCTAGTGGGTGACCAGACTGTGCATGTCATTGTTGACAATTCTCATTCCTGAGCAGTTTTTATATTGTTTCCTACAAGTGGGGGTTTCCTGCTGTAAAAACACAGTCCTCAAATTAGGTAGAACGCAAATAGCTAGGGAAATGGTAATGGACCACGTGTTCCCAAAACACCATAAAAGCCAGATGCCACACAAAGTTAGGAACACGCAGCCAATCAGAACACAAAACACAGTGATCACATGCTTCCCAAGCTGGACATCGGGACATGTTACCTACTGGCCCGCACTTTGTCCATGCAAGGTCGAGACTCACCTGAGCCCTTTATTAGATGGTAAGATTTACGACTCCATGATTAGGCCTGGATGCCTTTCCGCAAAGAATGTATAGAATTGTTTTATACCCTTCAAGAATTGTATAAAAGCATGCTCGGAACTCTGTAACCTTGAGAAAGAGTCATCAGACCCCGACTTGTATTACGCTGTTCCGGCAGCTGCGTTTAATTCAACTGTTACTATTTGGCCAAACGCTTCTTCTTTACATTTCTTTAAGTTAAATCTGCATTCAAGCAACATGTGGAAGCGGGATATAATGAAGGTGTTGACTTATGTAGCTATGCCCAGTTTGTTGTCAATGATAATTCTGAGGTTCCAGGCTTTGGTTCAGTGAGGGTTCGATTGCGGACAGCCATCATTTGGAGTGAAATGTTGAGGTGTTTTTGCCAAAGATCATGACTTCTGTCTTGTTGGTGTTGAGCTTGAAACAAATGGCTTTCATCCAGTTAGCAACTTACATCACGCAGGCTGTGAAATTCTTTCTTCTGTTGGGGGTCTTTTCTAAGAGAGAGATTATAGAGTTGCATGTTGTTGGCATATGAAAGGATATTGATATTGTGTGCGTGGATGACGTAGGCTAGAGGGATCATGTATGTGTGGAAGAGGGTAACGGTGACCGATAAACCTTGTAGCACTCCACAGACGAGTTTGCAGACTTTGAGAAGTAAGGTTTCAGGCTGCAGCCTGTATTCCATCTGTTAAGTAGGAGCAGATTCAGTGGAGAACATGTCCTTGGATGCCACTCTCATGCAGGCGACTGAAGAGGATGACGTGTGAGACTCTGTCAAATGCTGCAGAGAGGTTCAGGAGAAAGAGGGTTGCCATGTCTCCTCCGTCAAGAATCATGCAGATGGGGTCTCTAGCAGAGATGAGTGCTATTTCTGTACTGTGGTTGGCCAGATTCCGGACTGTGTGGTTTGAGGAGCAATTGATTGCTGAGGGTGTCGGAGAGGCATCAGTTGATTAGCTTCTCTAAGACATTTCCTGGGAATGGTAGTAAATAGATGGGTTTATAGCCAGAAAGCGTGGCTGGGTCAGCGGATGGTTTCTTGAGGAGACGCATGATTGTGGCATGTTACCTGGTGTGTGGGAAGGTGGCTGAGTTGATGGATGCATTCAGAATGGATGATGGTGCTTTGCTGATCCGTAGGTGGCCTTTGGTGGAGACGTGGTTGGGGCAAGTGTCCTGCTATTTGATGGAGTTTTGTTTTGACCAATGACTTTGTGTTTCACCACTGCGCATATTAGTTGCTCAATGTTCACCAGTAGCACATGGTATGTTTTGTTCAGTTGAGCCGCCTATTGGCTTTGACATGGCATTAGCCATTGCTTTCTGTATTCAGTTTAGCCGCCTATGGGCTTTGACATTGCATTAGTCATTACATTCTGTATTCTGCCTATTGGCTTTGACATGCTGTATCCAGTCTAGCCGCCTATTGGCTTTGACATTGCATGCCTATTGACTTTGACATGATGTATTCAATTTAGCTGCCTATTGACTTTGACATGCTATTAGATATTCTGCCTATTGGCTTTGACATGATATCATATATTACATTTTGTATTCAGCTTAACTGCCTTTTGGCTTTGACATGATATTATACATTGCATTTTGTATTCAGCTCAGCTGCCTATGGGCTTTGACATGATATAAGACATTGTATTTTGTATTCAGCTTAGATGCCTATTGGCTTTGACATGACACTAGACATTGCATTTGATATTTAGGTTAGCTGCCTATTGCCTTTAACATGACATTGCATTTGATATTTAGGTTAGCTGCCCATTGCCTTTAACGTGGAGTTCTGTATTTTTCCAAGCTGTGTTTTTGCACCAGAGAACCAAGATGTTTTGCTCTCACAGTAGACTAGACCTGATAAGAGAGAGTACATGGGCGTTGTTTCTCTTCCCTTGAGCTTGGGAACAGGAGTAGTCTTGGAGACCTGGCCAGTCTCCAAAAGGCTTGCTCAGTTTCCCAGGTCTGAGAGGAGGGGGCACACCTTTGTAACGAATGTAACAGGCTGCAGAGAGTCAGATTCGAATCTGCCGGACCTCGTGCTGGAGCTTGGCGCAGGCTGCCAGCAATCCCGTGTGGGTAGATGAATCTCTCTTTCTCGCGGCTGACAGGGGTCCTCAGCTTGCAGACCTTAGAAAGATGAAGCTGTGAATAGTTCCCACACGGTGAAGTATTTGTTTTGCTTTGCATTCAATATCTTATAAATATAACCTGCTGTGTATATTGCAAACTGATATATTTTGTTTGATTAACGCGGACTTGAAAGCTACTAATTCGTCATTCATTCATAAACATTGTGGTTGGGGAAGAATAAAATAACAATAAAAGTCTTCTTTGACCTCAGAAGTGCATTTCTGTTGTGTTATGTTAGTGCTTAGAAACTAAATAAGAGGAAAGCACTACAATTGGTACCAGAAGTGGGGTCGGTCATTAAGAGGTGATTAAGAAGGGGTTTGACGAGTTAGTAGATTTCTAAGTGCACACTTTAAAAGTGTAATTGTTTTTTTGTTGTTTGGAGAATTACAGAAATTGTTTTGTTTGGAGAATCACAGTAGCACGGCAGACCATGTCTGAGAATACATGTGTTGATGAACTGCCTGATGGTGCTAAGAAAAACTGTGAATTGTTTTCTGTTTGGGGAATTACAGAAGAAAATGCATGTGTAGCTAAAAGGCCTGATAATGTTTTGAGAAATAATTCCCGTTGTATATATGTAGAAAAAGTGTGTTTTGGAAGTAATGATGACAGAAAGGTCTGGATACCTTTATCTGCTTACAGAGAAATGCAGGAGAAATGTAGGAAGTTGGAACATGAAAATAGGAATTTACGTGAGCAAATTAGCCAGGATACGATAATTCAAAATAATGCTGAAAGTTATAAAAATGAAGAATCTTTCTTGTCCCATTCCAGTAATGAGGGGGTTAAGACAGCTCCGAGCTGCACTGAGCTTTCGTGTGAGCCAGGGTTTTTGGCAGCCAAAATGCATTCCTTAACTGATAACAGGGACGAGAGACCAGAATGTGATTTACGAGTTACGTTGCAAAATGCACAAGTAAAACGAAGGATTTTAGAGCAAGACACCCCGAGTTTCATTAGCTTGTTTGATTTTTGGAAAAAGAATAGCCCTCATTTGAGAGAAATCCTAACACTTTTGTACATGGTCACTGTGAAAAATAATATGCAGCTGCGCGCTGGTGATTTGGCAAATGAAATAATGCAGACTTTAGGTTTCTGCGCAGTGCAAGAAGGAAATACTTATGTATATTTAAATCAAGAACAAGGAAAGAAAATAGTGCCCCTAGCTAGAATCATACAATGGATCTGGTACTTGCAAGACAGGGCTAGAGTACCACAGGTAAAAGAATTATCAATGAAATTGTGTGCACCATTTGAATTCGTGTCTACTGAAGATAAAAAGCATGTTTGTTTTACTAATGATTCATTGACTGAAATGTTGCTTTCTGGCACAGTAGAAGGAACAGCGTTGTATAATGTGTGTCAGATTTTAAAGCAAGAGCTACGTGAGATGTGTCATTTTTACGCTGATTTTTGGTTCTTTGATAATGTTTTAGCCACATGACTTGTACCTAACTGGTTCAATTACCTTGCAGATGTTAATGAGAAAAATGCAGAGAGAGAAGTGTTCACCCAGAATTCTGCCTTAGTGGGGATGGCTATGTGGGTGCCCCAGAAATGTGAAAAGGCCACTTACAGGTGGGCAGAGATGAGAGAGATGCCCATTCCCCTAGATTTGATAAAAACTGTGCAGCATGCACAAAAGCAATCTGTCATGCAAGCAGTCACAGAGCAGTTGGGGAGAGGAAAGTTACCAGAACAGAAATGGCAAATTGATCAGGTTTTAGGGAGAGTGATTGCTGCAAATTACCAAGGAAAAATCGAAATTATGCTGATACCTAGAAAAGAATCTGATTCATTCATACAAATTGGAGACAGAATGGCCCAACTTGGCAAAAATGCAGTGAATGGAGGTTTGGTAAAGAAGGAGTCTGCCCCAGCCCTTCTGACAGTGCAAGAAAAGGGAAGCTGTGGTGCAGCAGATAAAAACCTCAGTGCTGATGTGTTGGCTGACGCCCCAAGTGACCCTCCAGAACCTGCAGAGAATATAACAAAGGGCCCCAAAAACGTCCTGCTGATTATAAAACAGGGAAAGAAAGAGGAAGGGTGCAGTTTAAATGAAAAATGTTATTTGCAAGAAAAGTCATACTTGTTTCTTTTGCAGATCCTACCACGTTTCGCCACTGTCCCTGAGTGCGCTGTGTGGTCCCCCTTCCGGTGTGTGCGTGTGGGGTCGGGGAAGGGACCGAATCCCCAACCTGAACCTGGCTGAGTAAAGTGCCAGCACCATGGATCCATTTTGCGCAAACTGCGCCTTCAGTTCAAGTTCAACTTGTTTGCTGTGTTTTTTTTTTTCTTCCCCTCTCGTATGGAACTCTGACTTTTGCTTACCTTCCAGAAAACCTTTCAGGTGGACCGTGCACCTTTACATGAGCAGAACTCATGCCACATCAAATTGCTAACACTGTTGAATTAGAGACTCATTCAGAAAAAAAAAAAAAAATAATTGCCCAGTCTTTTCTATGTAGATGTATCTGATGTGAAAGGTTATGAGATCAATGTGTTAATTCACTTCTATTGCTTTACAGGGATTGCTTTGATCATTGAAATTTGATTTGCTGATAATGTTTTTTTTTTTGTTTGTTTGAAATATGAGATATGTGAAACAAAAATTCATTGGTCAAAGGGCGGAATGTCCTGCTATTTGATGGAGTTTTGTTTTGACCAATGACTTTGTGTTTCACCACTGCGCATATTAGTTGCTCAATGTTCACCAGTAGCACATGGTATGTTTTGTTCAGTTGAGCCGCCTATTGGCTTTGACATGGCATTAGCCATTGCTTTCTGTATTCAGTTTAGCCGCCTATGGGCTTTGACATTGCATTAGTCATTACATTCTGTATTCTGCCTATTGGCTTTGACATGCTGTATCCAGTCTAGCCGCCTATTGGCTTTGACATTGCATGCCTATTGACTTTGACATGATGTATTCAATTTAGCTGCCTATTGACTTTGACATGCTATTAGATATTCTGCCTATTGGCTTTGACATGATATCATATATTACATTTTGTATTCAGCTTAACTGCCTTTTGGCTTTGACATGATATTATACATTGCATTTTGTATTCAGCTCAGCTGCCTATGGGCTTTGACATGATATAAGACATTGTATTTTGTATTCAGCTTAGATGCCTATTGGCTTTGACATGACACTAGACATTGCATTTGATATTTAGGTTAGCTGCCTATTGCCTTTAACATGACATTGCATTTGATATTTAGGTTAGCTGCCCATTGCCTTTAACGTGGAGTTCTGTATTTTTCCAAGCTGTGTTTTTGCACCAGAGAACCAAGATGTTTTGCTCTCACAGTAGACTAGACCTGATAAGAGAGAGTACATGGGCGTTGTTTCTCTTCCCTTGAGCTTGGGAACAGGAGTAGTCTTGGAGACCTGGCCAGTCTCCAAAAGGCTTGCTCAGTTTCCCAGGTCTGAGAGGAGGGGGCACACCTTTGTAACGAATGTAACAGGCTGCAGAGAGTCAGATTCGAATCTGCCGGACCTCGTGCTGGAGCTTGGCGCAGGCTGCCAGCAATCCCGTGTGGGTAGATGAATCTCTCTTTCTCGCGGCTGACAGGGGTCCTCAGCTTGCAGACCTTAGAAAGATGAAGCTGTGAATAGTTCCCACACGGTGAAGTATTTGTTTTGCTTTGCATTCAATATCTTATAAATATAACCTGCTGTGTATATTGCAAACTGATATATTTTGTTTGATTAACGCGGACTTGAAAGCTACTAATTCGTCATTCATTCATAAACATTGTGGTTGGGGAAGAATAAAATAACAATAAAAGTCTTCTTTGACCTCAGAAGTGCATTTCTGTTGTGTTATGTTAGTGCTTAGAAACTAAATAAGAGGAAAGCACTACAATTGGTACCAGAAGTGGGGTCGGTCATTAAGAGGTGATTAAGAAGGGGTTTGACGAGTTAGTAGATTTCTAAGTGCACACTTTAAAAGTGTAATTGTTTTTTTGTTGTTTGGAGAATTACAGAAATTGTTTTGTTTGGAGAATCACAGTAGCACGGCAGACCATGTCTGAGAATACATGTGTTGATGAACTGCCTGATGGTGCTAAGAAAAACTGTGAATTGTTTTCTGTTTGGGGAATTACAGAAGAAAATGCATGTGTAGCTAAAAGGCCTGATAATGTTTTGAGAAATAATTCCCGTTGTATATATGTAGAAAAAGTGTGTTTTGGAAGTAATGATGACAGAAAGGTCTGGATACCTTTATCTGCTTACAGAGAAATGCAGGAGAAATGTAGGAAGTTGGAACATGAAAATAGGAATTTACGTGAGCAAATTAGCCAGGATACGATAATTCAAAATAATGCTGAAAGTTATAAAAATGAAGAATCTTTCTTGTCCCATTCCAGTAATGAGGGGGTTAAGACAGCTCCGAGCTGCACTGAGCTTTCGTGTGAGCCAGGGTTTTTGGCAGCCAAAATGCATTCCTTAACTGATAACAGGGACGAGAGACCAGAATGTGATTTACGAGTTACGTTGCAAAATGCACAAGTAAAACGAAGGATTTTAGAGCAAGACACCCCGAGTTTCATTAGCTTGTTTGATTTTTGGAAAAAGAATAGCCCTCATTTGAGAGAAATCCTAACACTTTTGTACATGGTCACTGTGAAAAATAATATGCAGCTGCGCGCTGGTGATTTGGCAAATGAAATAATGCAGACTTTAGGTTTCTGCGCAGTGCAAGAAGGAAATACTTATGTATATTTAAATCAAGAACAAGGAAAGAAAATAGTGCCCCTAGCTAGAATCATACAATGGATCTGGTACTTGCAAGACAGGGCTAGAGTACCACAGGTAAAAGAATTATCAATGAAATTGTGTGCACCATTTGAATTCGTGTCTACTGAAGATAAAAAGCATGTTTGTTTTACTAATGATTCATTGACTGAAATGTTGCTTTCTGGCACAGTAGAAGGAACAGCGTTGTATAATGTGTGTCAGATTTTAAAGCAAGAGCTACGTGAGATGTGTCATTTTTACGCTGATTTTTGGTTCTTTGATAATGTTTTAGCCACATGACTTGTACCTAACTGGTTCAATTACCTTGCAGATGTTAATGAGAAAAATGCAGAGAGAGAAGTGTTCACCCAGAATTCTGCCTTAGTGGGGATGGCTATGTGGGTGCCCCAGAAATGTGAAAAGGCCACTTACAGGTGGGCAGAGATGAGAGAGATGCCCATTCCCCTAGATTTGATAAAAACTGTGCAGCATGCACAAAAGCAATCTGTCATGCAAGCAGTCACAGAGCAGTTGGGGAGAGGAAAGTTACCAGAACAGAAATGGCAAATTGATCAGGTTTTAGGGAGAGTGATTGCTGCAAATTACCAAGGAAAAATCGAAATTATGCTGATACCTAGAAAAGAATCTGATTCATTCATACAAATTGGAGACAGAATGGCCCAACTTGGCAAAAATGCAGTGAATGGAGGTTTGGTAAAGAAGGAGTCTGCCCCAGCCCTTCTGACAGTGCAAGAAAAGGGAAGCTGTGGTGCAGCAGATAAAAACCTCAGTGCTGATGTGTTGGCTGACGCCCCAAGTGACCCTCCAGAACCTGCAGAGAATATAACAAAGGGCCCCAAAAACGTCCTGCTGATTATAAAACAGGGAAAGAAAGAGGAAGGGTGCAGTTTAAATGAAAAATGTTATTTGCAAGAAAAGTCATACTTGTTTCTTTTGCAGATCCTACCACGTTTCGCCACTGTCCCTGAGTGCGCTGTGTGGTCCCCCTTCCGGTGTGTGCGTGTGGGGTCGGGGAAGGGACCGAATCCCCAACCTGAACCTGGCTGAGTAAAGTGCCAGCACCATGGATCCATTTTGCGCAAACTGCGCCTTCAGTTCAAGTTCAACTTGTTTGCTGTGTTTTTTTTTTTCTTCCCCTCTCGTATGGAACTCTGACTTTTGCTTACCTTCCAGAAAACCTTTCAGGTGGACCGTGCACCTTTACATGAGCAGAACTCATGCCACATCAAATTGCTAACACTGTTGAATTAGAGACTCATTCAGAAAAAAAAAAAATAATAATTGCCCAGTCTTTTCTATGTAGATGTATCTGATGTGAAAGGTTATGAGATCAATGTGTTAATTCACTTCTATTGCTTTACAGGGATTGCTTTGATCATTGAAATTTGATTTGCTGATAATGTTTTTTTTTTTGTTTGTTTGAAATATGAGATATGTGAAACAAAAATTCATTGGTCAAAGGGCGGAATGTCCTGCTATTTGATGGAGTTTTGTTTTGACCAATGACTTTGTGTTTCACCACTGCGCATATTAGTTGCTCAATGTTCACCAGTAGCACATGGTATGTTTTGTTCAGTTGAGCCGCCTATTGGCTTTGACATGGCATTAGCCATTGCTTTCTGTATTCAGTTTAGCCGCCTATGGGCTTTGACATTGCATTAGTCATTACATTCTGTATTCTGCCTATTGGCTTTGACATGCTGTATCCAGTCTAGCCGCCTATTGGCTTTGACATTGCATGCCTATTGACTTTGACATGATGTATTCAATTTAGCTGCCTATTGACTTTGACATGCTATTAGATATTCTGCCTATTGGCTTTGACATGATATCATATATTACATTTTGTATTCAGCTTAACTGCCTTTTGGCTTTGACATGATATTATACATTGCATTTTGTATTCAGCTCAGCTGCCTATGGGCTTTGACATGATATAAGACATTGTATTTTGTATTCAGCTTAGATGCCTATTGGCTTTGTCATGACACTAGACATTGCATTTGATATTTAGGTTAGCTGCCTATTGCCTTTAACATGACATTGCATTTGATATTTAGGTTAGCTGCCCATTGCCTTTAACGTGGAGTTCTGTATTTTTCCAAGCTGTGTTTTTGCACCAGAGAACCAAGATGTTTTGCTCTCACAGTAGACTAGACCTGATAAGAGAGAGTACATGGGCGTTGTTTCTCTTCCCTTGAGCTTGGGAACAGGAGTAGTCTTGGAGACCTGGCCAGTCTCCAAAAGGCTTGCTCAGTTTCCCAGGTCTGAGAGGAGGGGGCACACCTTTGTAACGAATGTAACAGGCTGCAGAGAGTCAGATTCGAATCTGCCGGACCTCGTGCTGGAGCTTGGCGCAGGCTGCCAGCAATCCCGTGTGGGTAGATGAATCTCTCTTTCTCGCGGCTGACAGGGGTCCTCAGCTTGCAGACCTTAGAAAGATGAAGCTGTGAATAGTTCCCACACGGTGAAGTATTTGTTTTGCTTTGCATTCAATATCTTATAAATATAACCTGCTGTGTATATTGCAAACTGATATATTTTGTTTGATTAACGCGGACTTGAAAGCTACTAATTCGTCATTCATTCATAAACATTGTGGTTGGGGAAGAATAAAATAACAATAAAAGTCTTCTTTGACCTCAGAAGTGCATTTCTGTTGTGTTATGTTAGTGCTTAGAAACTAAATAAGAGGAAAGCACTACAGCAAGGATCCGATGGATCCTCCAATGGCTAGTCTTCATGGTAGTAATGATTTAGACGATGGTCATGGCAGGCCACGAGGTCAGGGTTCGTTCATTGGCTGTTATGGGAAGTTGAGTTATGACAGTAACTGGTCCAGTTGACAGTCGAAGTTGCTGTGTATCTAGGTGATTTTACATAAGAATTCTGAGAGACTGTTGAAAAGGTCTTGTGAGGTGATGATGTTGTTAGAGGCGGTACGAGGTGCCGTAACATTTTTGATGATGGCAGAGATTTCCCTGCTGCTGTTAGTGCTTGCATTGATGCAATCTGCAAGAGCTGTGTGCTTGGTGTTCAAAATATGCTTGTGGTAGTGTCTTTGGACCAATTTATCTTTATTACCAGTGTCCTAAGTTGTACTCCATTGGTGCTGTAGTTGCTTGCAATGATGTTTTGTCAGCCTGAGTTACTCTGTGTACAGGTGGTCGGGATCTTGCCACTGAGTTGAGCTTGAGAAGAGCCAGAATGTTGGCACATGAGGTGACACAGCTGTTGAGGTTCTTGATGGCTTTCGGCAAGTTGATGGATGTGCTCAAGCCAGCATTCGGAAAGGGCAGAAGCCCACTCCTCTTCTGTGATGCTTTTTTGAGCTGCGGCGGTCAGTTCCAGTGGTGGTAGGTCTGTGGTGGTGTGTGATGAGTATGTTGAAACTGATGAGGGTAGTCTGCCCAGGTCATAGTTGCTAGCTTATCGACTGTGATGTCACTAATTGAGGAGAAAATTGAATCCAAAAGATGTGCAGGTGGCTTCACTAATGTGCTGGGTGAAGCCAAGGTTTCCAAGGCTTTCTAAAAGGGCCATAGAGTTTGTGTGAGTACAGTCTTCTAGGCGACGTTAAGGTTGCAGAGGAGCATGAAGGTGAGATGTTGATAATGAAGGGCGCAAGGAAATCTGATGTTGTTAGCAGAATTGGTGCATGGGCCAACAGACCTGTTTTGGGTGGGAGACTGCTTGTTCTACAAGCTTAAAATGCCTTTTTTATGTCTCTGCTTCATTAGAAGTCAATAGGGAATATACATTTCGCTGATGATTTTTTAAACTCTCCTACTTTTCCCAGTTGTGAAATTTTGGCATGTAAGGGTTCCACCCAGGGAGAGGTTGGCTGTGATGCGTATCTTGAACATGTGGAGGTCTGTGTAACTGATGGGTGTGTTCGTGAAGGTGGTGCAGCTGATTATGATGGTGATTCCACCTCCAGGGTTATGCTGACAGTTTTGCTTGGCAATTTTGTAGCCTGTGAGGATGAATGTAGCTGGTGCTGAGGTTGGGATTGGCCATGTTTCCGTGAAAAAGAGCAGACCCAGAGCATGCTTGTGCAATAGGTCCCATATATTCATGGCATGAGCAAGCAGTTGTTGAGGAGCATGCATGTGCGGGCGAGTGGGTGGCTGGTTCATGTGAGCGAGTTAAGTGTGAAGGAATGGTGGGTGTAATGTGTGGGAAAGTGTATGAGAACCTGCAGGAAGCACATTGTGTTGTGTGATGCAATAGCAGTGCAACGATCGGCAGCCAGAGTTAAAAGCACAGAGAAGCCCATCAGAGTAGCAGTGGGTAGGGGGGAGAACCAGTGCTCCTGGCAATGGGCATGGTCCAGCCACAGATTAGTTTGCCTTCGGTGTGCCGGCACTGCAGCTGCCATTAAAAAGGTCCTGGGAGGAGAGAGGAGGACAGAGTACAGTGGGAAGGAAACCAGAGATGTTACTTCCTACATAGATGGATGGGAAATCCAGGGATGTCACTTCCTGTCCAGAAGGATATTGGGAAATGCCGTGAATGATCTGAAGTGCCTTAAAAATGCGCAGCAGCATGGGCTATATGAACATATCATTAGTAGTGCTCACCGTTGAGGCACCTGTCTTGCACATACATAAATACGTTAATGACAGAGTATCTAAGCTGGAGACTAGTGGCATTAGGCGCTATGTATATACATAATTTCTAGCGTTAAAACAGATTGCATGAACCATTGTACTCCCTGTGCGTACACTCGATTTTGACAGTGCCTCAGAGCCGGGACCCATGTTGTAGGTTTATGTAAACTCTACTCACAAAAGGACTGCACAGAGCAGTCTAAATGTACTTACACAGAAACCTGTCACAGTACCACAAATTTGCTGGAATGGATAAACAAGCAAAACTGCTATATAACTCACACGTATTAATAGTAGCAGAGAGCGGTTGTCCTGCGCATATATAAAATCAGTTACTCATAGTGCTTCAAAACGGCGGGCCTATGGCAGTAAACACTAGACACAAACAAACAGCTATCAGTATATGAGCATTTGGTACTCACAGGAGGGGCTGTCCTGCTTATACACAAATTACCTATCTCGCAGTGCCTTCGGAGTGTTTCGAAGCTGCTAACCAGCAGCTTTAGTTGCTACCTATAAACATATCAGTAGTAGCAGAGTGGCACAAGAAGGATGGCACCGAGTGGTTGGCCCCATTCTGATAAACGTTCTGCTTCAATATGAGACAATGACCCGCGCGCTGACTTCTGTGAGTGTGTCACGTGTGCATGATGGGCATGGGGCACACACATAATGCCAAGACTTTGTGTGTGATACATCAGTATGTTGCTGGGACCAATTGGATCCATTTTGGATGGACACTTGTTTATGGAATAAACTGAGGATGTATACAGCTTCCCCAGACAGTGAAAGTGAAATTGCCTGCATTTCTGTGGCTGAAGAACCAGGCACTAAAGTGAGGGAAGATGGAGACAGGGCTATCCCAAAAATCCCACGAGAACTGTTTAGCAAGAGGATGCTTAACAGTTATTCCTGAGCACTCCTATTGTAGATGGTAGGGAAAGAGTTGTGAGTCAGCAGAAAAACATGAGGAAGTTTCTAGTCAAGGCCTGCCCTTTTATATCTCCCTGATTTCTACTCCTCAAAGGCTGATTGTAGGGAGCTGGCTCTGTATATACTATATCAAAGTGAGGTATAGTGTACACAGAGTCCAGGGATTCCCCAGAGGCTAAAGTAGATGATACAAATGCTCTCTTTGTGGTAGTGTGGTCGAGCAGTTAGGCTTATCAGAGGGTAGTGCAAAGCATTTTTGGACACACACAGAAAATAGAAGAAGCACACACTCAATGACAACTCCGAACCAATGGTTTTTATATTGCAAATTTATATTTTCTTAGTTTATTTTTGGAACCACAAGATTCAAGTTGCAGATAAGTACCTTAAAAGTTTAATATTGCACACAGGTATCAACAGTACTTTGTTTGAAATAGATAAGTAATACAGTTTTTGAATTATTGGCAAAAAGCTATTTTAAAAATGGATACACTGCAATTTTCAAACAGTTCCTGGGGGGAAGAAATGTTAGGTCATTTTACAGTCAATCTCTGGGTTTTAGGAAGTCCACCGGTTGGGGTTCAAGGTAACCCCAAACACCCACCACCACCAACACAGGGCCAGCCGGGTGCAGAGGTCAAAGTTGAGCAAAGTTAACGTGGGCTCCTATGGAGATGGGGTACTCGGAATTCAGTCAGCCAGCAGGTAAGTACCCGTTACTCGGAGGACAGTCCAGGGGGGATTAGAAGAGTACTGGAGGGGCCACAAGTAGGCACCAAACACACACCCACAGGGGCGGTAGGGTGAAGGGTGCAAACAGGACGTCAGGTTTCTAATGCTGGTATATGAGGAGACCCCGGGGGTCACTCAGAGGCTGCAGGTGAGGTCCAGGGGGATGTCTCGGGCACACCACCGGTCAGACTGGGAGGAGGGCCGCATGCTGAACGAGCACCAGGGGTCGGTTTCTCCAAGGCCTGGGGGCTGCGGGTGCTGTGTGTTCTTAGGCATCGGATATCTTCGTACGGTGCTTCGTGGTCAGGGGGTTCCTCAGAATTCCCTCTGTAGGTGTCATTGTGGAGGGATGGAGAGGTCAACCCAGGGTGGGCACTTGCTCGCAATCGCCTGGGGCCCCTCTCTTGCTGAGTGGACCACCTGGACATGGGCCGTGGGCGTCGGGTGCACAGGGGGTCAAGACTTATGCATCTAAAATGAGGTGGGAGTCCTTAGTTGTAGGTTTCTTCAGACAGAGCCACTGTCCTCGAGAGTTCTTGGTCCTTTTGGGTGCAGGGCAATCTTCTGGAGTTGGCAGAAGTCGCTGGGCCCACTGGACGTGTCATTGGTCTTTTTGCAGGTTCTTTGAAGCAGGAGACAGGACGGTAGAGCAGGGCTAACGCAGTTGTCGTCTTCCTTCTTCTCTGCTGGGGGTTTCAGCTAAGCAGTCCTTCTTCTTCTTGTAGGTCGCCAGGAATCTGGTGAGCTGGGATCAGGGAGGCCCTTAAATCCTAGATTTAGGGGCGTGTTAGGGGTCAGTGGGCAGTAGCCAATGGCTACTGTCCCTGAGGGTGGCTACACTCTCCTTGTGCCCACTCCCTTTGGGGAGGAGGGCATATTACTATCCCTATTGGTACCTGTCCTCCAAACCAAGATGGAGGATTCTGCAGGGAGGGGGTCGCCTCAGCTCTGGACACCTTAAGGGTGGTCCTGGCTGGGGTGGTCACTCCTCCCTGTTATCCCTAATTTTTCCACCAGACTTGCTGCCAAAAGTGGGGCTTTGTTCAGGGGGCGGGCATCTCCACTAACTGGAGTGCCGTGGGGCGCTGTAATCCAAGGCTTGAGCCTTTGAGGCTCACCTCCAGGTGTTACAGTTCCTGCAGGGGGGATGTGATGCACCTCCACCCAGGGCAGGCTTTGTTTCTTACCACTGAGTGCACAAAGGCACTCACCCCATGTGGTGAGAAGCTTGTCTGAAAGTGGCAGGCTGGCACAGACCGGCCAGTCCTACACTAGCAGGTGGGCTAACATACAGGGGGCATCTCTAAGATGCCCTCTGTGTGCATTTTTCAATAAATCCCACACTGGCATCAGTGTGTGTTTATTGTGCTGAGAAATTTGATACCAAACTTCCCAGTATTCAGTGAAGCCATTATGGTGCTGTTGAGTTCGTAGTGGCACACTCCCAGACCATATACTCAATATGGCTAGACTGCATGTACAGTGTCTAAGAATGGACTTAGACACTGTAGGGGCATATTGCTCATGCAGCTATGCCCTCACTTGTGGTATAGTGCACCCTGCCTTAGGGCTTTAAGGCCTGCTAGAGGGGTGAATTACCTATTCCACAGGCAGTGGTTTGTGGGCATGCCACCCTGAGAGGGGAACCATATTGACTTTGGCTTTTTCTCCCCACCAGCACACACAAGCTGCAAGCCAGTGTGCTTGTGCTGAGTGAGGGGTCCCCTGGGGTGGCATAACACATGCTGCAGCTTTTAGGGACCTTCCCTGGCAACAGGGCCCTTGGTACCATGGATATCTTTTACAAGGGACTTAACTGTCTGCCAGGGCTATGGCAAATGTGTTAACAAAGGTACAGTTTTAGGGAAAGAACATTGGTGTTCGGGCCTGGGTAGCAGGATCCCAGCACACTTCCAATCAAAGTTGGCATCAACACCAGGCAAAAAGTAGGGGGGGTTAACCATGCTAACAGTGGCACTTTCCTACACTGATGGCAACAAGGAGCAGTCACATTTTATTGTTCCCATGTTTTACTACTTCCACTTTGAGCTAGCATCAATGTTGGAAATGGCCCTTTTTGCATGGTTATCCCAAAACTTGTTGCCTTCTTTCTCCTATTCTTTCAGGTCTGTTTTTGCTGGTTTATTGTCTTTGTGCCTTTACCACTGCTAATCAGTGCCAAAGTGTAAGTGCTCCCTATAGAAATTGTACTGTTGATTGGTTTATCCATGATTGGCATAATTGATTTACTGGTACGTCCCTAGTAAAGTGCACTAGAGGTGCCCAGAGCCTGTAAAGTAAATGCTACTACTGGGCTTGCAGCACTGGTTGTGCCACATACATTAGTATCCCTGTAACCATGGCTCAGACCTGCCACTGCAGTGTCTGTGTGTGCAGTTTTAAACTGCCAGTTTGACTTGGCAAGAGTAACCACTTGCTAGGTCTAAACCTTCCCTTTTACTACATGTCAAGCACCCCTAAGGTAGGTCCAAGGTAACCCCAGGGGCAGGGTGTAATGTATATGTAAAGTAGGACATTTACTAGTGTGTTTTATATGTCCTAACAGTGAAATACTGCCAAATTTTGTTTTTACTGTGCAAGGCCTCTCTCTCTCATAGGTTCACATGGGGGCAGCATTTAAATATCCTTGAAGCGCAGATTCCCCTTGAGAGCAGATACAAATTTGTAGTTTAGGGTCTCTGAACTCACAATGTAAAAATACATATTTTATTGAAGTTGGTTTTTAAA
The DNA here is from genome assembly GCF_031143425.1 of Pleurodeles waltl. NCBI lineage: Eukaryota > Metazoa > Chordata > Amphibia > Caudata > Salamandridae > Pleurodeles > Pleurodeles waltl. Next base: position 537,138,947 of record NC_090444.1, on the reverse strand, counting down.
TTGTCTGTTTGGAAATCGCACTTTTAGAAAGTAGGCATTTTCTTGCTTAAACCATTCTGTGACTCTGCCTGTTTGTGGATTCCCCGTCTGGGTCGGTTTGACAGTTGGGCTGATCACACCTCTTCTTTAGACAGTGACACAAAAGGGGGCGGGGTGTAGCCTGCATCTCCTAATGAGCAATCTGAGCTAGAGGGGAGGGAGAAGTGGTCATTCACACCTGAAAGGACTGTGCCTGCCCTCACACAATGCAGTCTTCGACCCCCAGGTGTGTGTCTGGGGGCTGGCCTGAACAAGTAAGGATCTTGCAAACACTTGAGAGTTTGCTTTGAAGTTTGCCAACTCCGGGGCATGGCTTAGCCACCGGGCAAGATGGCCGTCACTCTGTGAGGCTCTGCCGGGGCCGGGCAATTTATCCGACATAATCTATCCTACGGGCGGCGGTGAAGGAGCGGGCCCCTGGGGCTTCCCCCCGGGGACTCCGACGACGCTGTTTGAGCCTGGTTTGGCTGCTGCTGGCACCCGGGGGGCGGAGGAGTGCCGAGGGGCCTGGCGCCGGCGGTCTACTGCGCGCGACGGCTCCCGCGTGTGCGCGGAGAGAGGGGAGGCTGCGGCCGCCCCCCCCCGGTCGAGGGGAGAGAGGACGGGAGCGCGAGGGACTTCGGGGGAGCCTGATCGGCAGTCATGTCAGACCGCGGCTCCCCCCCTCCCCCCCTCCCCCTTTTTCTTGCTGATTGGATCCTGGTGCGTGTGGCGGCTGGGGGCCCCGACCTCGTGGCCCGCTCCCGACCCCCGGCTGGAGTTTCCCTCCGAGCTTTCAGATCCCCGGGCCCCCGGCAGGAGAGAGCGGGGCCCGGTTGATAATAAGCGCTTACTGAGAGCGCTGTGACTGGAGGAGGAGAGGGCCTGAATTCGGGGCCTGCTGAGTGATCCGCCTGGTGGTCTCTGATATCGCCCCGGCTGCCTGCACACGAACTTTTCTGGTGCCCTGTGGATCGCTTCTGGAACCCTGCACTGTGCTAATAGCACAGAACCAGGTAAGGGGCGGATTGGGATTGGATCGGGGGTCGGAGGCCCTGGCTGGTACGGCGCTGTGCTCCTGAGGTCCCTCCTGGCTCGTGGAGCTTAAGTATCCTGGTTTTGTAATCTGGTGGCCGGCTGACCCCCTCCCCCCGTGTTGTGTCGAGCCCCCCTGCTGCTGGTGGAGATTATGGAACCCATACATGGAAACGGATTGACTTGGGAGAGGAGGTGATCGCCAGGTGCTCCCGGGGGCCGCCTGGTAGCCTGGTGAGGTAAACGAAGCAACTGACCAGGTGATTTTTTGGGGACAGAGACTTGCTATCTTGGATAGGTACATTTGGTCCGTGCTAGTTGCACTATACGTGTAATACTGGAAGATGGACAAGGCAGATAAGCGACAGGCTAAACTCTCCTTCTCTGGAGGAGAAAAACGCGGCGCCCCTTCCGCCTCCCAGTCTGGAGATGCAGGCGCCGAGGAGGAGTCTCCAGAGATGTCTGAGAGATCCATGTTTATGGAACTCAAGACCAGCTTGGCGGGGATAGACGCTAAGCTGGATCATGTATCGGAGCGGCTTGACCGCATCAGAGCCCGGGTAGATGACCACGATGCTAGGTTTGAGACTCTGGAGACTCGCACATCTGAGATAGAGGATGCTCGCAGTGGCGATAGAGAACAGATTGCACAGATGGAACGTCTCCTGGAGGTGATACGAAACAAGAATGAGGACCTGGAGGCCCGGTCCCGACGTAATAACATCCGCATCGTGGGGCTGCCAGAGGCAACAGATATGGGACACATGGAGGACTTCGTCGAGACCATGTTACAAGAGCTGTTCGCTGGCGAGCTCTCTCGGCTGTTGGTGATTGAGAGGGCACATCGATCCTTGGGCCCTCGCCCCCCGCCTGGCACTCCCCCACGCCCAATCATTGCACGACTATTGAATTATAGGGACCGAGATACTGTGCTCAGGTTAGCTAGGGAGAAAAGTCCTCTAATGTATAAAAACTCCTAAATTAACTTCTTTCCCGATTACACCCCAGGTGTACAAGCTCAGAGGCGGGCTTTTCTACCGATAAAGCGTTTGCTCAGCCAGGCTGGAATCGGATTTGCTCTGTTATACCCAGCTAAATTGAGGGTGCGACATGAAGGCAAAGTGCTGTATTTCTCGGATCCAAAGCAGGCGAATAAGTTCGTAAGACGATTATCTAAGCAGCGGGGGACGGGAACGCCGGGGGGGGGGCCCCGAAGACGCCTCTCTCAGTGACAATGATTAAGTGCTAGGTTCGGGACTCCGTTACCTCTGAGGCTGCGGGGGCGTGTGGGTCCGCTCCGAGATCTGCCCCTGATGTGTAGCTGCTGCTTGCCCGTGGCCCCTCTCCCCTAGACCATCTGGGTGGAGAGTTGTATGGCAGGCTTCTGCCCCACGGATGATTCCGGTTTTTTTCTGTTACACGCCTGCAGTTTGGGCTTTAGGGATGGTTGGATGGGACACTATGAGGGTCCGATTGGGGGGCCTGGGTGGGAGGTGGGAGGAGGGGGCGAATTGGGAAATGTTCCTGGTTCCTTTTTTGTTAAGTTTTTGGCAGGTGGAGGGCTGTGTCCATGTGCGGAGTTGCATGACTGTGGTTCTGGATGGGGGATGATGTTTCTTCTGCTGTGAGATGCTTGACATGGAATGAGCGGAGACTTAATGATAATCGGAAAGCCCGGCTGGTGATGGCTTATGTTAAGCGTCATGGCATTGACATTTGTATGGTCCAAGAAACGCATCTGCTGGCATCGACAGTTGGTAGACTGAAGGCTGGCTGGGTTGGGGAGGCTCACCATTCGGCATACTCTAGCTACGCTTGTGGGGTTGCAATCATTATCCGTAAGGGACTGCAGTGGCCACGCGCGAAATTCTTGCTGACCCCAATGGTAGATACGTAATACTGAGTGGAGTGTTGTTAGACAGGGCTTGCCGCCTAGTGGCAGTATATGGGCCAAATGTGGATGACCCATCGCTTGGGAGAAATTGATGCTGCCATTTGAGCGAGGCGGATTGGCAGCCCCAGACCTGGAGTTATATTATCACTGTGCACAGGCACATTTCGCGTACTATTGGCTGAATCCGACCCGTTATATGCCACACTTTGCACCGGAGAGTGATTCTGTCTGGCCTGATGGCTTGGTATGCGCGCTCGGCGGGCGGGTTCTCCCCCGTTCTAGAGGAATAGATACGGTCTCCTGCACTGCGGGAGCATGGAGAGAGTTGATGCGGTGGGCTGGGATGTCGGCTCTCTTTGCTCCATCGCTGCCTGTTATGGCGGTGGCGGATGCCCAGATGTTTCTGGATGGAGGGGTGCGTGGGTTTCTACGAGACGCTGACTTGCTGGTGCTGGGAGACTGGGTGGTGGACGGCCGGCTGTTGGATGTCCCTGGTGCACTCTCGAACTGTGATGGCACCCCGATGCAGCGCTTTTGTGCTCTCTGTGTCCGCGTTTTGTTGCGGGATCGTTTTTTTGAAGAGCTGGATGCTCCCTCCGAGTTTCGGGCTTTGGAGGCACTCTGTAGCGCGAGATCCCCCTCCAAGTTGATAACCAAGCTGTATAATGCTGTGCAGGAGCAGGGGGGTGGCCTTGTGGTACCCGCTCGGGTTGCATGGGAGAGAGATGTGGGGGAGCCCATACCGGAAGCGATGTGGCGCAGCTGCTGTGCTCATATGAGGATATTGTCCCCGAATTATAGACTGCGCTTGCTGCACTTCAAGTTTCTGCACCGAATATATTATACGCCTAGGAAACTACATTCCATGGGACTGCTAGCGGACACACGCTGCGCCCGCTGCGGAGCTCCGGACGCAGGCTTCTTTCACCTGGCATGGGAGTGTGCGGAAGTGTATACATTTTGGGAGGAGATAAGACGGTCGATTGTTGAAATGACAGAGGAGGAGATACCCCTCTCTCCTAAGATAGCGCTGTTGGGATATATGGACGAGGTGGATGGCCCGCATAGACGTTTAGTGGGCCTACTCATGCTGCTGGCTAAGCGAAGAGTAGCAATGTGCTGGGGCCGAGGGAGAGCCCCCCGCAGATCGGATTGGTTACGAGATGCGGCTTTCTGCCATGACCAGCTGTTAGTATACTGGGAACTCATGCCAGAGAGATCCCGTCCCAAAGATATTTGGAGCCCTTTGAATGAATACCTGGCGGTGCAGACAGAGTGCTGTGTGACTGATGTCCCCTATCTGCGCGTTTCAACCCCCCCCCCCCCGAATAATGCGAGGTACCTTGCTGTGTGATAGCCCTGCGCGATGTGGCTGTGTCCTCCACCTGCCTGTTTTTAGAGGTTTTTGTAATCGGTATCCTTTTGCAGTTCTTCCTGCTCGACGTTGTTAGATTAATACCATTGGGGGTCTCTGCCCTTTCCCTGCTATAGGGTGGTGGACTGTTGCACTCGTCCGATACGGAGGGCTTTTTTTCTTTGTTTTCCTTTTTCCTGGAACGGATCCCTGGATATCAGTATACAGTGAGAGAAATCGGCAGAGTTACGCCTGCGATATGGTATACCACAGTAGTTATATGATGTGTAATGACTTTCACATATCCTTATCCTCCTGTCGAGAGATCTGCTGAATTAATGTTTGTTTCTTTGGTTTGTGCTTAACTGAATAAAACAATAAAAAAAAAAAAAGTTTGCCAACTTCAAAGGCAAAACAGGGTATAAGAAGACCCAAAACCCCAAACTTTTAGAATCTTTCTGGAATCAAGTAGAACCTCTGCCCTGGAGAAGAGCTGACGGAGTACTGTCCCTTTGCTGTGTTGCTTTGCTGGACTGGCCTGGAGTTGCTGCTTCTCCGCGAAAAGAGTGCAAAGGGTGAACTTTGCTGTGTGTCCTGCTTGAGAAAATTCTCCAAGGGCTTGGAGTAGAGCTTGCCTCCTGCTGGAAGTCTCAGTGACACCAAAGACTTCAGTTTCCTCGACCTGCAACACTGTAAACTGTGTGTTTTGTGCTGTTCAAGAGGAGAAACCACTGCGCCACCGCCAACGAAGCCGCTGGTGACACCGTGACTTGCAGATGCCACAGCGCAACCTGTTGGCCCAGTACTCTGGCATCGCCTGCTCACACCGCAGCCTGGGCCTCCCCGACGCCGCCGCTCCTGCTGACACCGTGGCCTGTAGACACCGCTCATGAGGAGCACAAAGCTCCGTCCCGCACCGCAGCCCCGGTCCACCAACGCCAGTACCATCGACTCCAGTGTCATCACCAGGCATCCCTGCCTGCACCGTGGCCTGTGGACACCGCTCGTGAGGGTCACAAAGTACCGTCCCGCACCGCTGGCTTAGGCCTACCGATGACAGCCCGCACCGTGACCTGTGGACACCGCACGTTGCACCGCCCTGCTTCACACTGCAGCCCTGGTCTCACCGACGCCACTGGATGCAGTCACTGAGCCGCTGCCTGCACCCTGACCAGTGGGCACCACACGTTGCATCGTCCCACTTTGTACCGCAGCCCCGACGCCATCCACGGCAGCGCTCCTGACTTCATCAGCCCGGAATTCGTTCTGCAATGCGTGTGACTTCAAGGGCCCGACGACTCCTGCACCGACTCTGGAACCGACACCGTGACGTCAGCGACGCCGCTCTCCGGAGTTCACCGCGAAGATCACGATGCCCTACAACTCCAAGGTACTGTTTGCAGGGCTTCCCAACACCGTAGCTGGCCTGCGACGCCTGCGACGCCGAGGCCAGCCTGAACTGTTGGTATTGTTGCTCACGATGCTGTGATAGGTCCAGGTTCAAGGAACTGTATTTTTTAAATAAATCTTACAAAATTCATATCTTTATTACTGTATGTTGGATTTTTATTGTTGTGGTCTTGTTTTACACAGATAAATATTGGCTATTTTTTTCTAAAACTGGTGTGGTGTCCTTTTGTAGTGTTTTCACTTATTACTGTGTGTTTTGTAGAAATGCTTCACACATTGCTTCTGAGATAAGCCTGACTGCTCGTGCCAAGCTACCAAGGTGGTGAGCAAGGGTTATCTGAGCAGGTATCTCCCGACTAGAGTGAGGGTCCCTCCTTGGACAGGGTGCAAACCGACTTCCAACTAGAGACCCCATTTTTAACAATCAACATTACTTCTGTGAGAGACATCACCTTCCCCAAAGACTATGGGGGTCATTACAACCCTGGCGGACGGTGTTAAAGCGGCGGTCAGACCGCCAACAGGCTGGCGGTCTTTTTTTCAGTATTATGACCATGGCGGTTACCGCCATGGTCATCCGCCGCTTCTCCGTTCCGCCCGCCAGGGCGGAGACGACCGTTGGGCTGGAGACCGGGGTCGCCAGACCGGCGGACGTCACAATACGGCCGCCGGTATTTTGACGCGGCTTACCGCCGTGGATTTCCAGCGGTAGGAACCGCCATGAAATCCATGGCGGTAAGCACTATCAGTGCCAGGGAATTACTTCCCTGGCACTGATAGGGGTCTCCCCCACCCCCACCCCGACTCCCTCCCCTACACACCCCACCACCCCTGCCACCTCCCAAAGGTGGCAGGGCCCCCCTCCTCACCCCGACCCCCAACATCACATAACTCACACACACGACATGCACGCAGGCACCACCAACACACACATGCACACACACCGACATACATGCCTACATCCACACACACAGTCAGACATGCACACCCATGTACAGACATACACGCACACATCCATACAGACATACACGCACTCATTCCCAAAACACGCAACACCCCCGCAAGCATACATGCACTCACACAACCCCTCTACATACACAGACGCACACCCCCATGCACCCATACAACACACAACACCCCCCTACCCTAACGGACGATCGACTTACCTGTTCCGTCGATCCTCCGGGAGGGGATGGGAGCCATGGGGGCTGCTCCGCTGACACCACACCGCCAACAGAACACCGCCACGCCGAATCACAGGACGTGATTCGCTGGGCGGTGTTCTGTTGGAATGGCGGTGGAGGTGGAGCAACCTCCACTTCCCCGCCGCCCGCCAGTCTGGCTGTTGACGGCTCTCCATCCTAAAAAGGACGGAGAGCAGCCAACAGTCATAATACGCAGAGCGGCAAACCGCCACTACTGGCGGTCTTCAACACTGCGGTCCCTCGGCGGTCTTGTTAAAAGACCGCCGAGGTTGTAATGACCCCCTAGCTGTACTACAAACAGAAAAAGACATTTCAAAGGGAACCACCTCAATCTGCTTTAGGACCTTAGACAGTGGATCTATATCCCGCCTCTGGAAAAGGAGTATGAAAGTGGGACCTCAACCACCCTGCTTTGTTCCAGTTCCAAGTTCTTTTGACCAAGGAAGGAAGTGTTCCACAGAGAAATGGAAGACCCGAAGAAATACCAGTGCTGTTATCTGAACGATAGCCAGTATACCAGAGAAGAGGGGGAATCATCTTAAGTCTGTGCTCTTTGCTTGAGAAGCAGTGAGCCTGTCTAGTGCATGTTTCTTGAGACAAACTGCATAAAAAATGTAAAGCAAAACAATACCACGCTGCCTTGTATCCCAGCAACATGCCCGAAGAACTGGAGAGGTCACCTAACTTGTGGCACATTACCTTGACGAGATGTTGTCACCAACGAAGCGCAATATCTTTCCTGGTCCAGAGATCATAAGTGCCAAAGATAAACACTGGTCAAACCTGCCTGCCAAACTGAACCCCACGGAGGCATAAGTGACGTGGCGGCTGCAGCTATGTTCAAGAAATGCAGAAGTCACTGATGGTGCGGTCCAGATGAGTGCACAATCCAGTGCCAGCCAAGCCACGTCACAGCTGAGCATGCAAAGTGAGGACCAGACTCAAAACACTGGAAGACTGTGTCGCAAATGCACAAAGTTAATCCTGCCGTAAGAGATTGCCATGCCAGTGAGAAATCTTCAAAAACCGTTCAAACTCCTTACAAGTTGGTGTACTATGTACCTAAAAACCTATGGGGGTGTGGCAGTTAATGCTTTAGTTCTACCCCCAATTGTGTAGAGTTCTATTTTGCTGTGAAATTAAAAGTACTTTCTAAAGGATAAGCATTCAATTATCCATCGAATTATTGTCTGTTGAGTTCGGAGTGTCAACCCCTGCACTCCACTCTACCATGCTCAGAAGCCTTCAGCTGTACTTGGTCCAGTTTACAGAGCCACTGCAGCTTGGACCCCAGAATACCAGTTGTAAAGAAATGGCTCCCTGTTGCAGTTACCCCCCACTTTTTGCCTGATACTGATGCTGACTTGACTGAGAAGTGTGCTGGGACCCTGCTAACCAGGCCCCAGCACCAGTGTTCTTTCACCTAAAATGTACCATTGTTTCCACAATTGGCACACCCTGGCATCCAGATAAGTCCCTTGTAACTGGTACCTCTGGTACCAAGGGCCCTGATGCCAGGGAAGGTCTCTAAGGGCTGTAGCATGTATTATGCCACCCTAGAGACCCCTCACTCAGCACAGACACACTGCTTACAAGCCTGTGTGTGCTGGTGAGAACAAAATGAGTAAGTCGACATGGCACTCCCCTCAGGGTGCCATGCCAGCCTCTCACTGCCTATGCAGTATAGGTAAGACACCCCTCTAGCAGGCCTTACAGCCCTAAGGCAGGGTGCACTATACCATAGGTGAGGGTACCAGTGCATGAGCATGGTACCCCTACAGTGTCTAAACAAAACCTTAGACATTGTAAGTGCAGGGTAGCCATAAGAGTATATGGTCTGGGAGTCTGTCAAACACGAACTCCACAGCACCATAATGGCTACACTGAAAACTGGGAAGTTTGGTATCAAACTTCTCAGCACAATAAATGCACACTGATGCCAGTGTACATTTTATTGTAAAATACACCACAGAGGGCACCTTAGAGGTGCCCCCTGAAACTTAACCGACTATCTGTGTAGGCTGACTAGTTTTAGCAGCCTGCCACAAACCGAGACATGTTGCTGGCCCCATGGGGAGAGTGCCTTTGTCACTCTGAGGCCAGTAACAAAGCCTGCACTGGGTGGAGATGCTAACACCTCTCCCAGGCAGGAATTGTCACACCTGGCGGTGAGCCTCAAAGGCTCACCTCCTTTGTGCCAACCCAGCAGGACACTCCAGCTAGTGGAGTTGCCCGCCCCCTCCGGCCAGGCCCCACTTTTGGCGGCAAGGCCGGAGAAAATAATGAGAAAAACAAGGAGGAGTCACTGACCAGTCAGGACAGCCCCTAAGGTGTCCTGAGCTGAAGTGACTCTAACTTTTAGAAATCCTCCATCTTGCAGATGGAGGATTCCCCCAATAGGGTTAGGATTGTGACCCCCTCCCCTTGGGAGGAGGCACAAAGAGGGTGTACCCACCCTCAGGGCTAGTAGCCATTGGCTACTAACCCCCCAGACCTAAACACGCCCTTAAATTTAGTATTTAAGGGCTACCCTGAACCCTAGAAAATTAGATTCCTGCAACAAGAAGAAGGACTGCCCAGCTGAAAACCCCTGCAGCGGAAGACCAGAAGACGACAACTGCCTTGGCTCCAGAAACTCACCGGCCTGTCTCCTGCCTTCCAAAGATCCTGCTCCAGCGACGCCTTCCGAAGGGACCAGCGACCTCGACATCCTCTGAGGACTGCCCCTGCTTCGAAAAGACAAGAAACTCCCGAGGACAGCGGACCTGCTCCAAGAAAAGCTGCAACTTTGTTTCCAGCAGCTTTAAAGAACCCTGCCAGCTCCCCGCAAGAAGCGTGAGACTTGCAACACTGCACCCGGCGACCCCGACTCGGCTGGTGGAGACCCGACACCTCAGGAGGGACCCCAGGACTACTCTGATACTGTGAGTACCAAAACCTGTCCCCCCTGAGCCCCCACAGCGCCGCCTGCAGAGGGAATCCCGAGGCTTCCCCTGACCGCGACTCTTTGAACCTAAAGTCCCGACGCCTGGGAGAGACCCTGCACCCGCAGCCCCCAGGACCTGAAGGACCGGACTTTCACTGGAGAAGTGACCCCCAGGAGTCCCTCTCCCTTGCCCAAGAGGAGGTTTCCCCGAGGAATCCCCCCCTTGCCTGCCTGCAGCGCTGAAGAGATCCCGAGATCTCTCATAGACTAACATTGCGAACCCGACGCTTGTTTCTACACTGCACCCGGCCGCCCCCGCGCCGCTGAGGGTGAAATTTCTGTGTGGGCTTGTGTCCCCCCCGGTGCCCTACAAAACCCCCCTGGTCTGCCCTCCGAAGACGCGGGTACTTACCTGCAAGCAGACCGGAACCGGGGCACCCCCTTCTCTCCATTCTAGCCTATGTGTTTTGGGCACCACTTTGAACTCTGCACCTGACCGGCCCTGAGCTGCTGGTGTGGTGACTTTGGGGTTGCTCTGAACCCCCAACGGTGGGCTACCTTGGACCAAGAACTGAACCCTGTAAGTGTCTTACTTACCTGGTAAAACTAATCAAAACTTACCTCCCCTAGGAACTGTGAAAATTGCACTAAGTGTCCACTTTTAAAACAGCTATTTGTCAATAACTTGAAAAGTATACATGCAATTGTGATGATTTGAAGTTCCTAAAGTACTTACCTGCAATACCTTTCGAATGAGATATTACATGTAGAATTTGAACCTGTGGTTCTTAAAATAAACTAAGAAAAGATATTTTTCTATATAAAAACCTATTGGCTGGATTTGTCTCTGAGTGTGTGTACCTCATTTATTGTCTATGTGTATGTACAACAAATGCTTAACACTACTCCTTGGATAAGCCTACTGCTCGACCACACTACCACAAAATAGAGCATTAGTATTATCTATTTTTACCACTATTTTACCTCTAAGGGGAACCCTTGGACTCTGTGCATGCTATTCCTTACTTTGAAATAGCACATACAGAGCCAACTTCCTACATTGGTGGATCAGCGGTGGGGTACAAGACTTTGCATTTGCTGGACTACTCAGCCAATACCTGATCACACGACAAATTCCAAAATTGTCATTAGAAATTGATTTTTGCAATTTGAAAAGTTTTCTAAATTCTTAAAAGTCCTGCTAGGGCCTTATGTGTTAAGTCCCTGTTTAGCATTTCTTTTAGAGTTTAAAAGTTTGTAAAAGTTTGAAGTAGATTCTAGAACCAGTTTTAGTTTCTTAAAAAGTATTCCAACTTTTAGAAGCATAATGTCTAGCACAGATGTGAATGTGGTGGAACTCGACACCACACCTTACCTCCATCTACAGATGAGAGAGCTAAGGTCACTCTGTAAACTAAAGAAAATAGCAATGGGCCCCAAACCTACCAAAGTACAGCTCCAGGAGCTTTTGGCAGAGTTTGAAAAGGCCAACCCCTCTGAGGATGGCAACTCAGAGGATGAAGATAGTGACTGGGAGGGAAATTCCCCCCCTCCAGTCCTACTTAGGGAGAGCAGGGCTTCTCAAGCCCTGACTCCACAAATAATAGTCAGAGATGCTGGTTCCCTCACAGGAGGGACCAACAACTCTGAAATCACTGAGGATAACTCCAGTGAAGAGGACATCCAGTTAGCCAGGATGGCCAAAAGATTGGCTTTGGAAAGACAGATCCTAGCCATAGAGAGGGAAAGACAAGAGATGGGCCTAGGACCCATCAATGGTGGCAGCAACTTAAATAGGGTCAGAGATTCTCCTGACATCCTAAAAATCCCCAAAGGGATTGTAACAAAATATGAAGATGGTGATGACATCACCAAATGGTTCACAGCTTTTGAGAGGGCTTGTGTAACCAGAAAAGTAAACAGATCTCACTGGGGTGCTCTCCTTTGGGAAATGTTCACTGGAAAGTGTAGGGATAGACTCCTCACACTCTCTGGAAAAGATGCAGAATCTTATGACCTCATGAAGGGTACCCTGATTGAGGGCTTTGGATTCTCCACTGAGGAGTATAGAATTAGATTCAGGGGGGCTCAAAAATCCTCGAGCCAGACCTGGGTTGATTTTGTAGACTACTCAGTCAAAACACTGGATGGTTGGTTAACTGGAAATGAAGTGTGTAACTATGTTGGGCTTTATAATTTGTTTATGAAAGAACACATTTTAAGTAACTGCTTCAATGAAAAGTTGCATCAGTATCTGGTAGACCTAGGTCCAATTTCTCCCCAAGAATTGGGAAAGAAGGCAGACCACTGGGTCAAGACTAGGGTAACCAAAACTTCCACTGGGGGTGACCAAAAGAAAGGGGTTACAAAAACTCCCCAGGAGAAAGTGGGTGACACTAGAAACAAAGAAAAAGAGTCCTCTGTAGGCCCCCAAAAACCAGAACAGGTGGGTGGGCCCCAAGACACAACCCAAAACAAAGGTGGGTACCAGGGTAAGAGCTGGGATGCCACTAAGGCATGGTGCCACAACTGTAAACAGTCTGGGCACCACACCAAGGACACTTCTTGTCCCAAAAACAAACCCCAGAACAAGATTCCAGGGGTAACCAGTGTAGCCATGGGAGATGACTCCTCAGATGAGGAGGTCTTCATAGCCTTCAACTGGAAACAGGGCCCAACAGGTGAGTTGGAGATTCCAGAGGGAAGTAGACACTTCCACCACCTACTGGTGAATGGAATCCCAACCACTGCCCTGAGAGACACTTGTGCCAGTCACACTATTGTGCATGACAGGCTGGTGCTCTCAAACCAGTACATCCCAGGTGAGACTGCCAGGGTAAGAGTTAGCCTAGACAGGGTCACTAAGAGGCCTGTGGCTTTAGTGCCCATAGAAGTGGGTGGCACTCTTAGCTGGAGAAGGGTAGTAGTCAGTGCAGACCTCCCCCTTGATTGTCTCCTTGGAAATGACTACCCAGAGATTAGTCAGAGCTCAAGAGAGGAACTAGTCCAGTGCCAGTCCTCTCCCAAGGATTCTGGAAGTCCTGCCTCTGCAGTAAATGCAAGCAGGCCCCAGAAGAAGAAGAAAAGAAAACAGAGTAGGAAGGGTGGACAACCTTTAGCCAAGGTTACAGCAAGCCAAGGAGATTCTGCTCCAGTAGGGGAGAACTCCAAAAATGGCCCTGATAAAGTCCAACCTGACCCACAAGAAGTCCTGGCTAGTCAGGCAACTGTTAAACCTGAGTGGGTGGCTCCTCAGCTAACAGAAGAAAGAGTGGAAGAAGGGTGTTTACTACAAGATGTGGTAACCCCCCACTCTAATACAGCAGACAGGCAACCTGAACCCAAAGAAGCCTGTAACTTAGCCCCTTCCCTTGTAGGTGAAGAGCTAAAGGTGTGGTTCTGGGCACTGACAGCTGTCAGTGGCCTCTGCTGGGTGTTAGCCTTTATGGCTGCACTATCCTTGGCCTGGTGGTCTGACCCCATGCCAAATAACAAGTTAGGCCCCCTGACCCTGTTGGTCATGGTGGGGTTACTCCAGCTCTGGGTAACCTCTTTGGGTAAGCTAGGGGTGACCCTGGCTAAGATAAGATTAGCAGAGGTGGATACCTCTGACCTCAAAATAGAGAGAATGGGTGAAGACATAAAAAGCACAGACAAGAGGCAGTTCAGACTAGGTCCTATCACTGTGGAAGTGGGTCAGTTCCCCAGAGGGAATGACCTGAACAGGAGGATGTAAGGCAGAGTAGGCCCTGCAACAAACCAGCCATTTCCTCTACTCTTCCTCGCCTGACAGACTAGGAAGACTCTTCCAGCGTTGGCTGAGTCTCCTGGCCTGTGGGCTGGGGGGGGCTTGTGTAAAGAAATGGCTCCCTGTTGCAGTTACCCCCCACTTTTTGCCTGATACTGATGCTGACTTGACTGAGAAGTGTGCTGGGACCCTGCTAACCAGGCCCCAGCACCAGTGTTCTTTCACCTAAAATGTACCATTGTTTCCACAATTGGCACACCCTGGCATCCAGATAAGTCCCTTGTAACTGGTACCTCTGGTACCAAGGGCCCTGATGCCAGGGAAGGTCTCTAAGGGCTGTAGCATGTATTATGCCACCCTAGAGACCCCTCACTCAGCACAGACACACTGCTTACAAGCCTGTGTGTGCTGGTGAGAACAAAATGAGTAAGTCGACATGGCACTCCCCTCAGGGTGCCATGCCAGCCTCTCACTGCCTATGCAGTATAGGTAAGACACCCCTCTAGCAGGCCTTACAGCCCTAAGGCAGGGTGCACTATACCATAGGTGAGGGTACCAGTGCATGAGCATGGTACCCCTACAGTGTCTAAACAAAACCTTAGACATTGTAAGTGCAGGGTAGCCATAAGAGTATATGGTCTGGGAGTCTGTCAAACACGAACTCCACAGCACCATAATGGCTACACTGAAAACTGGGAAGTTTGGTATCAAACTTCTCAGCACAATAAATGCACACTGATGCCAGTGTACATTTTATTGTAAAATACACCACAGAGGGCACCTTAGAGGTGCCCCCTGAAACTTAACCGACTATCTGTGTAGGCTGACTAGTTTTAGCAGCCTGCCACAAACCGAGACATGTTGCTGGCCCCATGGGGAGAGTGCCTTTGTCACTCTGAGGCCAGTAACAAAGCCTGCACTGGGTGGAGATGCTAACACCTCTCCCAGGCAGGAATTGTCACACCTGGCGGTGAGCCTCAAAGGCTCACCTCCTTTGTGCCAACCCAGCAGGACACTCCAGCTAGTGGAGTTGCCCGCCCCCTCCGGCCAGGCCCCACTTTTGGCGGCAAGGCCGGAGAAAATAATGAGAAAAACAAGGAGGAGTCACTGACCAGTCAGGACAGCCCCTAAGGTGTCCTGAGCTGAAGTGACTCTAACTTTTAGAAATCCTCCATCTTGCAGATGGAGGATTCCCCCAATAGGGTTAGGATTGTGACCCCCTCCCCTTGGGAGGAGGCACAAAGAGGGTGTACCCACCCTCAGGGCTAGTAGCCATTGGCTACTAACCCCCCAGACCTAAACACGCCCTTAAATTTAGTATTTAAGGGCTACCCTGAACCCTAGAAAATTAGATTCCTGCAACAAGAAGAAGGACTGCCCAGCTGAAAACCCCTGCAGCGGAAGACCAGAAGACGACAACTGCCTTGGCTCCAGAAACTCACCGGCCTGTCTCCTGCCTTCCAAAGATCCTGCTCCAGCGACGCCTTCCGAAGGGACCAGCGACCTCGACATCCTCTGAGGACTGCCCCTGCTTCGAAAAGACAAGAAACTCCCGAGGACAGCGGACCTGCTCCAAGAAAAGCTGCAACTTTGTTTCCAGCAGCTTTAAAGAACCCTGCCAGCTCCCCGCAAGAAGCGTGAGACTTGCAACACTGCACCCGGCGACCCCGACTCGGCTGGTGGAGACCCGACACCTCAGGAGGGACCCCAGGACTACTCTGATACTGTGAGTACCAAAACCTGTCCCCCCTGAGCCCCCACAGCGCCGCCTGCAGAGGGAATCCCGAGGCTTCCCCTGACCGCGACTCTTTGAACCTAAAGTCCCGACGCCTGGGAGAGACCCTGCACCCGCAGCCCCCAGGACCTGAAGGACCGGACTTTCACTGGAGAAGTGACCCCCAGGAGTCCCTCTCCCTTGCCCAAGAGGAGGTTTCCCCGAGGAATCCCCCCCTTGCCTGCCTGCAGCGCTGAAGAGATCCCGAGATCTCTCATAGACTAACATTGCGAACCCGACGCTTGTTTCTACACTGCACCCGGCCGCCCCCGCGCCGCTGAGGGTGAAATTTCTGTGTGGGCTTGTGTCCCCCCCGGTGCCCTACAAAACCCCCCTGGTCTGCCCTCCGAAGACGCGGGTACTTACCTGCAAGCAGACCGGAACCGGGGCACCCCCTTCTCTCCATTCTAGCCTATGTGTTTTGGGCACCACTTTGAACTCTGCACCTGACCGGCCCTGAGCTGCTGGTGTGGTGACTTTGGGGTTGCTCTGAACCCCCAACGGTGGGCTACCTTGGACCAAGAACTGAACCCTGTAAGTGTCTTACTTACCTGGTAAAACTAATCAAAACTTACCTCCCCTAGGAACTGTGAAAATTGCACTAAGTGTCCACTTTTAAAACAGCTATTTGTCAATAACTTGAAAAGTATACATGCAATTGTGATGATTTGAAGTTCCTAAAGTACTTACCTGCAATACCTTTCGAATGAGATATTACATGTAGAATTTGAACCTGTGGTTCTTAAAATAAACTAAGAAAAGATATTTTTCTATATAAAAACCTATTGGCTGGATTTGTCTCTGAGTGTGTGTACCTCATTTATTGTCTATGTGTATGTACAACAAATGCTTAACACTACTCCTTGGATAAGCCTACTGCTCGACCACACTACCACAAAATAGAGCATTAGTATTATCTATTTTTACCACTATTTTACCTCTAAGGGGAACCCTTGGACTCTGTGCATGCTATTCCTTACTTTGAAATAGCACATACAGAGCCAACTTCCTACACCAGTGGCAAATGAATCCAACTACCGTGGGTGTGAATCCCCCCCACCCCCCCCCCCCTCCCGAAAGGGGTCTGAAAAATACAATTTGCGCTAGCATTTTATTGCAATTAATTGAAAATTACTTGGGCCTTTTATAATAGAGTAATCAAAGTGGCCCTTATGGCGACAAACAACACTCAATAAAGACGATCATGACTGGTTAATGTTTCAATTATAAATATGAAGGGTAGTTTTAAAGGTTGTTACTGAACGTATACAACTCCAAAATAACCCCACCCTTGACATAAGGAACTAGGTCAGGCACCTTCTTACAAGGCGGTCAGTAGATATATCAGATCAAATTAGTATGCAATTGGAGATATTGGCTCTCATTATGAGTTTGGCGGGCGTCAGAGGCCGCCCACCAAACTTGTAATGCAATCAGGCTGTCCGGGCGTGTAGGGCCTTAACATTGACACTGGCTCGTAATCAAGCCGGCGCGAATGTGGCGGTGTGCCGAGTGCAGCAGTACCCGTTGTGCTTTCCACTGCCTGTAATTCGGGCAGTGGAAAGCGCGACGAGGCTGTCCATGGGGCCCCCTGCACTGCCCATGCCAAGTGCATGAACAACAGATGATGGACGGAATGCAGAACAAATCAAACATTCACCCCCAGTCACAGATCTGGGTTTAATCCATCAGTTTTTTTGCTTGCCATGCCATTCCAGTTTAGACCCAGCCATATGCAAATCAGTCTTGACCCTGTTCCCCATGGGAACAGTCCAGCCCGAACTGCGAGGCCAGGTCTTCCCTGGACCAGAAACAAGCATCATGGGACCGGTTTCAGGGTATCACCCGTCATCAGCCAGGCTAGCTTGAATCTGGTGGCACAGCAAGCATGGGACCCAAGTCTGGGCATTCCCTTCCCACTTGAGCGACAAATGCAAAAACAACAGATGATGGACGGAATGCAGAACAAATCAAACATTCACCCCCAGTGACAGATGTGGGTTTAATCCATCAATTGTTTTGCTTGCCATGCCATTCCAGTTTAGACCCAGCCATATGCAAATCAGTCTTGACCCTGTTCCCCATGGGAACAGTCCAACCCGAACTGCGAGGCCAGGTCTTCCCTGGACCAGAAACAAGCATCCTGGGACTGGTTTCAGGGTATCACGCTTCATCAGCCAGGCTAGCTTGAATCTGGTGGCACAACAAGCATGGGTCCACGTCTGGGCAAAATGCAAAAACAACAGATGTGTGCGTGGGCCGTGCAGGGGCCGCCGGTGTCCCCTTTCTGCCAGCCTTTGCATGGCGGGGCTATCGTCATGCAAAAGCTGTCAGAAAAGGGGCTTGTAATCCCTGGGGCAGTGCTGCCCTGGTGGATTACAACTGCCGAGACCACCAGGCTGTCAATTGGCGGCAACCTGGAGGTGCTGGAGGTCCGACAATGGCGCTTTCCCCACGGTTGTAATGTCGCGGTCAGAACGCCACTCTGGCGGTGGTCCGACCGCGACCATGACCCTGGCGGTCTGGTGACAGTCAGGGTCATAATGAGGCCCATTATGTTTGCAAGTTGATATTCGGTCCACTAGGGCTGTTGCATTAGCAATAACAATTGTGATTTTTTTTTATTTCAATTATTTTTCAAAATAATATTTTTTTTAAAGATCTCATACCCTGGGGTTTTTCTTTATGGACAATTAACTAGTTTTATGAGAGGTTGCTCAAAGAAATTCCATGAAGTTTATGTGTTTATTTTCATGATTCAAATGGTACAAGTAGCCTAGTCAAATGTAGAGTAAATGAAGAAACTAGAAGATTTTCTGTTGTCTGTCCTATGGTCACAAAGCAATAAAAGCACATATAGATATCCCAAACATTATTCATGCATGGCCCTCACAAAACAACAAAAAGCTCTGCGATACCTACTAAAATACCATACCTTATTGCAAATCAGTCTTAACCACTTATTTGGGCTTTTAGTAGGTGAGAGCCTGGATAGTTCCACAACAAAATAAACTGTGGATTAAGTAATACGATTATATAATATTACTTAAACAATTTAGAATGGACCACATCTGTAAAGAACGATTGAAATGTTTTCTTTGCTAAACATAACTATGCACTGGTTGATGGAGAACACACTAAAAAACAGGATTGTTAACGCAAAGTGCCTAGAGTGACTAGTGAGGTCTTCAATGGAGGGGGGCTACTGTGGACCTCCCCTGACTGCCCAAACCTACGTAGAGCAGTGGGGAGCAAGAAAGAGTGAGGTGGGGAAGGTACACAGAAGACTTTTAAAAAAATGTTTATTTATAAAATGCAACAGATAAAAAGAACATACATCAATGTCTATTGTGCAGTGCAAAACAAGTCATAAAGCGCGGGTCTTGAAAACAAAAACACATTATTGAGCCAAAGTTCATTGATCAAGGAAGAACACCAGTACATGATTATAATAGGAATAAAAAGATAAGAGCATGTATGGAAATTTATAGTAAAAATGAAGGCAAAAGAGTTAAAATGTGCAAATATGCGCAATATTATTATATAAAAATACATTCGTTGCTGAAAAAAAACCTCAAAAATAATCATTGCACCCCAACTCTGTAAATCTTCCCATTCGTCCCAAATTTTCCTATATCTTGTATTCTATCCCACTATTTTGGCATACAAGTACAAGGAGTTTGACCTTACGCATTTTGGCGTACCATCGAACAACTGCTGTGTGTTAAGGAGACGCAACCATGCAATGGTAGGTACTATACAACAAATGAAGGTGCAAAAGATGCTAACAGAAACAACATGCATCCTTCAGGCCTCAGAAGCACCCAAAGCAGCATCCTAAGTGAAAAGTTGTTTTGTTTTTGGCGTGGATGACATTAGCAGTAGAAATGACCTGGCAAAAGAAAGAGCACGGGTCTTATGGGAATGTTTACTCAGGACAGGGCGATGGTGCCAGGGCCTGGCCTTTAGGGAAGTTAGTGATTGACATTTTTGTGGAGCTAACCAGCGCAAGGCAAATAGGGACTATGGAACTTTTGGAACAAGGACCACATGCCGAGTGAAAAAGACAAAGTAAAGAGGTTGAACTTTCTTTGGCGAAACCAAATGACACCCTTCATAATGGTGACCTACATGGGCTTTGAATGCTGCAAGCAGACAAGCCAAAGGAATATATCTGCCTACTATAACTGCAAAAAAGTGTATTGATAGACAACAATGGAGAGACTTGAACAGTGTTAGACCGGCATCTAAGAAAGATAATGACTTGCTGTGGAAGATCTATTCTTAATTCTAAAGGGCCTTCATAAAGAACGAAATGCAGATGTGAAGCAGGACATGGCAGCAATGAGCAAAACTTTAACAAAAACAGTTTCCCCCCTCAAACAAGATGTAGACAACAAAGGCCACAGAGTGATGGACTTGGAGGAGAAAACAGATACTATCCTAACTGATCAGACTGTGAAGGAAGGAGAGGAAGCCAGTGTATGCTTAATATTGACGAAATGTGAAAATATAAATTGGGCCTGCTAGGAGAATGCCAGACTCCAGAACGTCGACAGAGGGAAAAGGCTTAGATATTATGGAATACGTGGACTACTTTTTACTCAGATTTTAGATATTTATGAAAGAGAATTGGCGAGAAGAGAGTTTAAAGGGTTGGATCTAGGCAGCAAGAGTGCAAAACAGACCTGGAGACAATGTTGCTAAACTGTCCTCGTATTAGCAGCAAGAACAACTGACAAAAATTGCTTCGGTGATTATCAAGGTGACACAACATTGATTCTGTAGGATCTGGAGTAATTGACTCTTGCTATAAGGAAGCAATTGCATCAAATAGTGGACAAACTCAAGAGGAGTCTCCATTTCCACTAGACATTTTTCTGCAATATACAATTTCATGTAGGTTATGATAACCAACACATCAGAGCGGAAGTGGAAAGCAGGAGCACACTTACAATGGAGACTATTTCCGATGAAATTACCACGACAAGTGGGAATGCATAAGTGGATGAGATCCAGTGAAAGGAACAGAGGCAGAAGTAAAGCCAAAGGTCAAAAAGGTGGAGCTAATTCTCAAAAAGAGGGAAAGTTTTAAAAGAACATAAATATCTGCAAATTAATGCTAGACCCTTGCGATACTTGGTTACCTGGAACCTCTGAACAAAAGATCTAGACTGGATAATTTCAGCTTCTAGACAACCACTTTAGATCAGAATGAAATGTATTATGAAAAGCCGGATTGGGGGTGCACGAGAGATGGAGAAAATACGAGACAGAGCAGTGGGATTAAGAATGAGAAAGTCGGGCTCTTGATAACTCTATTATTTAGTACTGGCTCCGGCTGGTGGATTTTTCACGTTTAGGGTAAAGCTGCAGCAGGACTTGGGGGAAGAGGACAGCAGATAGCTTTTGGGATGGGAACACTTAAAGGAGCAAGCTGGGTAACACTTTCCAGAATTGCAAAAACACTCAATAATAACAAGCTTTAAATTGCTTAATTTTAATGTTAGAGGCCTGAATTTGCCTGTAAAGAGATCAAGGGTGTGTACCAAACTAAAGGCGGTACAGGCGGACATAGTCCTCCTGCAGGAGACAAATGCCCTAAAGTATGTCTGAGTGGTATTGTCTGATCTGTGAGGGGTGGCGTAGGCATGCTTGGCTTGGTTGGAATGGTAGTGAGGAATGCTGCTTACTGGTGTAGGTGGATTTTTTTATTACCAATATAGAAATGACACTTCTAGAAAGTGAGCATTTCTCTGTGCTTATCACTCTGGTGTTTCCAAGCTTGCCTCCAATCCATGCATGGGGCAAAGTGACAGCTGGGCTTTGTGCTTACTTTTCAGACATCCTGTACACAGGGAAGGTGGAGGTGTCACAAGAATGCATATTGAATGGTCTTTTGGGGTGGGAGAAGGAGAGGCGGGGCACACCTGCATTTGTAAAGGCTGTGCCTTGGCCTCACACAAAGGGCTTGTTTACCCCCTACTGATGTCTGGAGACAATGCTGGAGGAGAGAGGGGGCATTCCTGGAACTGGTTAGTACTGGCTGGAACTCTGTCCCCCTTTTGTGAATGCTGCGCAAAATGAGAATAAGTTCAGGGGGCTGTCCCCCACATTTTTAGAACACTGATGGACCAGGAACCAGAGGCTGCTGGAGAATCTTGCCAGGAAACCACCATTGGGACTCTCTTACTGCTGTGCTGAGCTATGACCTGCTAGGTCACGAGTAAGGGCTGCCTCTGTACTCTACAGACCCTGATGTGCTGACCTGCTGCTTGCCCCTGCCGTGTGTTCTGGAGTGATAAGAGGGGCTGGGTGGTGTGGGCCTTTCACCCCTTGTTTAGTCACTTCAGCGCAAGAAAAGCATTTGGTGTTCTACTACTTCAGTGCGAGGGGAGCACTGGTCTGGTGCATTCTGGAGTGTGCAGAGCGTCTTATGTCCTTCTTGTGATAGAGTGTGTAGAGCGCTCCACTTTTTTCCCCTGCAGCGCATGAAGGGTGCTGTTTTTCATTAGTTCCGGCCAGCGTGAGGGGCGCCTACTTAATACAAGCATCCGTTGTGCTGGCGCTGCCTTCCCTCCCAGCGCAGAAGCAAAGAGGAGCCTGTTAGCAGCCTCTTGTGTGGTTGGACGAAGCAGTCTGTGGATGGTGCCCCCGGGGCTCAAATTGGCACTGCGGTGGCCCGGAACAGTGACATCTTGGGGAAAAGGCTTACACACCTTGATGGGTGTGGGCACTCTGTGGAGTCCGGTGCAGGGCCTGGGGAATCCCCCAGGGTGGTGGAGTCCTCCAAGTCATCCCTCGCAGATTGCGGAGTACAGAAAGGAACTCCCATGTACTCGTGTGCATGCCAGCAGGCTGTTGTAAAGCCCCATCTCCAAGGACCTGCATCTCCCAGCTCGCCGGCCAGCATGCCAGCTCTCCCCACCAGTCTTGGTGTGTGAGGATCTCGGACAGTAGGGAGGACCCAGTGAGGCCTCCCTGCTGACATCAGAGGTGTGGGGGGCGGTAGTAGCCCTCCCCACGTTGTACTTGGGTATGGGGGCTCATGTTGAATATATAGCAGGATGGGACAAAGACCTTGAAGGAGGCCACATTCCCACTTGGAGAAAATCTCACGTTTTAGGAATAGGAGTGATGAGGCTCCTACGCACCCAGAGAAAGTTTTGTTGGTAATTACCGTGCACCCTCTAAAATAGGTGCAGGAATTCAGTGACTGCTATATATTCTGCTCTGAGATGAGTGGCTTTATTTATCTCCTTAGGTTGTCCATTGGGTGAATGTTTCATTTTATGTGCACTCCTAATTATGTCTTGGCCTCTCTAATAATATACATATTCAGACGTGTGTTTTTTGGCTGATAATGACAACCCGACTATTGCTTGTGTTGCAGAATACCAGTAACCTATGTTTACCTGACTACTGCTTATTTTCGCAGAGAACTAGTAACCTGTGTAATGTTCCGACAACTGCTTGTGTAGCAGGGTATTACTGATACATGTTTCATTTGGTCTAATGCTATTGTATGCCATACAGTTTATTGTTACATAGCTTGTTTTGTGTTTCCTTTGTGGTGTATTTATTGTGTCACGTGTGTTGTGCGTGTTGTGCAAACGCTTTACACATGACCTGTGGGATGAGTCAGACTGCTCATGCCAAGCTACCAAGGAGGTGAGCAGGGGTTATCTTGGGTAACTCCCTTGCTTTGAATAGAGTGGTGGGTTCTGCCTGCTTATGTGCATACCCTAGCCAACCAGAAACCCAATTTCTAACAGTAATGAAGCCAACCAATATCAAAAAATGGATGGACTCTAACCACACTGTACACTGCCCATATGTCTCACAACTGGCAGCACACGTGGTGTCTAGTAAAAGACACCTAAAGAGGGGAGGGCAAAGGAAGGTGCAGCAGGACACAATCCAAAGCATCACCAGGTTGGCTTCTTGTGCACCACGGAGGAGCAGCGGGAGGGAACAGACAGGGTGACTGAGGGTAGAGAAAGCTACTGGGACAATGTTCCCAAGGTGGGGACAGAGAACACAAGAGCACATATTATAAAACACCACTCCATTTAGCAGTCTTGAGCTGCAAACTGGTAATGCATCATCATTTAGATAGAAAAAGCAACCACAATTTGGTAATGAACTATTCCATATGGTATCCACAGCAGCCAGAGGCTCGGAATTCACTCTTCCACGTGGTAACCAAATACTTATCCTTACAATGTCAAACCTGCAGATAAGAAGTACTTGTTAAGTCAGCTTGCAAAATGGACAGGTTTATTGAAGGCGACGTGGCTGCCACGTGTGAAAGTGCAACAAATAAAAGAGGAGCTCCACAGAGAGGCCTAGTCTTTATCCGCTTGACAAAATAATAATGCTCCATAGGGAAGTGCCCTACAATTTGGTAGAGAGAGCCTGTTTAGGAGAGAGACAGCTGAGTGTCAAGAGGCAGCGATATTCAGAAAAATGCAAGCGGGAGAGATAGAAAGCGAGAAGACAACTGGGGGTCAATAAAACTGGGCCCAGCAGGGGAATGCGATGATCAGGGAAACTGAAGTGAACAGATGCCAAGCAGCATGTCACACCGAGGCAGGAACAGATGGCTGGGCAGGGAGAGAGGAATTTGATCGGAAAGAAAGGCAGTCACAGGCAGTGACGAGAAAGAAGGGAGAGGGGTGCACAAGAGACCAAACAGAGCACAAAATGGGGAGAGAATGAAGCGAGAGCAACACGAAATCAAGGAGCAGAGGGGAGAGAAGCATAAAAGGGACACAGCTGGGAAAAATGCACTCTTGTGGAGTGTTTAGTCAAAAAAGAAACAAAGTAGCTCCCGAAAATATAGCAGTGGAAGTACACACGTAATGCATCCATGCTCCTGGGGAGAGACAAACATAAGAGGGCGGAAGTTTACAGCAGCTGACCAATGGGAAGCAATCAAATTAAAGTGACAATGAAGTCAAGTAATGGGTGGGCTCTAAGCCCACTGTAAGTTAATATGTCTCGAAGAGAGAGTGCATGTGCTAAGCGAGACCTAGAAAGGGGACACAAGTGGGTTTGGATTGAGGCACTATATTACCCAGATGCACTTACGGGCCACATGCAGGAATCATAAGTTGCCAAAACATCTATGAAACACTTACAGGGAGTGATCCCGATAACTGAAACAGACAAGTCTGGAAGGTAGAAACTTGTAAAATGTAGCTTAAGAAAACATACCGACACAGTGGCTATACCATACCTACCTAACAGTTTGGGTTCATCAACGCTGTGCTGAGAAAACTGCAAGGATTTTGCAGACAGAGACATCATTTTAGGAGAAAATGTTAATCATGGGCCTAACATTGCTCTAGATTGATCTGGTAAAATTACAGACAGGTGTGCCACATGTCCGAGATAAAATGAAGAAATTTCGAGACCTCAGATTGATTGAGGTTTGGAGGGCTGACATCCTAATGAAATGGATTTTAACTTTTACTTCTATGAACACCATGCCTTATGGAGAAAATATTGACTATTTCTAACCAGTTAAGAAATAATGGGTTAAATGGTGAGGGCCAAGATAGGGGTTACTGCAATATCAGATGATTCCCCTGTGGCAATCAATGTTAATGGGATAGACACAGCCCCAGACACAGGAGATGGAGACTGCAGAGACATATACTACAAGATGCAGCTAACAGGGCCAAAATAGTGTACACTATCGCTGACTACCTCAAGATTCCTCCGGGAACATGGGAAACACATTGGGAGCAGCTGAAAGTGGTGACTCCACACTACCTCGGACGTGAAAGAGCAGCAACACGTGTCACTCCAGCGTGCTGTCGACTGCTACTGGTCTTATTTCTGTGCCCACAGACCTGAAGCATGAACTGTTGGTACCAGCGTGCTGAATACTATTCTGGGAACATTTTATTTGTTATAAAAAAGGCCACTATATAGAACAGGGAAGTGGGAAATCTGCGGTTAAGGAGATTAACCACCTGACAGAGGGTGTTACGCAAGGTAAGTAACTTGCTCTTCAGATAAATACTTCTAACTTTAGATTCCTCACCTCAGAGTAGACACCAAAGCAGTACCTCCCCAAGTAGAGGGTCTGTGAAATGATTCACCAAAAGTTTTGGAGGACCGAGTGGGACATGGCTGTCAAGGCACTAGTGCTTTGTGAAAGTATGTACTGATGCCAGTGTCCCAGCCTGTCAGATTTCAAGGGCAGGCACTCTGCAAGTCCACACAGTGGTAGCAGCCTTAGCCCTGGAGAATAGGGTCCTCAGACTTTTCAGGTCCTGCTCCATGGCCAGTGAATGGCAGCTCTTAATGCAGAGTCTGTCCACCTGAACAGGGTCCTCTTGTGCATAGCTTTCCCATTCTTTGCTCTGGAAAACCCCACAAAAAGTTGATTGTTCACTTAATGGTCCTCTTTCGAGGAGTGAGTAGAAGCAAAGACTGCAGGCATGGTGATGGATTGCCCAACTTGGAGCCAAGACCAAGTTAAGATCACAAATGCCTTACATACAATTTGAGAGGAAATGTGTGTTAAGCTTTTTATCAGTCTAATCAGAGACTTAAACAGGTGATTTAAACATGGGTGGTTGGCCAGGCAAACATAGGCCAAAAGGGCTGACAAATAGCACTTAAGAGTACCCACTGCAAGGCCTTGCTGGGCAAAAGTATTCAACAGCTTTGCTTACAAAGAGTTAGTGGTGCGAACACTAAACAAGGTCACGGTCTGGCATCAATGAACTTCATGGAAGGGCGCATGGTGGCAAGAATTTCACCCGCCATTTCAGACAGCAGATTATATGCAGTCAATTGCAGTCAATTGCTGTCAATCAATCTCCATGCATGTAGCTATGAACTGTGTAGATAAGGGTGGGGTATACTGCCCTGTTGGTGAATGGGAGGTCTTTACAAAATGAGATCTTGACCAGAGGACAGATGCTCATGTCTAGAAAGTCTGAGTATCCCACTCTCCTGGCTTAGTCTAGAGGCGCAAAGACAATTCGGGCCTGGCCGTTCCTGGTGTTCTTCAGAAATCTCTTCAGAAGAGGCCAATGCCTCCAGGTGTACAGGAATCACATGTTCCATTCTAGCCAATATGTATCTTCAAAGGGTTTTTGAAGAATATCCAACATGCAAAACATCTGACATTTAATGTTCTTGACGCTGGTGAAAAGATCTGAAAGAATGCTCTGACATTTCAGACATCTCTAAAAGGGCACAGCCTTCTGACATAGGATCCCACTCTGCCATGCTTGTTGCAGTACAAAGCAGCTGTACAGTCCATGAGAAGCTGCACCACCATCCCCTGGTGCACTGCAAGAAGGCCTTCAAAGCTAGACAGAGGGTCCAAACACAAAAAGACCAGAGTCTCCTGATCTAAGCCTCTCCCGGATGACCTCCTCATCCCAGCAGAGATGCATCTGTCACTACAGTCAGCTCAGGGTAGGAAAGAAGGAGCTGGACCAATTGGGTTGGAGCAGCCACCACTGCATGTCTCTAACTGTCTCCTATGAGACCTGAATGACATTGGTCAGATGGCACTGGTGCTTGGCCAGTTGGAACTTCACGTTCCATTGCGGAAACAGAATATGCCACTTGGCACAGCTGATGAGGATGATGGTGTAGCCTAAGAAACCAAGAAGCTGCAGATATGCTCTTGCTAGGATTCAGGATCAAGTCTAAAACTGGACTTGTTGCAGCTGAGCAAAAGCCCTTTCCACTGTGTCCAGGATTGCTCCAAGGAATGGACGCCTCTGTGAAGGTGTCAGGTGGAATTTCAGCACATCCTAAATAAGCCCCAATGATGTTTAGAGGTTTGCCATCATCCTGCGGTGGTCCACGAGTGACTGTGGATAGCCCACTTTCAACAGCCAGTCATTGAGGTACAAGAATATAGGTATCCCTGATGTCCAAAGATGGTCAGTGACCACTGCTATCACTTTCAGGAACACCCGAGGGACACTTAGGAGGCTGAAAGAGTGCACTGGCAAACTAAAAGTGCTCCTGGCCTACCTTGTATCACAGTTAACATATGTAGGACTCCAGACAGGTATATGAAAATACGCATCCTGCAGGTCCAAGGACACCATCCACGCCGCTGGGTCCAGAGCAGGCAAGATCTGGACCAGTGTGACCATTTTGAATTTCTGCTTCTGCAGGAAGGCATTCAGAGACCAGGGGTCCAGAACAGACTTCAGGCCCCATCCTTTTAAGGTACAAGGAAAAATGCGAGAGTAACAATCCTCTCCTCTTTC
Organism: Pleurodeles waltl; assembly: GCF_031143425.1. Lineage (NCBI taxonomy): Eukaryota > Metazoa > Chordata > Amphibia > Caudata > Salamandridae > Pleurodeles > Pleurodeles waltl. The sequence continues at coordinate 537,111,326 of NC_090444.1, read as the reverse complement.
GGAGTCCAAAACCATATCGAAGGCACCTTTGAAGTGCAACAGCGAGCTTCCTGTAACAGAATGAACAGGTGCTTGGTGGAAATTGACCCTGGTGTTCCAATCTAGGGGGAAATGTTGAATTTGACCCCCCCCCACCTCCTCCCCACACACACAGCGATTGGACATGTGTCACTAAAGGCTAACTAAAGTGGTTTAGTGGCTGTTGCACCAGGGGAAGAGGAATTGGCGGAATTATGCCCTTGCTAACCTGCACATTGCCTACCGGACCCCAGTCCATGGCTTTAAAAGGACAGGAGTGTTTGATATGATGGTTAGGAAGACTGTTGATGTCTATATGCTAGCCCTTGGGAACAGCACCTGAACACACTGAATTAATGCAGGAATTGTCTCGGAGAGATAACAGTTCTCAATAGCGCACTGTAGACTGAATGTGCTTAAAGAGCTGAAACGCAGTCTACCTTCTCACTGAAAAAGTGTGACTCAAAAGGCATATCTTTGAGGGAAGCCTGTACATAGCCAGAAAATTCTATGGAACCATTCTGTGGAATGCATTCATGTGTGGTGATGAAGTATCACACACAATCAGTAGCATCCAGACTTGGGCAGATAACATATTCAATCTTGATGGCCCTGTCACACAAGGCATGTAAGTGACTACCAAGCAAACTAACTGCATTTGCAGATTGCCACTCTGGGCTGGCAGAGGAAAACATGAACTTGCCGAACTCTCCAATCCTCTTCAAGTCCCTGTTCTCCCAGTAAGGGTTAGGAATGGACTTACTGTTCGAGGACTGCACAATAAGGCTCTTTGATGTCGCCTGCCCATTCATGTGGAGCCAAGAACAAGGCTTCAACTAATTAGCCTCAAAGTATTACAGAGGAAGTCATTAAAAGGAAGCAAGGGCGCTAATGTAACTGGCCAAGGCTGTAAAGTCTCTGTTAGAACATTTGTTTTGGTCTGAATTGAGGGTAGCTGTAATTCTAGTACCTCGGCTGCCTTCCTGACCACCACTGCAAATGAAGCACTCTCTTCCATTGGTGAGCCAAGTGGTGAGTCAAACTCCGCCTCAGGCAAGGTGTCAAGACCACTGGCAATCGGTAAATCAGTTTATAGTGAGGGGGCAACAAGCCACCCTCATCACAGTCATTAACACCTTGTGCTGCCCCTGTTCTGAAATAGGCTCTGAGTCGACCAAATACGATAATGAAACCATTGGTGGTAGGTGCAACATGGCGAAGGTACTCAATTGAAGTCAGATTACCAGATGACCTTTTGTGTTTTAGTAATTTCATAGCACAACATCAGTCTAGCTTGAGTTGATGTGGGTTTGGGACCTGATACTGGCATCTGAACTAGGCCATCTCCCAACACCCATGGTGTCGCTGCCGGCATCTATATAGCAGGGACTTGTGTGGATATCTGGGGCAGAGTAGAAGCCGGTACCGGAGTTCTTAAGGGCCCAGTATCAGATCCCAGGGGACAGACTGTGCCGAGGTGGACCCAGTGCTGTGGAGCCTGAAGGCACACCTGAGAGAACTAGAAGTGCACCAAAAATCTGCAGCCTTCTGTTCTCGAAACCCTCAATCTTCAGCAGTCGCCAGAAGGACCAAGGAAATTTGGAAAGCATCAAGACCAATGAAGGAAACAGTTTAGAGGCCAGATATCTCTACGGAGTACGAGTGACACTGTGACACCCTTGAGCCTTCTCTTTACAGTCAGAGTGACGTGATGGAGTCAATTCCTGTTTCACATGGTTGTGTTTGCACTTAAGACTTAGACTTACTGGAGGACATCGAGCCTGAAGTTGAGTGGTTGCAGGTAACACTTCAGGACCAGGTCTATGTCTTGGATTGGGAGCAGAACGTGACAGTCTCTACTTCTTTTTGTGTTCAGCAACATACAGCTTCACCTCCTGGTCTCACATTGTCTTCAGGAGCATAAAAATGCACTTAATGCACAAATTAAGAGTCATGGGCCAAGCCTAGACACTACAGAAACACTTCATGCGGGTCAGTCGTCAACCTGTGCTTTCTGCAATTGTGGCATGGTTTGAACCCTGTCATTCTGGGTGGGAATGTTGTTCCCTAGCACACTGGTTTCAAATAATTGAAAAGTAATTGGAAAAACGCCAAAGTTGGGAGTGGCGGTCAGGATCCACATTGGATGGCGCAGCAAGAAAGTGACCTAAGCCAATGCAAGGGTGTGATGTTTATGTGAGACTCCACTGTCACTTCCAGGGCAGTGTGGAGTCTGAGGAGAGTCACACTGCACCAGCTGATGGCACATGGAAGCACTGCTGAATTAACTTTTCCAGATCTGGTCTGCCACCAGGGGAGTATTTTAAGGTGAGGAATCTCTGGTAAAACGAAGCCATCAGAAAGTCTCTTCCTAGTCTTTCTTGTTCAAATAGGTTGCGACTCACGATATAATACACGGTTCCCTTATACTCAACCATTTGCACTGAACTTACCCCTTCAGTACCTAATTCAGGAACAGTTGTGACCACTCCCTGGCAGCTAAATGTGAACACCCAAGACTCCCATGTCAGTGATAACATTAACATTCCTATAGTCCTATTGAGAACTGAAGGTTAAATGCCAAAAATAAAGAACAGGAGGATAACTAAGCTGATAAAACAAACGTATTATTAGTGTTAGAAACTGGGTCTCTAGTTGGTAGAGATATGCACTGTGTCCAAGTAGAGACAACAACCCTATTCATGGTAAATCAGATACACACCTTAAATTAAGCTGTGCTCACCCTCTGGTAGCTTGGCACACAACATGCAAGCTTAACTTAGGAGGCAATGTGTAAATTACTTGTGCAACACTTAGACCAGTAAAACAGGGAAAATACAACAAATAAATCCACATCAAGGTAGAAACAAGGATCCTAATTTAATGAACAATACAAGACTAAAACAACATAAATAAAATGAATGGAAGTTGAGATATGAATTTTTAAAGAATACCTGCAAATGTAGTGTTTAGAAATTTATGGAGCACGAGCCAGCTTTGTCCCCCTAAGACAGAATCTTGGGCAAAGGGCTGCGTCAATGTTGAGGATCCAATGTGAGGAGCAGAGGGGGCGATGGGAAGGCGATGCGTCGGTTCCGATTTGCACAGTCAGGGAATGCGTTGTTGTCGAGCTGCACAGTAGTCGATGTGATGTCTTTGCAGTGCGGTGTTGAACCATTTATGATGGAGGCAATGTGTTGTCATTATGCCGAACAACCAGCGTTGTGAAAGTTGATGCACCAGGGACGAAACTGATGTGCCAATCCGGAGCCGCGCAATCAGCGATGCAAAGTCCTTGTCATCAGTGGCCATGCATCGCTGAGAAATCCGGCGGTTCCGACTGGCTCGGTGGCAGCGATGCATCGCCACTGAGAGCTGCAGCACAGGAGAACCGGAACCCAGGACTTGATTGGTACCACTTGGCAGGGCAGGACTCACAAGTGACAGAGTCCAGGTGTAGTAGGGAAGATGCAGGCAGTCTTTGATGTCCCTGAGACTGCGAGAAGAGGAGGCAAGCCAGCAAGCCCTTGGAGTCTCTTGATCATGGGGATGTAGAAACTCAGGTCCAGTCCTTCTCCCTCTCAGGCAAGTACACAGCAGTCAGCAAGGCAGGCACAGCAAAGCAGGAGTCCAGCAATGTCTAGCAGAGCTCCGGCAGAGTGGCGGTCCCTTCAGCAGCACAGCAGTCCTACTTTTTTGCCATAGTATCCTCAGGTCCAGAAGTGTACTGATTTGGTAGGGTAGGAAGTCCAGCTTCCTATGCCGAGTGGTGCCTTTGAAGTAGGGGTGACATCAAAGAAGGGCGTTGAAGTGCACACATGCCCTCGATTTCCTATCCTGGCTCCAGGCACATTACAGGGAGGTATACAGCTCTGTGTGGGGAAAGGCACAGCCCTATTCAGGTGCGAGTGTCAGCTCCTCCCTCCCATCTAGCTCAGAAGGCCCATCAACCTGATGAGGGGCCATCAGAATGTAACTGGCACACCTCAGCTCCCTTTGAGTGTGGCTGTCTAGAGGGAATGCACAAAGCCCAGCTGTCACCCAGCCCAGATGTGTTTTGAAAGCAGGCAGCCGCACACAGGGCTTAGGAGAGGAATAATGCCAACTTTCTAAAAGTCACATTTCTTAACTTCTAATCAGAAATCCAACTTTACCATTAAGGAGGATTTATTAGTACAAGTCCATAGGTACCAAACACAACCGTCCTACTCCTTCTCAATCAGGAATCACATTTAAAAATGGATTAAGGAATCCCCAATGTTATCGTATGAGAGGGGTAGGCCTCACAGTAGTGAAAAAGTAATTTGGGAGATTTTCATTACCAGGACATGTAAAACTAAATAGTATATGTCCTGCCTTTTACATACACTGCAACTATAGACTACCTACCCCCTACCATAAGGGTGTATTGTGTGTAATAAAAGGATAGTTTAAGGTTTGGCAAGGGGGTTTAAAAGCCAAATTGACATTGCAGGGAAACTGCACATACAGACTCTGCAGTGGCAGGCCTGAGACCTGTTTAAAGGGATAGTTAAGTGGGCGGCACAATCACTGATGCACACACACTAGTAGCATTTAATTTGCAGGCCCTGGGCATATATAGTGCACATTAGTAGGGACTTATTAGTAATTTAAATATGCCAATTGTGTATACACCACTGCTGCAATATTTTAGAGGAGTGAGCACATGCACTTTAGCGCTGGTTAGCAGTGGTAAAGTGCCCAGAGTCCTAAAACCCACAGCAACAGATCAGCAAAAATAGGGCAAAGCAGGCAAAACTTTTGGGGGAGACCACCCTAAGGATGTCTGATCTAACAATTAGTATAACACATTTTCCCACTCTGACAAGCCATGAACAGAGGACGACCCTCAGAATTAAAACTGTGCCTTAGCTAAGGGGCAAGAAAGGATCAAGTGTGATCCGGGTGTTTGATCTAAGAAAACTGACTGGGGAGCAAGCACAAATTCTATCTCAATTGACTGTGGAGGCAGCAATCTCCCTGAATTTTTATGGGAAAGAAACAGCCTTATGCACTAAAAGATAATCTTGGAGGTGCTTAGCTCAATATGGACACATGGACAATGGGAGAAAGGAGACTTAGAAATAGTGCCCCGAGTTGGATCATATTTCTTTTTCCTTTCAGAATTAATTTTAGGGTTTCATTGACCCTGGAGAGTATTCATTTTAGTGAACACTTTTCCCTCCTTTAAATACTCCTTGTTACCAATTCCTTTAATATTCTACCGGTGTCTAAGAATGTTTAAGTAATTGCTTATGCATTTCTAAGTGTTTGTAGTTGTTCCGATGCAGCAACAGTTCTGTTTATCAGAACGGCGCTCAATAAATCAAAACCAAACTTACTGAAAAGAAAATATTAAGAGTACCTCTAAATATAAAATCCTGTGAGTATGTCGTGGCTATATATCTTGGCTAGAGAAAATCCATGCAATCAAAATGGCCGTTATCCACAAATTCTTGTGTATCTTTCATGTACTCCTAATAAAAATTGATCAGGCCACTTTGGGCAAAATATCTAAATTATTACTAAGTTTTTTGTGGCAGAGGAAACTGTCACTGGTGTTCATAATAACCTTGTAAATGAGAAATCATAGAGAGGTGTGGTATTTCAAGCTGTTAAACGTTACTAAAGAGCATCACAATATCGAACAGAAGGGGAACAGTCACAGATATAATCCAGCAGACAATAGATGCACATGGATAGGGTGGTGACCCTGCCGACAATCCCATTTTATCTACACCTATGTATATTAATGAAGATTTCACCTCTGCTAATGAAGAAAATGACTACAAGGCCTGGCTAGATGGAGACAATAGAATGTTAAAGGTAAGACAAAATCCCTTGAGGGCTGCGAGCAAATGTTTCTAGTGACTGGGGCAGAATGTTTCTGATAGCACCAATTACAATATGGGGCGACCTATTCACTAATAAACTGGCAGTCCTTAGGCAGTTATCGGACTTAGAGAGAATGCTTAAGAAAGTGGCTGAGCCTAAAGAGGCCGTATTCGCACTATATACGCTATTTTTAGAAGCTCCTTTACAACAGGTGGGGGTGTATGGAGAAGTGGAAGACAATGTAGCCAGAAGCATTCCAGGTGAAGAATGGGTAGATGCCTGCAGAGACATAACCTGATTCAAAAAGTCAATACTAAACAGGCAATCATTGCCATTCTGGTACGAGGCCCTAGATAGATTACATTAACCACACAAGAATGTGCCTGACCACTGCTGGAGAGTATAAAGAGCCGGAGAGACCCTGTCTATACTTGGGGGGACTTATCTGCTAGTAATAATGATTTAATTTGGGGAAATTAGTGCTGACAGCACTAATATAGTGGACATCAGCAAGAACATAGAAATGAATGTAATTGACCTATGTTTCTATGACAAAAAATTACTTTTCGTTGCTGAAAAATGCACTTATGATTTCTTATCTTTTGCTCCCAAATTTTCTTCAAGCCTGCTTCCAAAGCTTCTGGATAGGATCACAGTAAGTACACTGCTTTCACCTCCAAAGGAAGACTGCAGGATTGTGCAAGCTCCACCAAACAAATGTATACTTTCTACAGTAATTACATGTTCACACATATCATCAATGACGCTTAACTGGATTATTGGGGTGTCAAATGCTGCTTCTGGGTTAAATGCATTTCCAGAAATTCATATGGGAAACATTTTAAATGAAATTCAAACACACTGGCTTCATTCTTCAGGAAAGCTAAGGTAAAATTTTGGTTTAATTAAAACTGAACAAGTCCCTGTCCCTTGTTCACATACAGGCAAAATTAAAATATCATTTATTAATCACTTCTTCTTTAAGTTTTTCGGCTAGTTGCCTCCTCTTCTGCAAATTTTTCTTTTCTTCTTCTGTCATTTCCTAAAATAATAATAATAACAAATATAAAAAGAGTGGTGTGAAAAATGTGTTACTAACACATAAAAGAACACATTATCTGCAAACTAGGAGTCATTTGACGAACACCTGTTACACCACTCTTTCCTTTCATATCACCATTTAAGATAGGTTTCCTGTAAGAAGCCTGGTAAAGCATTTCAAGTCTTCATCGTTGCATTCTGAGTAGTAAAAGTTATTAACTAATGCAACAGCAAGCAAGCAACGTCCTAGCCACTTGATAACAGTCTGAACAGCGTTTTCCTCAATTGTTAACCACAACAGCCATAGGGCAACAGGTAATCTCAGAGTTGCCTGTGGGAGGGAGAGAAGATGTGGCAGTAACCCATGAACCCCGCAAGCCAGATGACACATTTCTAAAGCACAGGTGTTTCTTTTCATATATCTTGCTGTCAGGGTCACTATTCCCTCATGAGATCAACCTTAATACTCATTTCCTTCCTCTTATTGCTTGTCCCTTCCAAATCTTGGGTTAAGTCACTCCATGCCTTGCATATGTAGCTAACATCTATATCCCTGTTACAATCTTACCCCTTTCTTCATTTGGTCAGCTGCTCTTCCCTCTTGCGGTCCGTTCTCCACCTTGCCCCACTGCTTCCTCATTTGACCATTTTTTTAAATCTCATTTCCAATGATACACACTTCATGGCTTCCTCCAACCTCTTGATGGCAAAGTGTATTCTCTCCCTATCTAACCGTCCCATTTGATCATTTCTCCCTTTACTGTAAACTTCTTTCTCTTTTGGACAGTTTGGTCTCTTGTATGTATATCTGGGTATCTGTCACCATGCTCAAGGATAGTGGACTAAGATAAATAAAGGTACCTCATTTACCTATGGTATGCAGTGAGGACTGCTGTGGGGGAAACAACTGTTGTCAGTAATAATTAACAAACAAATGAAACAAAAGAACCATGTGTGTCCTCTACAGGATTTACTAGATAAATGGGAGATTAGCATTTATATAATTTATAGAAATGGTTGTGCTGGTGGAATGAAAATATAAGGAAATATCTTTCACCAACATACCAAAGGTTTGGATCTTGTGCATACCAGGATGAGGAGTACTCGTATATGATGATATATGGACACTAAACTGATCAATACACCCACCAATTCCTATTCATGAGACTCCCAAAGGTTACTTTCTACAGTAGCCATTGTTATCTAATCAACAATTGAAAACCAATTTGCACTTAAAGCTTCCTTGAGCTCCAGGTAAACAGAATGAGAACCAGAAGAACTACTCTTCAGGTCTCTGATGTGTGACTGATTCTGATAATAAATCTTTTCTCTAAAAAGGTCTACTATCTAGAAACCAACCCCTTTCCCTTCATGAGACTCCTAAACGTTACTGCTTATGGTATCTATTGTTATTCAGTCAACACCGGTGGCGGCCCGTCCTTTAGGGCAGAGGGGCCACGCCCCCCCCCCCCCCAACCTTGTGCCCCTCATGAAGAGTGTCTGTCAAGCTGAACAAAGGCCAGCCTGACAGACACTCTTCATTTTCAGCTCAGACAGCCAGGAGTGAGCCATGCACGATTTGCGCGGACTCCTGGCTGCCTGAGCTGAACTTTGCTGGGCTGAGGAGGTCACAGCTCCTATGGGTGTGACCTCCTCGGCTCAGCAAAGGTGCCTTGAGGCCCTCCCCTGGGTGACGAGGAAAGCGTCACCCATTGACACTCGCCCAGGGCGCTTCAGGTTGAAGCCCTGAAACGCCCAGGGCGAGTGTCAATCAGTGACACTTCGTCACAGAGTGGGGTGGGGTCAGCAGTCTCACTGACCCCATCCCACTCTGTGACGAGGCTGGGACTGCTGCCTTCCCTCATTGGCTGACCTAAGGTCAGCCAATGAGGGAAGGCAGCAGTCCAAACCCTCCTGGGACCTGGAGGCTGAAGGTAAGTGTGTGTGTATGTGTGTGATGTTTTAAATTGAATGTTTGGTGCGCATGTGCATGTTTGAGTGTTATGAGTGTTGTTAATGGATGTGCGTGCGTACATGCGTGTGTGTGTCAAAGAATGAGTGTGTGTGATCTTTTAAAATGAATGTTTGGTGCATGCGTGCATGTTTGAATGTTATGAGTGTTAATGGATGTGCGTGCGTGCGTGTGTGAAAGAATTAGTGTGTGTGATGTTTTAAAATGAATGTTTGGTGCGTGCGTGTATGTTTGAATGGTATGAGTGTTAATGGATGTGCGTGTGTGTCCGTGTGTGAAAGAATGAGTGTGTGTGTGTGTGTGTGTGTGTGTGTGTGCTTCCCGCCGCCCCCCCCTCCCTCCTAAAGCTGCCGGCCACCACTGGTTAACACCTACAAAACAACTGACACCTAAACCTTTCTTCAGCTGAAGTAACGCAAAGGAGTACCTTATGAACTACTCTTCAGAACTTGAATGTGCAGCTCATTTAAAAGATCTACTGTCTAAGGGTCCAATTATTAAAAATATGCCCAAACTATGGACTATAGGTTGCAATTTGCATTGAGTGCCACATATTTGGTAATTAAGAAAAATACTGAGTATAATGCATGGAAATCTACGCAATGTTTTTAATGTGTACTCCTCCAAATGATAGACATTCAAAAGCAGTGAAAAATAGCAAGCATGTACATAACGACCTGCACCCGTTTTTCTTCTATTATTGTCTACTTAAAAAACTAAAAATACATAGTATATGGCATTGTTTGGCTGATTAATGTCCTTGAATGCTGCAGAGCTGCTACTCATATGTTACCACTTACAGCAGCAATGAATGGCAGTGTTCAGAGAGGGTGTGTTTGCGTTCAGAGAAGATAGCTTCAAGAGGTTTCTTACATGTAGTGTGATGCTGTTTTTCTACTGACACAAAATAATTAAGATTGTCATGTGAAAGACTGCAAGTTCCAGAATACAATGTGATCTTTCTGGAGAAGAGCAAATAATAAAGCTGCTTTGTCTGAGCACAACCACGCCTTCTGTTCAGTCATACGCTTGGGTTGTCCAGGGCCTCAGGGTTTGCAGAAAAGGGAACAATACATCGTTGCTTATGGCAGTATATGACGAGTACAGTTTGAAGCATTCACAAGCAAGCGACTGCTGAAATATTGGCAAAAACTGTAAATTGTATGCAAGGAAACTGTTTTTGCATGATGTTGTCACAACCGAATCTTGTGCCCCATGTACAATGGGTATTACTCGCTGGCCTCATGTCATTCCCTCTACTGTGGCGCTTTTCCGTTTTAAATACTCCATGACTCCCCCATCTCTTAGGCCTGAACCACTGACTCTACTGAGTGTGTTCCTAAGCAAGTTTCATCTAGTTTACATCTGCAGATATCACGTTTCCACTGTGAACCATTAGGTTGCACCATCATGCACTTGGGTACCATTGCACTTGTTGTCTATTACCTTTTGCACCTGCTGTCTGTTAAGCCATTCCCATTTATATGTAACACATGACTTTTCCCAGGTTCCTTTGGAGGCCTCCGCGTGAGGCACATGTCCACCTGGAACCCTCTTTGCTTCTTGTATAAATAGCCCCTCTGAACTTGCATTGGGGCTTGGCCTCGTACCTGCATAAGTTTCCGTTAAGTCCTGCACAAGCAGCTTCCCTTAACTCACCTCCTTAGGTGCCTGGATCTCCTGTCTTCCTGTTCAGCACAAGATCTGTCCCTGCACTCATCCCAGAGTCGTTCGGACCTTCCTTGCTTTGTAACTGCACAACCTTGTTCCAGCACAATCTGCCAAGTCTTCCAGAAACCACCTGGTGTTCCAGTCTTCCAGGTCTTTTCCGATGACTCGGACATCCTGACTCCCGAGACCCTTATAGTATATACCTCCATAACCTCCGATTCAAGCTCTTCTCTAACTTCCAGCAACTACCTGCCTGCTTCCCCTGAACTCCTGTGAAGTGCTTTCACGGTTAAGTACTTGCCCCCATATTTTTAGTCATTGCAGGCATGTCTGTTATCTCCTTCCTTCTGCCTTTGGACCCTTTCTCCAAGTCTGGATTTTCAAATTGTGTTGTTCATGGACTAGAGGCTGTCTACTGAACCAACCTATACCTACAATTTACGTACTGAATGTAATTGTGTTTTCTAGCGTACTTTGGGAGTGTTTATGACTCCAACCATGAACCGAGTGTTACTGTATTTTCTAGCGTACCTTGGGAGTGTTTATGACTCCAGCCTTGAATCGAGTGTATTTGTGTTTTCTAGTATATCTTGTGAGTGCCCTTAACTCCAACCTCTGTATCAAACGTAACCTTGCTTCTAGATTGTTTTGGGAGTACCTCTTAACTCCAACCCATGTTCCCGGCGCAACCTTGGAAGTATCAATCATTCCAATCTTGTGTCATGAAGTAACCTTGTTTCATGTATTGTCGAGTTTTCGAGTGTAGGCCAACGTACAGAGTGTAAATACTGGGAGTGTTGTTAATTCCAACCTTATGTAAAGAACAAGTCTGTTTCACTTGAATTTACGTAAGAGTTCTGACCTATGCATACAGCACAACCTTGGGAGAGTTAATATCCAACCTTGTGTCCATCTAGTTTTGTTCAGAGTTCATGTCATTCTGAATGTAATCCATTTGTTAGAGTAACCTGTTCTCAAACATACCATGAGATGCTTACTTTCCAACTTACGTGCCCAGAGTAACCTGGTCTTCTATTTCCTTGTGAATGTCTCTGTTTCCAAAATATGTACTGAGTGCTGGGTTTGGAGGGCCATTAACTCCAATCTATGTCCTGAGTTCTTCATGGCAGGGATGAGGAATTCCCATCGCCCGACACCCGGGACATATTGTTTGGGGTCAAGAGCAACAAGTTTTCATATTTATTTTGACCTTGGGACAAGTAGGCCCAAACCCCTGCAGCGCATATCCTTCGGCTGCAAGTTTACAGAGAAGGGAACTATCTGCAATTGAGGTAATGTGCGTGTTCATATGTTAATGCTGTTTGAACTTGTATTTATGGTTCATTAATGAAAAGCCTTCATTAGTGTGAGAGCTGTAAATAAACGTTTTAAGGTCACACTGCACTACTGACAGTGGCTCCAGTAAAACAAAAGTGCACACACGTTTGAAAAGTTTAACAATGTGAGGCTAAGTAAAATGCTCCCAGAATTCTCTCTGATTAGATGCAAATGTTTGCAGAAGATTGTAAGCAAGAGTGATGATTCTTTGCTTTCAAAATAAAATGTTAAGAAAAAATGCAAGTAGGGGAAAAAAGTTTCGCTACTATGAGATTTTAGGTGCTATTTCTTTGAAGCATCCTTTAGTAAAATGTGTTGATGCATGCTAGTATTTCCCAAAATATTCCTAATGAAAAATCACTGTAACCATTTTGACCAAGATTATGGGAAGCATGAAAATAAACAAGCACTGGCAAAGCCAACCGATCCAACATTTTTGGTGAGTCTTTTTGTTTCGTCTATGCATGTCTTGTTTTGACATGGCTTTTGTAACACTTTTTTGCTGTGGGAGCTGCCAGGCCCTCCTCAGTGTAACAAACACTGGCAAAAAGAAAAAAATGTTTTTGGTCTCAAAAAGCACACATTGCCACTAGTGGCATAACAAAGGTCTAGCAGACCCCCTCCACGGGCCCCCCTCGGCACAGCACCTGCCCTGAGTGAGTCTGGAGGTGGGGCTCCCTCCATGATCTTTGCAGGGGGGCCCCCTAAAGTTTCATTACGCCACTGATTGCCACAGTTGTATCTGGCACTGAACAAAACTACTTTGTGTGCCAATATGCACCTTCTGGAAGAACAGAATGCAATCACTCACAGTAAAGCCAACCGATAAATAGGGAGGGAAATAGAAGTTTAGCAAAAACAAAGTAGCATATTTACTTTCTGTGACACTCTGGTGGCGCTACGCCCTGTGCCGTATTTACAAGGTGGCGTTAAGCCACTTTTTTTGGCTTAACACCACCATGTAAATATGACCTCTTCACACGCAGCCCTTTGCGTGGAAGGGGCGTGCAATGGGTGTTGCTGTGGGTGTACCACAGCAACACCCATTGCGTTTTGATGCTACCTCAGATTTATGTATTTTTGTAAACCTGAGGCAGCGCCAAAATCTAACGCCACGTTAGCAAGGCACAACAAGAAGGAATACTTTTATTCCTCCTTCTTTTTTGCTTTTTCTATGTGTGAAAGAGCAAAATGCCAGACATGATTGTTGGAAGGTATCCCTTCCATTTCAAAATGACACTTTGGCACTTCTGTGTGTGCTGCATTGTGCAGCACACACAGAAGTGCCAAACTGCCATTATTGATTGTTTATTTGCAGGAGGGGACACACAAACAATCAAACCCCTCAATGCAGACATCATTGCATGATGGTGCAAGGATGCCTGCTTTGGTGCTGGTAGCTAAATTTAGTGCCAGTGCAGGGGACAACACAGGGGTGCGGCGTATTCAACTGAATTCGGCGCATCCCTGCGTTGTGAAAATGATGGAGGCTGGCGCTGCCAATTTTGGTGCTGCGTTGCGCTCTGTCATCTTCCTTTAAATATGGGCCAAAATGTCTTTGTTAACGCCAGACCTAATTAGGGACTCAATTCTTAAAGAAAGTCACAAACGTGCACCCATGAGATGTGTCTTTGAAATGGCTTTCCTGAATTCACAAGAATTTACAGAAGTAGACCTAGAGAATATTTGTGAACTTTATTTTAGCACGAGCAAATATGCATGTGTAGACTTGCTCATGTGGAAAATCTATTGATCGTTCACAAGTTCACTTTCCCTCCAACCACTTTTTTCCCAACCCTGGAAGAACCTCTGCTTCTGCCATTGTCAGGAGTAAATTTCCAACCTTTCTCATTATGGAAAAAGATTAGAGAAGAGCTTGTGAAAGTCCATAAAACAAGTTAGTAGGTTTTCAGACTCAAAGGCATTCCAGCCCTGGAACTACTGCTTACTGCTTTCTCAAGCCCCAGGATGTAGACCTGCGGAAAGGTGGCAAAATAAGCAAATTGCTATATTAGGAATTGAAATTGCAAGTACTGAAGCCCTACTATAGTAGTAGCCCTGGCATAATCAGCGAGGCTATTATCAGAGATCTTAAATAATGAGATTGCTGCCATAATTTGTCAACGCAATACATGGCACCAAAGGGACAAGAAGTTCTTTTTACAGGACAAGTAGATTTAAGAAGCAACCTGTCCCATGAAAAAGTCGCTATTTTATGTAAATCCACACTCCTGCTATGGAGTGACTTAACTCTACCTAGTACATCAAGTCTTTCTTCGAGAGTTCCAGAAGATTCCACTCGAGTATCTGATTCATCTGCTCCCATGTTATGATTATTTCAGAAACCTGTAAGTGTGAGGACATTGAAAGTATTGTATTGTAAACTTTTTTGGTAATTTATGCACTGATGGTAATTCCCTCTTCTTGTTGTTTCCATTGCATTGTGTTTTTACGATAACCAGAAGTGCTGACCTGCAAATCCCATCTTCGATTACATTAGAAGGTCAATAAATGACAACCCTGCTAAGCAGAATAGCACCGCCACGGAGCAGAACTAGTATTGCAAGTTCTCGTTTATTATTTTGTCAGTTCGCCTAATCCTGCTTCTAGAAGTCGGCGGGTACTAGGAGTTGTATCTATGGCCCCAGCTTCTTTTTCACTGGGAGAGGGGGGCCTCCCATTGGCTCCAGTGTCATCCTACAGTTGGAACCAGGTGAGTGCGTGACAGATGTGATAGGCCTGTATATTACCAAAAATATGAAAGATTGTAATATAAAAGACTGGCAGTAGCAATACACACTGCAGCATCAGTGGAGACCAACACTTAATTCTATCAATGCTGAAGGTTCCCTTTTTGAACAGAACAGCTTCACCTCAACTTGTGTTCACTGGATTCAACTGCAATGTGCTGCTTTCATCACCAATTGCCAAGTCTGTAAAGGAGGCTACATAAAAATATACACAACAAAATAACTAAGTGGTAATTGTCACAAAGTGATGACAGACCACATTGCAACAAACACACAACAGGGGAAAATACTCCAATGCAACCACTAACAACTTAAAATCACACAAAACAGAAAAACAACTCAACAAAAGCTATCATGAAAAACATAAAAAACAATGCAATGGTATTTTTGGTTGCTGTGATTTTGTTGTAGGTTTATCGTGTTGTAGCATTGTTGTTTGCATCTGCCTCCTTAAACACGCATACTTTCATCACACAATACCACCACGAAAAACACACTTTATCAAAACGTTCACCATGCTCTTGAGTAAAAAGTGGAAGTCACCATGCATGTCATATATGGTCATTTGTTTCCCAACATATACCTTTCAACTCATTCTTACTTGAGTGATGTTCCTTTGTAAAAGTGGGCTAACCTTTGTCTGCTCTTTCTTAAAAAGCGGTAGAGGTAGGCAAAATGGTTTTAAGAGTCAGCAGCTGCTAATTGTCGCAGTCAAGCAGTGCATGGGCACCTGACTGACTTTGGTTGCTTGAGGAATTGAGATAATTCGGCACAATTGGTCAAAGTGTGGGCACAAACTAAATTTAATTCAAGAAAGAAAAAAGTTCAAACTAATATTTTTAAGACAACGTCACAGGTGTGCATACACATTCCATTTTATATCTATTGTTCATCACAGATGAAAGATGTTTGCAGCTCTCAGGCCTCTTCGCACCGTCAGGCTCCTCCAAGCAAAGCCACGCAACCTGTGACCCAGGGAGCCACTGCTAAATGAATGAATTTAAATTATTACAGTGTAATAATTTAATTTAGCAGCGTTCAAGGAACCACAACTTTCGAATTTACATGAACTCTGCAGTGCGCAGAACAACTCTCTTGGCATCTCCAACAGGCTCTTGATGACATGGTGGGGGGGCTGACAATCCATCTAGTGTTGTTTTATAACACAGCACTACGCAGATTGATGTCTGGTTTGTGCATGTGAGAGGTGTAGTGGGTCCAGTCAGGCTTGTTTGCTAAACTTTAGCTCAACCATGGGTAGGTGTGGCTTTGAGCAGTCAGGCTTGAACAAAAGAACGAATGTAAAGCATTTACAAGCAAAACAACGAAATAAGAAAGTCAAGCAATAAGAGAGAAATTTGACACCAATTTTTAAAAATAGATCTAATTTTTAGTCATTTTTAGACACCAAAATGAACAATATTGACCAGCGAGTTCTGGATTTTAAATAAATCGAAAATCACTGTTTCAATGCAAAATTCCAAAAAGCATTAGTAAGTGGAATGTTTGTAAATTTTGTAAAACTTTTAGAAAGTTGTGTTTGGCTATTCCGACCAACTTTTGGAGGGAGGAGGTCAAGGGGGCCAATAAGGAGTTGTACAAGTTTTCTTCTCACAAAGCATTCCCAAGTCTAGCTCCATGCCCTACTGCCGAACCGCCATAAACTTTAATAAAGAGGTACTGATGTAAGGGATACAGGATGCTCAAGCTGCTATAAGATGCTAAGGATGCTGTGAGGTCCATGGGGCGGGGAGCTTCCTGGGGCTACTCTTCGGTGCATGGTCCAGGTAGTGTGACTTTAGCCACAGTGGTCGATGACCCTCGAAGTCTTCTTTGGACCTGCAAAAGTCCATTTGCTACTGGATTACTGGTCTACGGTCACAGTAAAACCAACGGTTCCTTTTGGTGAAGGATAGTGTCCATCTTTGGTGACCAAACTTCATTTTGTAACTCTCCCAGGTCCAGAAGACTTGGGTGAAACTTTTGAGAGCCAGGGCTTGGTCTCACCAACTGCATGTCAGTGATCAGTGGCGAACAAGCGCTTGTTGCTAGTGAATAACCAGAATGGGCCTCCTCAGCTTTTGTAGCCCTGTTGCTGTACCAGAAAGTCAGCCAACTGACTTTCGGGAGTTCACCTCTTTTGGGGCTCAGGAGTGACTTTTCCATGAGCCACGCACCACAGGCACTGTCCTCTATTTACTAGCCCAAAGATCAGTTGCTGAAGTCTAGTAGTTATTACAGCCTTTCTTGCCACATCCAGGGAACTGCAAGAGAGTCCTCCTTTGGTCCTCTCTCCAGTGCAGATGTGATATGAGGTCTTGGTACCAGGGGTGCCATATTTATGTCCAGATAGTTTTCAGAGGATGCAGCTGTTAATAGCCAATGGGCTACTAGGGCCTTCTCCACCTAATGACGGCTTCCTGCAACGTGTGGCATCTAGCTATCTCATAGTGCACTACTTTGTGCACTCCCAAGATGATAGAGATATATATATTCCTAGGAAGACAGAATGCTGTTTTGTGGCCAGCATCTGCAAAACTTGGGCAACAGAGTGGCAACTTTCTAAAAGTTACAAGTCTCTAAATATTACACTAAATTCGACTTGGGTATCAAGTTAGGTTTAATGTAGCAATTACTTTGATATTTTGAAATACCAACTTTAGCAGTTACATTTAGAAATTAGCTCAGCTGAGTTGTCAGCATTTAACCCAGTACTTGCCAATGGGGTGACTAGGTTTTCTGCAGTATAAACGACAATTTGTTTTTTTTACTGTTAGGGCATATACAAATACATGTACTACTTTTCAATAAAGAGCACCCTGTCTTAGGAATCGATAGGCCTGCTTTAAGAGTGACATATATTAACAAGCATTCGCAATGCAACAGGTCTCGCGTTTGATCGCGTTAGAGCTATTAGCGGTGTAAACTCATAACCGGCCTTTTCTTGCCACAAACTAATAATGAAAAGTTAAACAGTTTCACATATGCGAGCCGATGGTTGCCATGAGTGTGAAGGAGACACAGAAAAGGAAACAGAAGTTCGTTCGCAGAGAAATTTATCGGCAAAATTGCAGTTATCCAAGTTACCGGCAAAAGTGCGATTATCCATGTAACCAACAAAAGTGTAATTATCCATGTAACAGGGTTGATGTCATGCAAAGAGCTCGACTTCTGCCCAGCGAGATCGCGCTGCGCAGGAAATGAAAAGATAAAGTAGCCCAAAAAGCAGCTGAAAACACAGAGCCGCGTATGTTTTCAGTAGTTTACCGGTGCGCTCGAGGAGGGCTAAACACAGGAAAAAGCATGACGTATGAATGTCTTTCACAAATGGAATACATTTTTAAAAGGCAAGCCTGCAAACTAATGAAAGTGATGGGCGTGGTTAGAAGCCCACAGAGAGACTGCAACATGGTCCAGAGTGCTTGCGTGCGCTCGACCATAAAAAGGGAGGCTTGAGCTCTGCCATTAGTTTAAGAGGCAAAGTTAAGTTAGCAGTTTACGCTAGCTCTGCCAGTCAGCAGTGGCAGGCTGGAAGACATATTTTTATAGTGTCACATCCTGTGTGGCACAGTAAGTGCTGCAGCCCTTTTGGGACTGTTTACACCTTGCATGCCCTGGGTACCCACAGTATCATACACTAGGGTCTTATTGGTAAGTAACGTGATACCAATTGGGTATCAGCCAATCAAACATATACTTTAACGGGTCAGAGCACTGGCACTGAGGTTTGATTAGCCTTTTAGGGTGGTGCAGCCCCACTGCGCACTGACCTCGGGGGAGGGGGTTCTGTTTAGCAATAACTTACCATTTAAAAGCACCTGCTTCAGAGTTCCTTGTGCCCTAGCTTTCAGGCAGTAATAAAAATGTCAAGGTAACTCTCGTGATTAATCTTCCTGCTAGAGACAGAGATCGAGTTTTGTCTAATGACAGTTTTGGCTTGCCATAAAGTAGCACAGAGGGTTAATATGTCTCCTACAAAGAACAGATCTGCATTTTATGAGGGCAGCTGAGTGGATTAGTAAAGCTAGACCTTACCAGCGCTTTAAACAAACATTAAATGTATGTGAAAGAGGGGCTATGAAGCTATACGGGGCACTTTTACTGGTTACAGGGAGGGAATCGGAGGAGGTGGTCATGGGGTGGGGCACCAAAAATATTGTTGCACTGGGCGCCACCCGTGATAAAGCTGGCCATGGATTACCAGGCCTCAGTGCACTCTCAGAGTCATAAAACCTGCAGCAACAGTTAAAAACGTTAGGGTGATCATGCAAATATAAGCATTTCCTTAAACGACCCATCAGCCACAACTGCGAAGTCCGTCTGTAGTTGGTGTGGATGTAGTTGTAGTGGCTTTTTTAAGACTGAAACAAACAAATCATGTAACCACTATTGTCTTCTGTTACAAGACTGTTTCTTTTTCTTATATTAATTTCTTATTTTTTTTTTTCCAATTTAAGTTTAAATATTCCATCTCAGCTCTAAATTATGTGACTACCAACTCTTCTACTCAGGAAAATAATGCACTCTGTGCTACCTATCACTGAGTAGCTCCATGGGTAGGATTCGAAATTCATTGACTCATTCACAGCTGTTAACCTTTGACCCTTTAGCCAGGGCCCCCTTTTTTGACCTTTCACTTTGTATTGTAGGCAAAGTTTCCTTTTCAATCACAATGTTGTCTTGCACTATCATGATGTGCTATTGACGAGAGTAACTGTATTAGGCATTATTTTAAGACATTGGCACTTCATACTCGGCTCGCGTTATTATCTGCACACTTAGGTCTTAGGTTATAGCAGATGTATTAAGAAAAAAAAACATATGTTCTGAAATAAACCTTTTTTGTTTTAAAATAGGTTTTTTGAAAATTCATAACGGTTGAAAAAAGCACATTGAGATATACTAATTTATTTTGAAAGGGTCCGTAAGTTTATGCCTTTCCAATTTTAAAAGAATTTCTGTTAGTTTTGTGAATATTTTCTTTCTGGTATTATCAATTCTGGTACTGGTGAGAAAGTTGGGAAACCGCTTGTGCTTTGAGTTTGGTGCTGACATGCCAAGATTGTAACCAGAACAGATGTCTCCATTTTCTGCAACAGCTGCACTCTATAAAGGTAATAATTAATTTATTTACAGTGATATTTTCTGCAATCAAGCGAATGCTTAAAACAAATTTTGCCACAGCAATTCACATGACACTTCATCTGAAATTAAAGTGAGAAAGGAAGCAATGATGTGTCTTGAACTCTCCTACAACCAGACGTCTGGCATAATAAAATTGCTAGTATATTAAGGGCCTGATTACAACTTTGGAGGAAGGTGTTAATCCGTCCCAAATGTGACGGATATACCACCAGCCGTATTACGAGTCCATTATATCCTATGGAACTCGTAATACGGCTGGTGGTATATCAGTCACATTTGGGACGGATTAACACCTCCTCCAAAGTTGTAATCAGGCCCTAAGTGACTTACTGTGATCAGAAAGCTTGCTCTACTGAGTCCATTCATAAATAGAGCCCATGCATATCCAAAGCCTGTGTATATCCAAATCATGACCCAGGAGTCAATGAAAGAGGTTATTAACATAGCTCTGCTATTGTGAGGATGTTACCTGCAACAACAAGATGATGGATGGAATGGAGACCCGGTCCAGGGGCGCTTGTGCTCCGCTTCAAGGAGGACGTTACCTGGCAAATCGGGCTGCACTGTTCCCACTGGAGCAGGGCCAACACTGATTGGCATTTCTGTGCAAGATAACGATGGACTGGGATGCGACCCAGAATGATTACTAGTGGTTGAGGTGAATTTAAGCATCCCACCCATCACTTTTCTGTATACTATAATGGTAATGTTGGCAAAAGGTGTTATCTTACTGCATGGCACCAACTGGAACAAGTGGATGTTTATTTTATAGGAAACAAATTCCTCAAGCATCCAGTCCCTTGGGCAAGTAACAATTTTATAAAATCCCACACCAAATATAAGAGCAAAGTATATAAATGGCATTATAACACGTTTGCAAGGGGTGGTGACAGCATATATTGGTTTCCATTTTCAAGTATTTGCCTGTGCTGGTTCTGTATAGTAACAATTATAATCTTCTAATCGATCTATATCTGATTAATAAAATGTTATAATAAAGATAGAGCAGTAATTCAATCTTTATGTTTCAGAGCGTAAAAGGGGCAAACACCTAACAGTGAGAGTTTTCTTGCAGGGAGCTATTGCTCTCTAACTGGTCTGTAAAGTAATTAGCTCACAGACTAGGCACGAACACCCTTGTTAGTACTGCGCTTCTCACCTGGCCTACAAGCTAAATCAAAAAGGGGATGCTGGCTAACTCCACAAAATACTGGTTACCTACATGTCAAACAACTACTCCACAAAAACGTCCCAGTAAAATCAATATCACATGAAGTCTCAACTAAAATGCCAGGGCAGACTCGCTAACAATGCATGCAGTTCATTCGACATCCAACACCACACTGGCCAGATAAAGATAAAAAGTGGAGTCTAAAAATGACAGTCAATAATTTTATCAGTGTGGATAAACTTTCACTAGATGGATCATTTATCACTTCCCCTCTGTCCATTCAATGGGGCAAACATTTCATCGATACATTCTTACCTCGCTGACACAAATAAAATCAAGACATAATTGTCTTAATGAAAACCGAAATGCTTAAAACCAAGTCTAACAGAAGTAAATGGCAAACTAGATTCCTGCAAAAAAACCAAGATGTAAACAAGTAATCACACCAGATTCTCTTAAGAAACTGCAAACCACAAATACCCACACTCTCTTCATTCAAACAATGGATGTGTAGAACAGATTATGTGCTAAAATACACTAGCATCTACCCATCCAAGAGCACTCTTCTCTACCATTACAACTAGAAAAGGTAGGGGGAAAAGGTAGCACATCTTAAAAGAAAATAAGTAAATGTCTGGAAGTGCCAGAAGGTGGGCCTGCTTAATGTGCAGCACAGTAAACCACTTGAAAGGTAAAGAACTCACAAGTATTCTGCGTCCCACACACTGAATTCAGGAATCTGATAACACATACGATTGTTGACATCAGGTTTTGGGGATGACAGCAGCGCTACAGAGGTGATATCATCTTAAAGGGGAATATGAGTGGTCAGAGGTACTCCTAGCTAATATGAATGTTCTGAGGGGATTAATCCTGGCAGTTCACGTCTAAGTGTTCCTCTTAGAAGAGGATAACGTTTGACTATTCCTATAACAATCCAACCAGACAAAGTCTGCTTTTCATAATGCTGGCCCCTATTTACAGTAGCATAACGACCAAAAAAAGGATGGACTGTGATGTTACAAGAGTGACTATCAGTGGCTAAGATTTCTTCAAAAATTCCATTGATCACATTTGAGCTCCTGTGAAATGAGTATTCTCTTGTATCTGCAATCAAGGGTTTGTAGTGGTAGTTCAAACAAGGTGTGTCGCTAAGGAGTTCAAACTCGTACTGGAGCTCCAAAGGCAATGATATTTTGCAATTAGGCACTTCCTAGATTTGGAAACAGCCATTTACAATGCTGCTGTTTCTCCGACTAGCCTTTACAAAGCATGCATCATTACAACGAATAAACTTCAACACGCATACCATTACAACAAATTATCTTGTAATAGTATGCATGGCAAGGGCTATGCGTTGCAATGATTGTGAAGGCCATTGGCGTCGTTAGAGGAAACGGAAAGATCAGTCAGGTTCCTCAGAACGAGCTGTCAAGCACCTAAGGAGTGCGGTAAGGGAGACTTGGTGTGGGGATGGTGGGTGCTGTTTTAAAGAGAAGGGGAAGTTATGTTGTTTTTTGGGGGGGGGTGATGTTTTTCAGGTTAAGTGCAGGGGGGACTGGACCTGGGAAGGGGGGGAAATATTGTTTTAGGGAAGGGGAAGGAGTGTTAGGTTTTAGGGTGGGGGAGATGGTTTTCAGGTTAGGGTGGGGGAGGTTGGGTCTGGGGGTGGGGTACTGTTTTAGGGAGGGGCATGGTGTTAAGTTTTAGGGCGGTGATGACGGTTTCCGGGATTAGTGCGGGAGAATGGGTTTGGGGGTTACTGTTTTGGGCAAGGAGTTAGGTTTTAGGGCGGGGGAATGGTTTTCAAGCTTGGGGGAGTATTGGGTCTAGAGGGGTACTGTTTTAGGGAGGGGTTGGGGTCAGGATTTAGGGCAGGGGAGATGGTTTTTGGGCTTAGGGCAAAGGGTTGGGTTTGAGGGTACAGTGTTAGGGAGGGACGGCAGTAGGGGGTTAGGTTTTAGAGCAAGGGGCTGGTTTTCGGGCTTAGGGGGTATTGGGCCTGGGGTTACTGTTTTAGGGAGGGGGCGGACTGTCAGGATTTAGGGCAGGGGAGATGGTTTTCAGGCTTAAGGCGGGGTTGGGCTTGGGGTGGAGGGGGTTCTGTTTTAGGGAGGAGGCGGGTTAAGTTTTAGGGTGGTGGTGTTGGTTTTTGAGATTAGGGCGGGAAGATGATTTTATGGCTCTGGGCGGGGGATATAGCTGGACAAATTTAGGGTTCAAGGTGAGGGAGGGACATTTTTTAGAAGCGGGAGCCGCACTAGGACCTTTACCATGCATGCCTTTAAAACACATGCTTTTACAACATAATTTGTTGTAAAGGCATGCGTGGTAAGGGATATGCGTAGTACTGGCATTCTCGTTGTAACGCACTAGTGGTAACCATGGCCGTTGCAACTGTGGTTCACAGATGCAACCACTAGATTAGAGCTAGATCAAGTGCATCAGCGCTCTCCTATGGCAGCCTCCTTAAGCAACTCCCATTAAGAAGGTGCTTTTGTGTTTATCTTGACAGTCTGCTAAGCATAGGTACTTGATAATATTTAACATATTCAGTGCATGCAAATCAACCTGCTCTCTTAAGCAGCAACAATGTGGACCTTGCTACTCTCAAGGTTGTACCCATCCTTTTAAGTTTCAAGATCATTCTCTGTAAGCCCCTTGGTAGTCTTTCTGCCAGCGATATGGTCAGAACCTGACACAAGTATATTAGATATGGGAGAAAATTTATTTTGGAATGTGCAACACTGCCCATCAGGAGATGGACAAATTACATGTGCAACCCAACTCTTTCTGAACATATTTCAACATTTCCAGATAGTTGGCTGCATGCAAACTGGTAACTGTTTGAGAGATTCCATTCTTAGTATCTTAGTAAAGTCAATTTTCAGGAGGGGGAGAGGGAGGGGGCGATTTGACTCTTCTTGATGCAAGTTAAAACTGTGAATCTCAAATTTAGCGCAGTTAATCGTAACTCTTACCTCTCTGCCATAGCTATCAATTTCATGGAATGATAAAAATACAGATTAGTCAGGATAAGCTAGATAGTCTGTACCAGGAAGAGTAGTTATGGTAAACAGAACATCATCTGCAAACAACTTTTATTGCATTCTCTGTCTCTGATTGCCTGAACAAAGTCTACCACTACCTAAGCAGAAAGGAGAAGAGAGAGTGAACAACCCTGTCTAGTTCTCCGCTGTAATAAAAGCAGGCCAACAGGACCACATTTAGGTTATTCCGAGCTCTAAAGTCAGATTAGGACACCATAATCCCCTTAAAAAATCTCAGTTGAAAGCTCTTAAGTAAAATATCTGTGAGGAAGGCCCACTTTACCTGATCAAAAGCTTTTTCGGCATGCAGATGTACAAGGTTCGACTGGGGTTCTCTATTGCCTGACATTATCAGTGAGGCACAGCACATTACAAGTGTTATTGTCTGCCTGAATTTCCAGTACACACCCCAACTTTTCCAAGTTAGTCTGAGAAGAATTTTCATTCTCTAGTTGAGGATTATTGCCTGTGGCTCAGCATTGGTTTTGAAAAGAACTATGGGTATTAATGATGTGCACAGTGTACCAATTCAGGGATAATGAGACCATGGTGTCTGCTACGGACATAGTCACCCTGCCCTGGATCAGCTGAATATATCAGATATGGATTCCAGTAGATGGTGCTGAAAACCTTTACATCAACTAAGGGAAAAACTGTCCGAACCCTCTGCTTTATTTGATTTCAGTTATTTAACTGCATCCAAGACCTTGTCCTTTACAATGGGCTCCTCAGATTTTCCCTGTCTATTTCATAAT
Source organism: Pleurodeles waltl (assembly GCF_031143425.1). Taxonomy (NCBI): domain Eukaryota; kingdom Metazoa; phylum Chordata; class Amphibia; order Caudata; family Salamandridae; genus Pleurodeles; species Pleurodeles waltl. The sequence goes on along the minus strand of NC_090444.1, from coordinate 537,086,559 downwards.
CCTTGTGGAGGCTGTTATCTATGAGAAGACTCAGCATCTTCCTGGATCATCTTTTTGAAAGAACATAGTTGACTAATCCCCTGCCTTGAACCATGTTTTCCCTTTCTCAATATTAACTGCTTGCACAGTTTTTTTTCTTTGGCTCTAGCCTTTAGCTAGAAGATGAGAGGCTTGTCTGGCTTAATTTTGTTGTGTTTTTTAAAGGAAACAAACTGTGCTTTTCTAGGACACTACAAGTTACCTCAATTCACTTACCAGTCCCCCAGCTCTATAGATTTTAATCTTGACCCGTTTCCCTGAGACCATCATGAACAAAAACAGACAACAGTCCACCCAACTAAATAACAATTTAAACAAACTTATTAGTGGAACCTGGAATACAAATGATGAACATCAAAGAGGGCCACTTTGAAAAATCACACAGTATCATTATCATATTGACTGAGCCTTGCCACCCTGTGTCTCAAGGCCCCACGTCCATCACCTACTCTTCTGCACTTGGTGGACTTAGAGTCTGATTTTTTTATTTTTTGCTTGAAACCTTTCTTTTCTTTTCCCTCCAACTAGAAACACAAAATAAACAACATAGGCAAAGGGGTGATGGGAAGAAAAATACCATATCAATAAGAATGGTTGTCAAGTAACATCTTACCATAACAATGGGATATGCAGCAGATAAGTGACAAAGATCTTTTCTGAATCCTCCACAAACTAATGCATCAAGTCTGTCAACTTTATCTAATTCATCAAATCTTTTAACAGCTTATCATTATCTTCAATTTGATTTATTTCGCAACAAGCCACTCATTAAGGTATTTCTTCCATTTCCATTTATTCCTGAACACAACAACTGAAAATCCATCTTATGGCTATAACCATAAAGACCCACAAGTTTTTATTTCAATCGTCTTTTTTAGCCTTTGGGACAAACCTGCTAAAGAATGTCTAGTTCTACTTGTAATCAAGTTTCATTTGACATTCTTGAGAAGTGTCACCACTGTATTCAAGTAAATTCCCAGACATTTACAGAACACAGGTATAAAATCATCATCACAGTGCCGACATCTGGGTCAGTTTCTCAGTTGTTAAACATTTTAAGAAGACTTTTTGGAGTATAATACCTCAGTGAAGGACCATGTTTATGCATCACATCATTATTTTTCAAAAATGTTACCTCTTGGATCTTAGCCAGGAGAGTTGAGCTGATCAGTTTCAATTACGAAGATCAATGTATTCTCTATGACAAGCTGCAACTGTATTGTATTTAAACAGGTGGCCAATTTTTCCAGCCCAGCAGTTAAAGCACTAATGTACGTTTCAACTATTTAAAGGCTATGTTAGGGATAGTAATACCACGAACAGCAATCACAATAGCAATACAAATATTGCACACATTTCTAATAGGAGCGACTTGCGTATCGCAAGATACTTTTCAAAGCCTAAGGTCTGCACATAGCAGCCAACTGGCGAAGGGTGAACGACTAACTTTCATAATGTATATGGCACTGTATTTACATTTTCTCAGTCTACCTTTTGTGACAGTTGAGCCATCAGAGCTACAAAACATGCAAAACAATTGTTGGGTATAAATTCAGTTGATTCATGCATTGTGCATTTAGATTGCGAGATATGCTTTAGCTGCAACATGCAGAGTATTATGTTGTAATGCACACTTCGTTTTCTGACCTTTTGAATATTCTCTCATTTGTGGTGTTACATTGAGATCCCAAGAGGAAACGTTGCAATATGTGTGCTATTCGCATGAACTCTTGGAAGACCTTTTGGAAGTGCAAGCAACTTATGAAATCCATTTGTAGACTTAATTTACCTTTAAACCTAATAATGATTACAATACATAGATACAACACGGTGCAAGTAAAAAAAGGAGCTTTGTGATTTATGTATTGACAGTGTCAATGATGTCTCTGATATTTGCAAAATGATAAACCAGGATGTTGGTGAACAGTGATGATACAACGATTTGCTAAATAACTGCAAATTATTTATTATGCTACCGCACAATGTATGAACTAAATGAAAACCGTGTAAGGAAAAAAAGTCAACACACGATTCCAAGAACACATATCTTTTAATGTATGTGATTGTCTAACCTGCTAAAGTATTTAACTTTAAAAGCTCCCTGAAATTAGTGCTGCAATAGCACAGCTGGCATCTGCAAGGTACCAGGTAGCGATGGCCTACTCTTAGATTTTGGGGGCTTTTCATCCTACCTTAGTGCTTCGCTTGCTGCAGCTCTACACACAGGCGCACAGCGATGGAGTACTTCCTCCTACCACAAAGGAGGCTCTCATCATGTTACTTCTAAAACCGGTTAGACATCCTTTAGAAATTTCCCTCTACTGTCCTCTATACATACTGAATTTTGACAAAAAATACTGGGCTGAATTCTTTCGAAAATATTGGAACGTCTTTTGCCATGTTTGGTACACACAGGCCAAAACGGTTTTGTTCCCAAGTGAATTACCACAACCAATCTATGCAGGCTCTTCCGTGTCTTAGATTCAATACCCATCCATGAGAAATATCCAGCAGTGGTGGCCTAGGGCATGGAAAAAGCCTTCGATTTGCTTGATTGGAGTTACCTTCTTGGTATCCTGTAATCCTTTGGGATAGGGGAACCATTCAACTCCTGAGTTAAGTTCCTATGCTGCTCATTGGCTGCATATATCGGGGGGGGTTTGGGTGGAGTACATTTTATCTCACCAGATTAGTGTGGAGTATGGACCTAGCCAAGGCAGAGATGTCTCTTGTCCCATTTATTATTTTCTTTAGCGATGGAACCACTTGCCCACACATCGTGTCTCTCTCAATGGTGATGATATTTTATTAAACATATGGGATGTGCGTAGTGCCTCCCGCTGGCACTCAGCGCCATTGAGCACTATGCCGAAGTTCTGTCCTTAACAGACTTGGCAATGACTGATCTGGCTGAACTAAACATTGGTGGCCTACAGCTATTGTTACATACTATAAGGTATCTCGGGGTGAAAGTGTACAGATATCAGCCTGAAGTGGTCTCTGGTAATTTTGACAGGGCCCGGCCTTGGCACAAACTTCAATGAATTTGTCTGTAAAAGACTCCCCTCATCTCCAGGGGGCGAGCTGCAATCTCCAAAATGATATGACTGCCTCGACTATTGTACTATTTTACCACCATCCCGATGATATTTAAGAGTCGCTACTTCAGCAAACTGGACACCTTATTGGGGGACTTGATTTCGGGCACAGGAAGCAACAGGGTTGCTCGGTCTAAATTGCTTTTCCCCACTAGGGACGGCGGTTTGGGTGTGCTACATTTTGAAAACTACTACATGGCCGCACAGTTGCAGTGGGTGATACCTGTGCTGGGCTTCCCAGAGATGTCTTATCCCGCTACCTCCACTGGGAGTGCCTCGAGTGCAGAGCTCTTATTTGGTGACTGCATGTGTCCTGGTAGGTTTTCCTGCCTCTTGCTGACAGCTCTATGTTGTTGGTGCAGATATCATAAGAAGGCTAAGCTGTGTCACTCTTACAACTTTGGGTTCCCAATTAGCTCCTTTCAGGATTCTGACAGTTCCATGGCTCTACTGAAGTCTCATGGTACCGGGCAGATGTTGTACAAATAGGTCATCTGTATGGGTTTGGCCATCTTATGTCCCGTGGGGGGGCTAGAACAGGCGGCATCATTGCCACTGGGCCAATTCCTCACACACTGTGTTAATACGTGCTTTCAGGGCCAAGTAGGTTCTGGCTTGAGACAGACTGCAATTTGCAGATGCTGTTAACATTGGGCGGAATCCGGCATATGGTAACACATCTTTACCGATCTCTCCTCTCCGCTCATTCAGTTAACCTTTTGGACCTGTAGTCTGGATGGGAAACGGACATGATTCTCACTCAGACTGACTGGGCGAAGGCACTGTGTATTTGGAAGAGTCTCAAGGAACACCCGCCTAAAATATTTACAGTTCAATTACTTCCAACAAACTTAACTAACCCTGGCTATAGAGTGTATAAAATATTCCCCACCATATCCAACACATGACCCTGATGCATGAGATCCAACACTACATTTATACACATGCTGTGTTTTTTTCCGTCATTGGAACTTGCTGGGTTAAAGTGACAGTTTTGCTTGCGGAATAGACGGGTCCGAGACAAATGCTACAATGTCAATGATCTGCCTAGCAGGCCTTGGCAATTTCTACATGACCCATATCACTTCATTGGAAGTCACCTCCTTGGCTACCAGCACTACATAATTGGAGATTGCTCCTGCTTATATGGGCACAAGCTGAAGATGCCTCGCTTCACATCTTATGCTTTCGCCAACACAACAAACAATTTAAGGGGAGGTTTCGGAAATGCCAAAGACTTAAGGCTGATTTAAAGTTTGGCGGAGGGGTTACTCCGTCACGACAGTGAAGACTATCCGGCCCGCCAAACTTTAAATTCCACAGGATATAATGGGATTTATATTTCAGCAGACAGGATATCGGTCACTGTTGTGGCGGAGTAACCTCTCCGCCAAACTCTAAATCAGGCACTATCTTACTAAAGTTTTCAAAGTGTCAAACACTCTCTTAACCAACAAAGAATACTATTTCTCCATTACTGAATTCATAGTAGTCTGAACAATTCCAAGAACGCTATAATTCTTTTTTAACTTGGCAAATGTACTTACAACACTACAATGAGTAAAACCACGCTTATTTAATGAACACAGACACATTCCCTTTTTTAAAGTGATGAGTAAAGTGTTCATAAGCACAATTTAGAGGCTAAAGCCCCTGCAGAGTTTTAATTTTGAGCTTTAAACAAGTGTTGGCAAAAACAAACAATATTGCCTGAAAATGCTAATCTACACAAAACATGAACAAATGCACATAGGCTAACTGTGCTGTGTGCACTGTATGCTACAGTATTATAAAACAGGGCACAGACATAGCAGTTGCAAAACAAGGAGGAATCACAGAGATAAGGCACAATTAGCCAGTGAACATTATTAGCGCATGCATGTAAATTGAATAAATCACTGATACAGCTGTATGATCATGAAAAGGAAATACTCCATCTTGACTCAAACCATTCTTGACAGAATGTCCACTTTTGTGTCTTCACTCATTCACCATTTGTAAATGTTCAGATCTGTGTTATCACTAAGTAACCCTAGTGAGTGTTCAGGAATTCCTAGTTATTCAGTAATCATTAGGTAAGAGTTAGAGTTGCATCACAGCCTACTAATTATACAAAATGAAGCAGGAGGGGTAATCCTGTACATGCATTAGTGAGGGTCAACTAGGCAGCCTGCATTTCTGTAGAAAAAAATGCAAGGATTTCCTCAATGTCTGAATACATTCTAACCATAGGTGCACACTGGAATGGAGTGCTGGAGTTTGGACGCTTTAAGAAAATACAGCAGTAGCGAAGCTAATAGAGCTGGCATTGGCTGCTAGTATCTTGGGTATGTCAATTTTGTTTTTGTTGTGGGTTATTTAAAACTTGATTATTGAGGCAGCTTCTGGGTTGGCAACAATATATAACAAAAACAATGGCTAAAAGCAAAAACATTTTTTAGTTTAAAAAAACCACACACATTGCCATAGTAGTCCCTGATATTGAAGAGAGATTCTCTGTATGCTGATGTGCTCCTGGTGAAAAACCAGAAGTTAGCGCATGGCCAAAGGGGGCTAACCCACAACCCGAGACTATAGGCCTGATTACGACTTTGGTGGAGGGGATTACTCCGTCCCAAATGTGACGGATATCCCGCCCACTGAGTTATGAGTCCATTATATCCTATGGAACTCGTAATATGGTGGGCGGGATATCTGTCACATTTGGTACGAAGTAATCTCCTCCGCCAAAGTCTTAATCAGGCCCTATGTGTTGTAGTGGGCAGAAGAAAAATATGAATGACACAACAGAACAATGAGTTAATAAGCTATATAAATATGAAAAATGCCACTTACCCAGTGTACATTTATTCGTGGCATGTAGTGCTGCAGATTCACATGCTGTGCGTATATCGCCATCTTGTGTTGGGCTTGGAGTGTTCCAAGTTGTTTTTCTTAAAAAAAAAGCTTTTTTCGAGTCACAGGATCGAGTGACTCTTCCTCTCGGTAATAGTGCGCATGTGCATCGACTCCTTCGTTAGATTGTTTTCCCGCAGGAGGGAGAGGTAAGGAGAGAAGAATTGTGTATGTACAAATATATATAAAGTAAAGAAGATGTCCATGCAATGTGTATACATATTTACATAATAAAGTACTACAACGGCTACAGATTTCCGGGGAGGAGAGAGGGCGCATGTGAATCTGCAGCACTACATGCCACGAACAGCTGTACACTGGTTAAGTGACATTTTCCGTTCAATGGCATGTGTAGCTGCAGATGCACATGCTGTGCATAGACTGAAAAGCAGTCCCTCTCCCAAGTAAGCGGTGGTTAGCCTGTAGGAGTTGAAGTAGTTTGAAATAGTGTTTTAAGCACTGCTTGACCAACATTTGTTGTGGAGATAGCACATCCACACAGTAGTAAATGTGTGTGGTGTGGACCATGTGGCTGATTTGCATATGTCTGCCATTGGTATATTTCCTAAAAATGCCATTGAAGCTCCTTTCTTTCTAGTTGAATGTGCTTTAGGAGTTACGAATAGTTGCCTTTTAGCTTTGAGATAGCAAGTTTGGATACACTTTATTATCCATCTGGCTAATCCTTGTTTGGAAATGGGATTACCTTTATGAGGTTGTTGGAAAGGCACAAAACGTTGTTGAGATTTTCCAAAGCCTTTAGCGCTGTCTATATAGTACATGAGAGCTCTTTTAAGATCAAGACTGTGGACAGCTCTTTCAGCAACTGAATCTGGCTGTGGAAAGAAGACACGCAATTAATGATCACTGATTAATGTGAAATGGCGAAGCAACGTTGGGTAAACATTTTTGTGTTTGTCCTAAGTACTATTTTGTGTTTGTGTAATTGGAAGAAAGGTTCTTCTAAAGTGAATGCATGAATTTCACTTACTTTTCTTAAGGAAGTATTTGCTACTAGGAAAGCAACCTTCCATGAGAGAAACTGAAGGGCGCAAGAGTGCATGAGCTAAAAAGGTGGACCCATAAGTCTTGCAAGCACAATGTTAAGATTTCATGCAGGAGCTGGTGGAACTGTAGGAGGAATAACACTTTTAACACCTTCCATAAAAGCTTTTATTACAGGAATTTTAAACTGAGAGGTATATTGTCTGTTTTGGAGGTAGGCTGATATTGCTGTTAAATTAATTTTAATAGATTAATAATCTAGACTTACTTTCTGTAAGTGAAGCAAATAACCTACAATATCCTGTACTGATGCTTTAAGTGGATCGATGTTTTTAGGTTGGAAGTAATATACAAAACATTTCCATTTATTTGTGTAACACTGCCTGGTTGTAGGTGTACGTGCTTGTTTTAGAATGTCCATACGTTCTGGTGGAAGCTGTAGATATCCAAGTTCTATGACCTCAGGAGCCAAACCGCCAGGTTGAGCATACTGGGATTGGGATGGCTGATCTGACCTTTGTTCTGAGTCAATAGGTCTAGCCTGTTTGGGAGCTTGTGATGAGTTACTACCGACAGATCCAAAAATGTTGTGTACCAATGTTGACGTGCCCACGTGGGAGCTATGAGTATCATAGTCAGAGAAGTGTGACAGATTTTGTTGATTAGAAACTGAATTAATGGGAAAGGGCGAAAAGCATAAGAAATTATCCCTGGCCAATTGATCCATAGAGCATTGCCCGTGGATTGAGGGTGTGGGTATCTGCATGCCAAGTTTTGGCATTTTGGTTTTCCTTTGTTATGAAAAGGTCTCTGTCTGGTGTTCCCCACATCTGAAAGTAATGTTGAATTACTTGTGGGTAAATAACAAGTATTTGTTGTATTTGTTGCTGCGTCCTGCTTAAGAAGTCTGCTAACTGGTTGTGTATTCCTGGGATGTACTCCGCTAGCAGGTGAATGTGATTATGGATTGCCCATTTCCAAATTGTTTGTGCTAGGAGTGACAACTGGGATGAATACGTCCCCCCATTTTGGCAGATAATACATTGTTGTCATGTTATCTGTCCTTATTAAGATTGTTTTGTATACAGTCTGTGGTCGAAATGCTTTTATGGCTAAGAACACTGCCAGCATTTCCAAGTGGTTTATGTGGTAAGTCTGCTGGATTGAGTCACATTCTCCCTGTATTGTAAGATTGTTGAGATGGGCTCCCCAACCTGTTATTGATGCATCCATCGAGGGTAATTATGGTCTGTGGCTCAGGGTCCTGAAATGGCCGACCTTTTGTTAAGTTGGTGTGAATCCACCATTGCAGAGATTTGTACGTTTGGCAGCCTAATAACACTAGATCCTGTAAGTGACCCTGTGCTTGAGACCATTGTGGCGAGAGACACTGTTGTAGTGGTCTCATGTTTAGACGTGCATTGGGCACTATTGCTATGCATGATGCCATCATTCCTAATAGCTTCATGACAAATCTTACTGTGTAGGTTTAATTGACCTGTAATAGGGATATGATATTGTGAACTGCTTGGATTCGTTGTAGATTTCGGTAGGCTAATGCTGACTGAGTGTTCGGAATTGCTCCTAGATATGGTTGAGTTTGTGTTGGCTGAAGGTGAGATTTCTGGTAACTGATTGTGAACCCTAACTTGTGTAGGGTATCTATTGTGTACTCTGTATGTTGTTGACAGTTTTGAATGGTGCTCGCTTTTATTAGCCAGTCGTCCAGATATGGGAAGACATGCATGTGTTGTCTTCTGAGGTATGCCGCAACTACTGCTAGACATTTTGTGAATACTCTTGGTGCTGTTGTTACTCCAAAGGGTAGTACTTTGAATTGGTAGTGCTTGCCTGTTATTATAAATCTTAAGTACTTGTGGTGTGCTGAATGTATAGGAATGTGGAAGTAAGCATCCTTTAAATATAATGCTGTCATGTAGTCTTGTTTTTGTAACAAGGGAATGACATCCTGTAGAATGACCATGTGGAAATGTTTTGGCAGGATATACTGATTTAGAGATCTGAGATCGAGAGTGCCATCTTTTTTTGGTATGAGGAAGTATAGAGAATATACCCCTGTACCTTGTTGACTGATGGGTACCATCTCTATTACACCTTCGAGTAGAAGAGACTCTACCTCTCGTTTCAACAGAGTAATGTGTTCGAGAGAAAGCCGGTGTGATCGGGTTGAATGTTTGGTGGAGTGGAGATGAGTTCTAGGCAATAACCATTGCGAATAATTGACAGTACCCATTTATCTGTTATAATTTGTTGCCAGTGAGGATGGAAATATTGCAGTCTTCCTCCCACAGGAGATGTATGCTGTTTGGGAATGTAGGGAAAGTCACTGCTTTGATGAGGTAGAAACACCTCTTGCAGCAGGAGATTTACCTCTGGATCTAAAATTGTGTGCTCTATAAGAGCCCCTGAAAGATCCAATTGGGAAAATATTGTTGACCCTGTTTTTGCTGGGACGTAGAGCCTCTGAAACTTGTGGTTTAAAACCTCCTCTAAATTGAGGTTTGCAAAACGAGCCCCGAAAAGGTGTTGTATAAAAGTCTCCCATGGCTTTTGCTGTTTCAGAATCCTTTTTTTAATTGTTCAATGGTTCTGTCCACTTCCAGTCCAAATAGTTGTTGCCTATTAAAAGGCATGTTAAGAACCGCTTGTTGTATTTCAGGCTTAAAGCCTGAGGACCTCAACCAAGCATGTCTTCTAATTGTAAAACTAGTGTTTATGCTGTGTCAGCTGCGTCTAATGCTGACCTGATCTGGTTATTGGCAATGGCTTGTCCCGCTTCCACTACCTGCTTTGCCCTTTTCTGGTGTTTCTCTGGGAGGTATTGCAGGAACTCCTGCATCTCATCCCAATGTGCCCTGTCGTATCTAGCCAAAAGGGCTTGTGAATTAGCAATTCGCCAGTGATTGGCAGCCTGGGTTGCCACCTTTTTGCCTGCTGCATCAAACTTGTGGCTTTCTTTATCAGGAGGAGGAGCATCCCCTGTGGACTGGCTGCTAGCACGTTTCCTGGCTGCACTGACTACAATGTAGTCTGGCAGTAGGTGTTGGGAAATGAAAACTGGATCTGTTGGTGCTGATTTATATTTCTTGTTTATTCTAGGTGTTAATTCCCTGGCTTTGACCGGCTCTTTAAAAATTTCATCTGCATGTTTGAGCATACCAAGCAGCATTGGCAAATATTGGTATTGTTTGTGCATTGTGGAAAGAGTGTTAAAAAGAAAATTGTCTTCCCATGGCTCAGAGTGCATCTGCACACTATGATAGGCTGCTGCCCTGGTAATGACCTGGTTATATGCTGTGGTATCCTCAGGTGGAGATGGTCTTGTGGGATGCAACTCAGGATCATTAGGTGGGATTGGATCAGAGTCATACATAGCCCGTGGATCCATGTATAAATACTATCACCCATTTAGTCCCCCATGTGAAGAAGTACGAGATTGTGTGGGTGAAAGTGGTGGTGGAGTAGGAGGTGGTGGAGAAGAGGAAAGATAAGGCGAATGTGGAGGAGAAAGCTGAATAGTCTTTGGCTTTTCCTTATGCTTAAATATTTTCGCCGGTGAAGGTCCAGCATCCAAACTCTCCTGGAATGCTAATTTCCTCTTTGCCAATGGCGAAGGAGAGGCAATAATCTTTCCAGTCTCTTTCTGGATTTGAATCCTCCTGTGTTTCTGGTCCATGACCTCAAGAATGGGTCTAATGTCCAACTCATCTCTCTCTTGTTCTGAAGATGAAGCGTGTTTTTTGCCTTTTAGAGAATGTTCCAAAAGTTTGGTGGCAGTATGCTTCGTACTGGCCGAAAAAACAGTTTGAGTAGATGGAAAACGTTTTTGGGGCTCCTAAGAGGAACTTAGATGTCTTGGCTCCGAAGAGGAGAGTGGATGTTTTGGTTCCAATGTACTTGGAAGCCGACTCGGTTGGAAGTGGAAGCCTCAATGACACAGAAACAGGCGTGGCATTCTGTTGCTGGTGGTGAGTTTTGGCCTTCTTCGGTGCTGAACCCAAGGGTCAGTCGACAAGTTCATGTTTACGGATGGAAACATGAATTACAAGCATTGGTGTCCCCAAGGCCTAGTGTGGTCTTTTAGTTTGATGGGTAGGGGCTGGTCTAATCATGTACTGCGCCGTAGGGAGTGCCTGGCTGTCCGCCTCTGAATCTCGGTCACAGTCCGAATCTCGAATGGAGACTGTCGTCTTAGCCTGTTCTTCACCAAGGATGTCGGGCGTGGGCTCTGCGGATTTCTACGCCATCTCCAACCGCCTTGCTCTCCGATCTCGTAATGCCTTCTTTGATCGAAAAGACCGGCATGCCTCGCAGCTTTCTTCTTGGTGGTCTGGAGAAAGGTAGAGGTTACACACCGAATGCTGGTTGGTATAGGGGAACTTGGCGTGGCACTGAGAACAGAATCGGAATGGAGTCCGATCCATGAGCCTGTGGTGCAGTAGGCCCAAAGAGGCACGAGAAGGGCGTTTAATCGACCCAGACGCTACAATCGGATCGAGTGTAGTGGGCAACCGTGATCGAAACTATACAACGGTGAGATAAAAGATAGAGAAGTTCAGACAGTACAGAACCGAAAGTACCGGAGTGAGAGGGAACACGTTCGAACCAGATGGCAGAAAGAAAACAATGTTACAGTTTAAGAGAGACTCCTTTCTTTGTCACAGTGCTGGGTTTTCCCTGGGATGCACTTACATCGATAGCAGCAAATATTGGTCACTCAGAAATATATTGGCTTTCCAGTGGGCTGATACACACGTGAATGACACTTGTTAAGGTGTCAGAGGTTGAAGGGGATCAGACACTTAAACATTCTGTCCTGAGGGCTTTTCCAGCACATGGCTGACATCCAAACATAGGAAAGGAGACTGAAGGAGGATGGCCAAAGCCATTTTGCATTCTGTATCAGTTACAAAAGTCCTAGAGAGATGCATAAAGCTGGCTCTATCATGGTTATTTGTAACAACGGTTGCACTTGCAGAATGTGCCCTAGCTTTTCCTAGAAGGGGCTGCCTTGATCTCTAGTATGAAAGAGCAAGTTAACTGTCTTTGGTAATGCTCTTTCTGGTACAGACTATCTAGCTGCAGATTCTTCACCTTTTGAATATTCCACAGGTGTCACCCTGGATCCGGAAACTTTTCAGCAGTATACTTCTTCGCAATGGTGCTGTGCAGCTTCGCACTGAGGTCATTCCGCTCCAAAAATCATGTAAGGAGTCTATAGTCGACACTCCCACTTGCTGACTTCATTTCCTTTGGGAATGTCCACACCCCCAGACGCAGAGCCCAAAAAGAGCTGATCGTCTACCAGGTGTTCTCAAGACTGATGAAGTCTGTGCGCAACTGAACAATAACATAATAGTAATTGCTGTATATATTCTGTTTCTAAAGAAATGCAAAATCAGGCATCATCTCCACCTCCACTGTACTCAAGAACCTATCACCACTGCCTTTCCCTTATCACAATTAGCGAAACCATAATGTCAAAGGGCACCTTTCAAGGTTCTGACAGTGCTGAAAGGGAATGACATTAGCAAAAGGACTGCTACTCAGCCTTTCCTGTTTGTTGATGTAACCTTGTTCTTCTAATGGATACAGCTGAAAGCAGATTCCTCACATTTAGAATAGATACCAAAGCAGTAAGTCCCAAAGGTAGAGGGTCTGGTGTGTGAACGCAGAACAAAAGGTCCGGCAGGACCGAGCAGGAGAAGAGACCTGGTTAATCAAGGTACATAGTGATTCATGAACATATGCACCAACACCCACATTACAGTGTGGCAGAGGTCAAGAACAGGCAACCCCCTTATGCCATTGTAGCAGCAAGGGCCCTTGTGGAATGGCTCTCAGAAAGCTTTTTTGGCCAATGCATAAAATATCGCAATGTGTAGTACTATCCACTTGGACATGGTCCTAATTTGCACTGCCCTCTACATACCCCTTGCCCCTTCTTTGCACCAAGAAGATGACGATAGACTACCCAGTGATCTTTCTTCCAGTTGGTGTAAAAACTCAGCATCCTTTTAGGATCAAGGCGAAGGAGACTCTCCTTCACCTTTGAAGGATGAAGCAGAGCAAAGAATGCAGACAAGATGACTGAATGACCCACGTGGAAAGACGTCAGAAGCTTAGGTCCTCAACACCAACTTGTCAGGAAAAAAGGTACTGCACAAATGGCATGCCACCATGAGGGCAGTAAGCAAGACTGTTTTCAGCACTAAGAGCCTTACAGAGCAGCTGTGCTTACGCTTGAAGTCAGTATACATAAGGTATGTCAAATCTAGGCTAAGGTTCCACGGGGTGTTAAAATCTGTTTGTGAGGAAACATGTGGCAAACCATTGGTGAAATGCATGACAACTAGTGCATTAAATAAAGATGTCTGTTCCGGTAAACATAGGAAGGTTGAAAGGGTCGACATGTAACCTTTTACTGGGCCCACTGCAAGGCCTTGTTCTAAGGACAGAACAAACAAAAGAACATCAGAAACTTTGGTTTGCAAGAGGTCCGTGTAACAGGCACCACACCAGGCAACAAATCTGTCCCAGCAGCCAGAATAGATGGACCTCGTGGAAGGGCATCTGGCAAAGACGGTAACATCATCCAAATGCATTAGTCTGATGAAAGGCAACTTCTTGGGCAGTGGCGTAACAAAACTTGAGGAGGCCCTCCTGCAAAGTACCTGGAGGGGGGCTGCCTACCCCCAGTCAGGGACCTGCCACCTGTGCACAGTGTACTGGGATGAGTGGGTCCCCCTGGAGCTCAGGCCCCCTCCCAAGCACCGCAGGGGATGCGGGGGGCATTTGTTACGCCACTGCTCTCAGGTTCAGAAGTACCATGCTTTCCTGGCCCAATCGGGGACAATCAAGGTGTCTTGCGCACTGTCTTTTTTGATCTTCAGATCCCAAGAAAGAGGAGATATTGAGTGCAAAGGCACAAAGGTGCCCCTCACTCCATTCCAGCCAGAATGTGTCTCCTAATGAGAGCCTTGGAGGAAACTCTATCATGCAGCATTGCTGACACTGAGTGTTCTTAATGGTGGTGAATAAGGCTATCTAGCCATTGCTCCAAGTGCGCAAAGATGCTCTGCACCACCTCAGGGTGGAGACACTATTTGTGATCCGCCAGATGACGTCTGCTCAGTTTGTCTGCTTTGGCATTCAGGGACCATGGTAGGTGGTTGGCAACCAGGAAGATACCCTGTTGTTCAAGCCACCTCCAGAGATGACCTTTAAACATGTCCCAAGTCTACAATTGCAGCATTGGCTGCCGTATTCTAACTGCCCTTTCAATATGGCAAACTAAACGTTCTGCAGGTCCAAACTTTCCTTTACAATACATATACATCACCCCTGCAGGAGACAAAAAAGAGCCCTAAGGGTAGGGTGCAATGTTTTAAAAAGTAGGCCATGACATTTTAATTTTTTTATGTACTGGTAGTGAAAAACACCTACATTTGTTTTTCACTACTGCAAGGCCTACCTTCCCCATAGGATAACATTAGAGTTACGTTTTACATTTAATAAGCTGTAATTTCCAAATGGGAGCAGGTATGCACTGCTTGTTTGGTGTCTTTGGAACTGTAATTAAACATCCTAACTTATGTTGAAGTCAGATTTTAAAGTACAATTTTGAAAAAGCCACTTTTAGAGAGTTGGGATTTTGCTGCCTTAGCCATTTAGTGCATGTAACCTGTCTCTGGATGACATGACTGGGTGTAGCTGACAGCTGGACTTTGTGCATTCCTCCCATAGAGCCACACACAATAGAGAGCTTAGTTGTACCATCTTTGGCAGGATGGGAGGGTGGAGCTGAGCACAGCCCTACTTACACTTGAATAGGCTGTGTCCTGTCTCCACATAAAGGGCTGCATACCCTCTGTAGTTAGTCTGGAGCAAGGGCAGGGAATCAAAGATGACTGGGGACTTCAAAGGGAAACCTCTGGAAGCTTCTTCACCTCAACTGGTCTCAGACACCAACTCTTCAGTACCCTTCTGAACATGTGGATAAAGCCAGGAAGAACGACTGCTGAAGGACTGCCACTCTGCTGGACTGCTAACCCGCTGGACTACTGTCATGCTGGACTGTTGCCTTGCTGTGCTGAGCTGTTGCCTGGTGTCCTCTTGCCTGGATGAGAAGGACCCGACCTGCATCTCTGGAACCCAGAAACCCGAACCCCAGAGTGACTCTAAGGGTTAGTGGGCTGACTTCCTGATCCGAAGCCTCACGGATCGGAGACATTTTCTCTGTTGTGCAGTGTAACCCCAAGCAGAACCACCACATCGCTGCTGCTGCGTGCACTGGAACCATCACAAAGACCTCCATCGCAGCCTGCTGCCGCATCACTCGTCGACAGCAGCCTCAACAACAACACTGGACTCCTCACTGCTGCTTCACAACTCCTCGGAACTGACACATCGCCCCGACAATGCTATGCAGCCTCAATGCTGGTCTTTGCATCGCAAGGCCTTATCAACGGGATCCTCGATGAGGATGCAGCACCTCGCACTGCAGCCTTGTCACATCTCAGAATCAACGCATAGCTTCAGCTGCATGACACATCTTCAACCCTGCGGTCTAGTTTCCCTATTGGAAGGTGACATCACTCCTTATGTGAAACATCCTGAAGACAACATTTTCCTATTGATTTGAATTCCTTTGGTTCCTCCCTATAGTAGGCATTTCAATTAACTGGGCAAAATGTAAGATTCTCTGGTTAACACAAGCATTATAAGATGGGAGGTGGAGCTGCTTCTTCAGTGGTGCAATACTTCAGAGAAACATTTGAGCATACATGTGATTCGGAACTCTGACCAGATCTTGGAGGAAATCTACTAAGTAGCACTAGATCACACTGAAGGACAAGTGGACTGCTGGATCAGTCTGCTGCTGTCCCTGGGAAGCAGCCTGAGCCTAGCCATGATGGTGGTTTTACCACAGCTACTATGCTTGTCCATCAACATTGCTGCCCCCCCTCCACAAAATAATTTATTGCACGCCTCAAAGAAACATGATTCGCCCAGCCTGTGCAGGCAAGCAACCAACACTAAAGTGGGGGGTACTGACGCTGCATTTCGATCAAGGAGGATTAAGGCCCTAGACTGTTAGCTGAAAAATTACTGCGCTTAGGATCACTTTGCCCATTTCTGACACCACCTAGGTCCTTTCAAGGCTCATGTAGTGGTGGAAGCAGATGTGGCCTGCCACCTTAAATTGAACATAATACTGTGCTCCTTCCCCAGAAGGCCAAGGGGTGAGATTGGCACTGTAGACGGTATGCTATGGACGTGGAATGGATTGAGTTGGAGATCCAAAGATGAAATGATGTACGCTGCTAGTGTGCCTCTGAATACTAATCTATCCTTTCCCCTGGCGTGCAACCCTACATCACATCCCAAGCTCATCAAACTCAAACTGACTAAATTGGGTGACCTTTTCCCAGATGGTACGTTCCTAGCATTACAAGTAATGAAGACACATCCTAACCACAACTTGCTTGACACATCCCTCCATTATGGACTATGAGTACAATGGAAAACTGCTCTTATGCAATTCCTGGACCTGCCACTGACCTTCGCTCCTCTTGAGTGGGTAGTGGAGTCACCCACACCCAAGAAAATTGACTCTAGTCTATTCAGGAAAATGCAGGAGAGTGCACCAATATGTTACTCAAATAACAAGCAGAAGTGGGAGGAGGATACCCACACTCACAAAAGTGCAATGGTCATTCTGCTGCCAAGTGACTGGCAAACTTTCCCCATATTTTAGATTCTGGCTAATACACTTTAGATTTCTACATAAGATATACTATACACCTCTCACGCTGAGGTGGAGGAGTTTAAGAATTGATGCTCTCTGCTCCAGATGTGGGGCAGAGGGAGCGGATTATATACATTTGTTCTGGTACTGCCCTTTGACTTACAACTTCTGGAAAGACATATTAAAAGCACTCACAAAAATGACAAATACTAACATACAGCCCAGAGTGGAAATGGCCCTCCTGGGGTATGTGAAGGACTCCCCCCCTCACTTAACCACAGTTTTCTTTCAATGATCTTACTGCTCACCAAAAGAAAGGTAGCTATACACTGGGGGAAAGGTCCACCACCAAAAATCGCAAACTGGCTCCAAGACACGGCATACTGTAGGGAACAAATGGAGGTATACTGGGACTTTATGCCACCAGCTTTTTGGCCCAAAGATATCTGGTTTCCGCTCAAGACATACTTATTCAGTACTAGCGACCCCGTAGAAGAAAATGGATCCACTGAGAGAACAAGCTAAAATCCCCTCACTGTGCCATAGTTGTTTAAGCTGGAATAATTATTACAGCTGGCAGTATTGCCTGTTACCCTTTTTTAACTTTTGTTTACGTCAGGGGAAACATAGAAAATTGTATTAGCAATTGGCCCCTTGATGTAGTTAAATGTGTTGTTATCCACAGGCTGTGCATAAGAAGAGTGTTCTGGATGACTTGACTGTACATCAACGTAGCCTCCAAACCTCTTAACTGAAGAGACAATGTGTAGAGTATTTGTGCATTGCTTCAAACAGTAAAACAGTGAAAGCACCATACAAAGTAGATAAATATTTAATGAACAAACAAGATAAAAATGACAAAAATCCAATAAATGGAATTCGAGACATGAATCTGTAAAGAATAAATGTGCAAGAAGCACTTAGAAGCAATAAGCGCCCTTTGGGAGATCTGGCCGAGCTGGACCAAGACTAAGTCAAGAATTAAGGCAGCCTGCGATGGAGTGCACACTGGCTGCAGGACCCACACAGGGCCTGCTGAGCAACAGTATCTCAATCCTTGTGGCAACACAACATAAGTTTATGATCTTCACGCAGTAGGGGTGTTGCACCAGATTTCTTCATGCAACTGTGGCGATGCGTTTGTTATGAGTACGGTTCGCTGATTCAGAGTGCGGCGGTTCGGAATGTGAAGAGCCAGGTTAATTTACGCTGGAGGGGCGATGTGTCGATCTTCTCCATGAAGTTGTGGCGATGCCTTGCTTCTGAAACAGTGGTTCCAGAAGTGAGGTGGTAGTTCTGAATGCAATACGCCAGTCCCTGCAACAGCAGTGATGCACTGATTTCGATCTCACAGCAGGCGATGCAGCAGTTCTGATGCGCAGGTTCTGGCGGATCCAGTACTTTATACTCACTTCCAAGGGTCCTGCACTGCATTGGCAGCACTTGGCACAGCAAGACTGGAAGAAAGTAAAGTCCAGGTGCTGTTTGTAGGTAGAAGAGTAGTCTTTGATGTCCCTGAGACTTTAGAACAGGAGGCAAGCCCTTAGAATCACTTTGGTTCTGGGTTGGAGCGATTCAGGTCAAGCCCTTCTCACTACCAGCAAGGAGGTTAGAAGGCAGTGTGTCAGCAGAGCCAGAGTCCAGCAGAGCAACAGTTCTTTCAGCAGGACAGCAGTCCTTCTTGCTGGCAGATTGCCCTCAGGTCCAGAGTTGTAATGAGTTGGTGATGTCAAAGGTCAAGTACGTAACCCAGTTGTGCCTTTGAAGTGGGGGAGACTTCAAAGAAGGATCTTTGAAGTGCACAGAGGCCCTCTCTTCCTGCCCTGTCTCCAGTCTCAATACAAGGGGGCATGCAGCTCTTTGTGTGGAGCAGGACACTGACCTTTCAGATGTAACTGTCAGTGTCTCCCATCCGTCCTGCCCAGGATGGCCCATCAGGATGCAGATGGCCTATCGGTCACGCCTAAGCCCCTTTTGTGTGTGGCTGTCTATGGGGTATACACAAGCCCATCTGTCACCCTCCTTCCAGACGTGTATTGGAGACAGGCAGTAGGCACTAAATGGCTAAAGTAAGAAAATACCAACTTTATAAAAGTTGCATTTTCTAAAATGCAATTGAAAATCTGACTTCACCATAAGTTGTGATTTTAAATTGTGAGTTCAGAGACACCAAACTTGACAAACCGATTTCTTCCAGATTGGGAATTACACTTACACGATGTAATAAGGTAATCCTAATGTCATTCTATGGGAGAAATAGGCCTTGCAGTAGTGAAAAACAAATGTGGTCGTTTTTCACTACCAGGTGATGTAAAACTTAAAGCTCTATGCCCACCTTTTACATACATTGCACCTTGCCCCGGGGGTCATAAAGAGCCTACCTTAGGGGTGACATATGTATAAAAATGGAAAGTTTAGGAAGACATGGCACTTTAAAACTGCACACACGGCTCTGTAATGGTGTTCCTGAGACATGGTTAGGGGGCTACGTAAGAAGGTGGCACAATCAGTTCTTCATGCCCACTAGTAACATTTACTTTACAGGCCCTAGGCACATGTAGTGCACTTTACTAAGGGATTATAAGTAAATTAAACATTCCAGTTGGATACAAGCCAATGTTACAATGTTTTAGGGAAGAAAGCACAATCACTTTAGCACTAGTTCGCAGTGGTAAAGTGTACAGAGTCCTAAAGTCAGCAACGAGGTCAGAAAATAGAGGGAGGCAGGTAAAACATTGGGGGGAGAGGAGACCACCCTGAGGATTTCAGGTGTAACAGAGAGGCATCCTTGATACTAAGCTCACTGGGCCTAGAGGTTCCATTGCAGGGCTCATATGTGGCACCTGTCATTGTGGACAAGGACAAATGAGACTAAACAGCTTCAGAGCAAGGATCATATCCTGACTGACCCAGACTTGCTGCAGTGGAGGTAACAGCGTGAAAGTCACTATTAATAATCGCACCAGTGAGTGTAAGTCCCTGTGTATGCCATAGTTTGGACTTCACCTCTTTGATGGTGAAGCCCAAAAATTTCAAGAGTTAAGCTTGCATCTGGAGGTGGTCAATCAATCAATCAATCAATCAAAGATTTATAAAGCGCGCTATGTACCCGTTAGGGTTTCGATGCGCTGGGGGGGGGGGTGAGGGGGGGGGGGTGCTGCTATCGTTCGAAGAGCCATGTCTTGAGGAGTCTCCTGAAGGTGAGGAGGTCCTGGGTCTGGCGTAGTGAGGTGGGGAGAGAGTTCCAGGTCTTGGCGGCGAGGTAGGAGAAGGATCTGCCGCCAGAGGTCTTGCGCTGGATTCGGGGGACGATGGCAAGGGCAAGGTTGGCAGAGCGTAGTTGACGTGAGGGAATGTAGAAGTTGAGTCTGGAGTTCAAGTAGGTGGGTCCGGTGTTGTGCAGTGCCTTGTGTGCGTGGGTGAGGAGTTTAAAGGTGATCCTCTTGTCCACGGGGAGCCAGTGGAGGTTCTTCAGGTGGGGGAGATGTGGCACCGGCGGGGTACGTCGAGGATAAGGCGGGCGGATGCGTTCTGGATGCGTTGGAGTCGTTTGATGTCTTTCGTTGGGATGCCTGTGAAGAGTGCGTTGCCGTAGTCGAGTTTGCTACTGACGAGGGCTTGGGTCACCGTCTTTCTAGTTCCTGTTGGAATCCACTTGAAGATCCTGCGGAGCATGCGGAGGGTGTTGAAACAGGAAGAGGAGACAGCGTTGACCTGTTTGGACATGGTGAGAGCGGAGTCGAGGATGAAGCCTAGGTTTCGTGCGTGGCTGGCTGGAGTGGGTGGGGGGCCTAGGGCGGTGGGCCACCAAGAGTCGTTCCAGGCCGAGGGGGTGCGCCTGAGGATGAGGACTTCCGTCTTGTCGGAGTTGAGTTTCAGGCGGCTGTTGCTCATCCACTCGGCGATGGATTTCAGTCCCTCGTGGAGGTTGGTTTTGGCGGTGAGAGGATCTTTGGTCAGGGAGAGGACGAGCTGGGTGTCGTCGGCGTAGGAGATGATGCTGAGGTTGTGTTGGTGGGCCAGTTGTGCGAGGGGGGCCATGTAGACGTTGAACAGCGTTGGGCTGAGTGAGGAGCCCTGGGGGACGCCGCAGATGAGGTTGGTGGCATTGGAGCGGAAGGGTGAGAGTCGGACTCTCTGAGTTCTGCCGGAGAGAAAGGATGAGATCCAATTGAGGGCTTTGTCTTGGATGCCGGCTTCGTGGAGGCGGTTTAGTAGGGTGCAGTGGCAAACTGTATCGAAAGCGGCTGATAGGTCTAAGAGGATCAGGGCTGAGGTTTCGCCGTTGTCCATTTGTTGTCTGATGTCATCTGTGGCGGCGAGGAGTGCAGTCTCAGTGCTGTGGTTTCGTCTGAAACCAGATTGAGAGGGGTCTAAGATGGAGTTGTCTTCTAGGAAGTGGGCGAGTTGTGCGTTGACGATCTTCTCGATGACTTTCGCTGGGAAAGGGAGGAGGGAGATCGGTCGGAAGTTTTTGAGATCGTTGAGGTCAGCCTTAGGTTTCTTGAGGAGGGGTTGGATTTCTGCGTGTTTCCAGCTGTCCGGGAAGGTAGCGGTGTGGAAGGAGAGGTTGATGATCTTGCGGAGTTTGGGGGCGATGGTGGCGTCGGCTTTGTTGAATACGTGATGAGGGCAGGGGTCGGTCGGAGATCCTTAGTGAATGGAGTTCATGGTCTTTTGGGTTTCGGCGTCGTCTACTTGAGTCCAGGTGGTGATGCGGTAGGCGTGGGAGGAGTTGTTGGGGGAGGGGTCCGGCAGAGGTGAGGTGTTGAAGCTGTCGTGGATGGCTGCGATTTTCTGGTAGAAGAAGGTGGAGAGATCGTCGCAGAGTTCCTGGGAGGGAGGGACGTCGTTGACGTTGGCGTTGGGGTTGGAGAGTTCCTTCACGATGCAGAAGAGTTCTTTGCAGTCGTGAGCGTTGTTGTTGAGGCGTTCTGTGAAATGGGAGCGTTTGGCGAGTCGGATCAGTTGGTGGTGTTTACGGTTGGCTTCCTTGAGGGTGGCAAGGTTGTCGGGCGTGCGCTCGAGGATCCATTTTTTCTTGAGTTTCTGGCAGGTGCGTTTGGAGGTGGTCAATTCGTCTGTGAACCAAGCTGTTTTTTTCTTGTCTTGGTTGGCGGTGGGTCTCTTGAGAGGAGCTAGGATGTTGGAGCAGTTGAGGATCCATTGATGAAGGTTGATGGTGGCGGAGTCCGGGTCGGTTGGGTCGGCCGGTGGGTTTTTGGCGAGGGTGCTGGCTAGTTGATCTTCGGTGACTTTTCCCCAGCGGCGGTGTGGTGGTAGAGGGGTGCGGTGGTGTTCGGTGTTTTTCTTGAAGGTGAAATGTACGCAGTGATGGTCGGTCCAGTGGAGTTCTGAGGTGTGGCTGAATGAGATGTGGTTGCTTGAAGTGAAGAGTGGGTCAAGGGTGTGTCCGGCGATGTGGGTGGGAGTGTTGACCAGTTGACGGAGTCCGAGGTTGGAGAGGTTGGAGGTCAGTGATGCGGTGTTGGCGTCATTGTTGTCCATGACTGATTGCAGCAAGCCTGCCTTTAGCAGCCAGCTGCTGATGTAAGGGAATACATGTACTCCTGATCTTCGAAGATGGGCCACGACCACAGCCATTACTTATCTGAACACCCAAGGAGCTGAGGTAATGTCTGTGAGACTCCAGGACAGGTGTATCAAAATACATGTTCTGCAAGACAAGGGGCATCATCCAATCTCCTGGGCTTGTGAATAGAATCTGAGCTAGCGTGAGCATTTTCAATTTGATCTTCTGCAGAAATGGTCGAAGGTCCAGGATAGGCCTTAGGCAACCTTTTATTTTCGGGTTGAGTAAGTTGCCTTTCTTCATGGCTGCTACCCATTTCACAGTACCCTTGGAGATTAAATTATGCACTTCTGCATCAGGATTGTCAAGTGGTCCTCCGAAATTCGTTCTGGCTTTTGAGAATGATGAGGTGGGAAGGAAATGAAGAGCATTGCATAGTCCCTTTGAAAGATTTAATCTATGTGACGTAATGAATTTCAAACCAAGGATGAAATATTGAATCTTGTTTCCCAACAGCTGGACACAGGATATTAATGACAAACTGATTCCTCATCTGGAGAGTTAATGGCCAGGAAATGGGATTTGACTGTACTAGTAGAGGCCTACAACATATGGATCTCTGGTGTAGGGTGCTTAGACAGGAAGTCCAGATGAACAGGCACAGGCCTAAGTTGCAGATCTATTCGCCAATTGACAGGCAGGCAAGAAAAAGACCTGTTTTCTGCTGCGGCGAAAGGATCGATCTGAGGGAACCCTCACTTTTGTGGGTGGAGTTCCCATTTGTGGACTTGTTGCTGCATCCTGCTGATCAGGTTTGCAAAGCTGTTGTCTGTTCTTGGAAGAGATTCCACTAACAGCTGAATATTGTGGTGAAGAACCCACTTCCATATGGTCTGGGTCAGATGTGATATTTGTGAAGGCTGTGTCCCCCCTGTTTTTGTAGATAATTCATGGCTGTCATGCCATTCGTCCGGACTAGGACAACCTTGTGAGACAGGTGAGAAAGAAAATCTTTCAGTGCTATGTAGACCGCCTGAAGCTCTAGGTATTGATGTGTAGCAATTGATGCCTTGCATCCCAAAGGTGAGCACCCCAACCCGTCTGTGATACGTCCGTGGTGACAATGATGTGAGGAGCAGGGTCCAGAAAAGGCTGCCCTTTCAATAGGTTGTTGGCGTTCCACCACTGCCGAGAATGGTGAGTGTGGCAGTCTATCAACACTAGATCCTCCAATTGACCCTGTAACTGAGGCCACTGATGAGCTACAAGGGATGCATGTGTAACCTTGCATGGGGAACTATGGCAATGCAGAACGCCATAATTCCTAGTAGACGCGTAACCATCCTCACTGTGATAGTCTGTTTTATTTGGAACTGGAGTAAAGTTGCCTGAAGATTCGAAATCTGAGCGGAATTCGGGTAGGCTAACTCTAACTATGTGTTTAGGATTGCCCCCAAGTAAGATTGAACCTGTCGAGGTTGGAGGTAAGACTTGGGTATGTTGATAGTAAACCTCAAGTTGTGAAGGAGATCTGTCATTTGAGTGTGTTGTTGACACTGCTGATGAGCGTTGGCTTTGATAAACCAATTGTCCAATTAGGGGAATACGTGAGCATGTTGTCTTCGCAGATGTGCTGCGACGACTTCCAGGCATTTTGTGAACACTCGAGGCGCGCTAGTCACCCCGAATGGAAGAACTTTGAACTGATAGTGTTTACCAGCTATGACAAATCTTAAATATTGGCGGTGAGCAGGTGTATTGGCATGTGGAAGTAAGCGTCCTTTGGGTCTAATAAAGGGGTGTGTGTCTCAAATGGCGCCCGAGCAGGAGCCCTCTCCTGTAGCTCTGTCACCTGAAGCAGTGAAGGAAGCGATTGTTGTGTCCCCCAGGGCCCTCTAAGCCCGGTAGCAGCTGATGTGTGGCAACTACAGCATCCAACCACCACAAACTAAATCTTATTTTCTGCAGTGTACCAAACAAATGCTAGACTAGATTTATACCTTACGTCTCCACGCATTACGAAAGACACAAAGTCAGTAGAAATCAGAGTGGATGCCCTCTCTTATCACTCCCCTGTATACCCACCCTAATTACGAACTAATTACAAACCACATCTTCTTGCCTGGCGCCTAAACTCCAAACTCTTAACTTATGAAAATAACGTCAATGAACTAGCTGCAGCTATCCCTTCCTTCTTTGCTACAAATGACAAGCCAACCATCCCTATAGCTTTTTTATGGGAGACACTGTTCTGAGGGGACACTTCGTGACCATGTCGGCTCAGCTTAATAAAGATAGACGCAATAAATGCACTCAATTAGAATCCAATATAAAGAACCTAGAAGAACTACATGCACACACTGGCTCCTTTGCAACAAGGCGTCAGCTCATGGCAGTGCACAAGCAACTGAAAGCATTAGATAATGGCAGAGCAGAATACGCGATTCTTCGTACCAAAAGGAAGTATTATGCAGGAGGTAACAGGGCGGGACACCCGCTAGCTCATAGACTAAGTTCCCCAGTGGCACGGAATAAAGTAGAGGAGATTATTGGCTCTGACCTTTCGGCAAAGGACCATGATGATTGTGAAGGAATTCGAGAAGTATTCGGCAGAGGATCTCGACAATGAGAACATTGCGTCTTCCTTAGCCCACACCCCCATGCTGACAATACTCAGGAGAAGGCTTCCCTAAAAGACAAGGATATTACAGTCAATGAAGTGTTAATGGCCATCAAGTACCTACAGACAGGTAAAGCTCCTGGGCTAGATGGCTACAATTCTGACTTTTATAGAACATTCAGGAATTAATTTGCTCCCATCCTAGCATGCTTGTTTAACTCCTTCAGTAATACTGGCACTCTAACACATACAATGCAACTGGCCTTGATCACAGTACTTCCCAAACTGGGCAAAGATCCTAAATGCTGCTCCTCCTACTACCCGATATCGTTGCTGAGATGCTAAGATTTTCACCAGAATCTTGCCACACCGGCTTGCCCCTTATATGTAGGGTTTAGCAGACCACGATCAAACTAGGTTTATATCTGAAAGGTCACATACATATTCAACACTGAAAACTGCTGTGATTGAAAGAACATGTTTGCATTTTCTTCTGTAAGAGAGGACTTTTAATATTAAATGTTTGCAGGAAACTGGACAGTTTCCTGGGGGAACGAAACCTCAGTGGCTATGTGAACAATGATTGAGCTCTCACAAATTTAAACAATCTAGTGCCAAGAAGTAAGTTATTTTCAGTGTGGTGATGATACCAAACGCATTTGCCATCTGATGGACAAAAAGCTACACACTCAAACTGGCCCTCCTCTCAATTGAGGCAGAGAAGGCCTTCGACTGGGTGCATTGGCCATAGATGAGTTTGGTGTTGGAATGCCTAGGGCTTGTAACCCAGCTCCGCCAGTTGATTCACTGCAACTACACTTCCCCAAAGGCTGTAGTAAAGGTAAATGGACTCAAGTCCCAACCATTCAATGTCTGCAGGGGCACACATCAGGGTTGCACTCTAACCCCTTTGCTGTTCACTCTACATAAACAGCCATTTGCTGAACAGATATGTGGTAACCCACTCATATCTGGGATTACCATAGGTGGTAGAGAGCATAAAGCGGCACTACATGCGGACAATGTCTTATTGACCTTGTCCAAGCCACGTGTTTCTTTGCCGGCAGTGCTTCATGGGCTTACCAGGTTCAGCCTTGCCTCTGGGTTCAAAACCAATCTGCAGAAGTCCTCTGCCCTGAGCCTTTCCATACCAAAAAAGGAACAGGCACAACTGGAAGGTCAGTTTCCATTTCCTGGTCCCCTCAAGGAATAAATTATCTGGGCCTACAAATCCACTCCACTGTTGGGCGCACTGTCTCCCACAACTACGCAGCGATCTTGACAAATACTCACTCAGATTTGCCTAAGTGGCAGCAATACGGTCTCACTTGACTGGGACGCCTGGAAGTGGTTAAAATGTTGCTACTACCGGAAATATCATATGTAATGCAAACACTGCTGCTTCCGCCCCTCCTCCTCAAATAATTGATAAACTAACACCTCATCAAGAACTTCATCTGTGATGGAAAAAGGGAGAGAATGGCAAAAAAACAATCTTACCTATCCGAATAAGAAGGAGGATTGGGCGTCCCCTACTTGCGGCCCTACTATTAAGCAGCTCAACTGAGGTTCTTAGTGGAGTGGTCTCGGCCCTACACTGAAAAGCACTGGTGCTTTATTGACCAAGCTCTAGCAGGCATCCATATTTGTCCATAAAGTGACATCGGCCAGCCGGCGCATACATCTCCCCGATACTTCAAGCTTAACTAGGGGTTTGGGAAAAAGTACAAACTCTTACAAAATTATCTACTAGTATCTCTCCACAAACCCCGATTATTGGGAACCCAGACTTCCCCACTGCACTTCACGACTCAGCCTTTGCCCAATGGCAAGACTCTTTGTGAAGAAGTGATTATGGATTTCCCTCAAATTCAGTCGGCCTATGGCATACCACCCTCTGCTCTTTGGTATTATATTGCTATCTGTCACTGTGTAAACCAACCACAAATCCGTGCACATGTGGGACACTTCCTTACACCATTTGAGAAATGGTTGCTCACTCGCTCTTCCAATAAGTGCATCCTGTCAGAGTGTGAATGCACTTTCATGACTAAGGAATAAAGCATTATCCTTTACCAGGCCCAAGTCTCCGCCCTCAAATCCTCCAGTAAGGAGATGTTTCTCAAAATAGCTCACTACTGGTACTACACACTGGCATGGGTGGCTAAGTGGAAAACAGGCAGCAACAACGCCTGCTGGAGATGATGCAGCCAAACCGGCACACTGACTCACCTTCTCTGGCAGTGCCCTAAAATCAATCATTATTGGACGGAGGTATTGTCAGCAATAGACACTGTGTTTGACACTGATCCCCCCAGATGCCTTAACTACATTTTATTAGGCCTGCCAAACCCTTTAACATACCCCCATTAAATCTGCTAGAGAACGAGCCTTTACACTAACGATGGGAGCTGCTAAGCAAGCGCTAGTGGCACTTTGGGGCTCTGAGGTGACTCCTTCCAAGATGCACTGCTTACATGAATTAAGGGATCTCCTAGATATGGTGAAGCAGATGGTTGTGGTAGCCAACAATTTACTGTGGTTTGATGAGACACTGGGGCCATGGATACGGTATCTTTCAGACTAATTCTGGGAATTGACCTGCCAAACATACCTACGGGTACTCCGCCTCACACATCAGGAGCACACCCACACTTGACTCATCAAAAAGTAAAACTCCGCCAGCTTACACTACACTTCCCCCAGACTACTTATGCCTCATGCACTGTCCACCGACTCAGAGTTCAACACTATCCCTCTGAAATGTAGGTCATATTACCCTTGACCATTGCACCCTTCCTTTTGGTGGATCTTTGCTTCCCTCTTCCTAGTTATCCTGCTGTTGTATTATTTCTTACTTCCCCACCAGCCACTGGCAGTAGGTGGGATGATGTGTGCATTTTACAGAAAACCAATAAAAAGATTTATACCATAATGTTGCCATAAAGTCGCCCTGTTGAAGAAGCAGAATGACATCCAGTAAAGTGACCATACAAAAGTGTTATGATAGGATGTACTTGCTTACAGGCCTGAGGTCTAAGATTGGGCTTAAAGACCCTTCTTTTTTGGGGATTAGGAAGTATAGGGAGTATACTCCTGATCCCTGTTGTTGAAGTGGAACAGGTTCCATGGCCCCTTTGAGGAAAAAGACTTGGACGTCCTGCTTGAGTAGTATCCGATGTTCCTGTGGTAACCTGTGAGTGCGAGGTGGAATGTTAAGCATTGTAGTAATGAGCTCCAGACAATAGCCAAATGCTGGATAATGTCTAGTATCCATTTGTCTGAAGTGATGGTATTCCAGACTGGGTGAAAAAAACTGAAGCCTGGCCCCGACCGGTGTTGTGTGGTCGGTGGGGGGAGAGAGGATTGGGTAGTCACTGTTTTGCAGGGGGTGTTGCTTCGTGTGCAGAGGAACCATTGCCTCTACCCTTGTAGTTATTTCTCCTGAAGGAGCCTCTGTAATAATACAGGAGCCTCTGTAATAACTGACAAAATAGGTGCTCTTTGTCGAAGGGCATATTTAAAACTTCCTGCTGGACCTCTTGTTTAAATCCTGAACACTGCAACCATGAGTGCCTCCTAAGAAGGATACTAGTATTTATTCCTTTACCTGCAGTATCGGCAGTGTTGAGGACACAACAAATGGAATTGTTGGTGATTGTCTGCCCCTCTTTCTATGTTCTTCCGGGAGGTACTGTAAAAGTTCCTCCATTTCACCCTAATGGGCTCTATCATAATGGGCCAACAGGGACTGACAATGAGGTGAGGATGGATGTGGTGGTGATAGAGGGGGAGGTGGTTTAGGAGGAGGATGGTAGGCAGGACTAGCGGCCTTGTCTTTGGTCTTCTTCCCAGGAGGAAGAGGAAGGTGTAATGCCTCCTCAAAAGTCAGCTTTCTCTTTAAAGGTCAAGGAGAGGAGGGAGCAGCTATGATGCAGCCATTCTCCACATGAATTTGTATTTTCCTCTGTCTAATTTTTTGAGAATGGGCTCCAAAGGAGATGAAGAACCTGAATATGGTCTTGAGTCTTTTGGCTTCGAAGGCTTCGGTACCAACGGTTTCGGTTTGGAAGGGTGAGGCTTCATTGGTGCCGAGGGAGATGGGTCAGCTGCTGGGTCGGCATTGAGGGTCCAGTTGATTTTCGGTGCCGGGCCACAGAATGGGGCAGCTAAACCAGTCTTTCAGAACCGACCATGGCCTGCAGGCAGTGGTGGTCCGGCAACCACCATTAGTGGAAGTGGGGAAGTCACAGAATTTTTGGAGGGCTTGAATGTTGGAGTAGGGGTCAGAGTAGTCATGTGCTGGGCAGATGATATCTCTTACATTTCCAAATTCACCTTGACGTCACCTTCGATGGAGTAGGCCTCCTCTTCCTCGGCTGCTGGTTCTTCTTGTGCATGTTCCTCGCCAAAGAGGTCGGGTGTATCGTCCGAGAACTTCTGTGATATTTCGAGCCAAGGAGCACTTCAGGCCGGAAGTGTCTTCTTTGATCACTTACAAGCATTGCAGTTGGTCTGTCTCCTTGTGGTCGCGTGAAAGGCAAAGATTGCACATAGGGTGTTAATCGGTGTGCGGATTTCGTGTGACAGGGTGGACAAAATCGAAAGCAAGTGCATTCCATCACTAGCAAAGCATTTGTAATGGAGCTGCTGACACGCTGAAAGGTACGCCCGAACAGGCAGTACCCCAAAAGGAAGACTGGTGAAGAAGCCTGAACTGATAATTTTATATGGGAGACACAGAAGTAAAAAAGCACGATTGAAAACAATACCGTTGAAGACAGTCAAGGCCCGAAGAATCGTGCGGAATGGAGTCGAAAACACAGAGCGAAGGCATACACATCCGAACCCGAACGTCTGAACCTGACGCGGAGAGAAAACAATCTAACAATGGAGTAGATGCCCATGCGCAATATCACAGAGAGGAGAAGTCACTCAACCTTGGACTTCAAAGACTTCTTTGAAGAAAAACAACTGCACAATTCCAGACCCAACACAAGATTGCAGGAGTATGCAGATCATATCTATCTAAAGCCACACGTCATCGAACTAATGTGTTACGCTTTTATGGTCTCATAGCACAACAAAAGTCAAGCTCAGGCCAACATCAGCTTGGAGTCCAACAAGGTCATTGACACCGGGTCTTCCATTGGCGCTGGTGGTGTTTGTATTGGCATCAGTGTGAATGGAACTGGCATGGATCCTGGGCCTAGTGTCAAAATCTGAACCTGAGGAGGTACATGCACTGTAACAAGTCCAAAGAGAACAGACAAGAGGGGGAGGACTGGCCTGCAGTTATCCAATTGGAGGCCCCTGTGGCTGCTTGGGGCCCGGAGGCATGACAAAGGAGTCGGGATTGCACTAAAGATATGAAGCATGGCCTCCATTATGGTTGCTATTTGCTGCCGGGTCCACAATGGCCAGGAGAACTCAGGGTGTGTTGGGACCAGCTGAGGAAAAGGTTCTCGAACAGGGTTTTTGGAGGGAGTGCAATGTTTATCTAGACACCCTCATTTCTTCTCTCTTGAACTAGAGTGGCAGGATGTGGTCAAGTCCTGCTTCAATTGTTTCGTTTTTGCTTGGACTTAAACACATCTAAAGACATTGAGAAGTGGATAGTTTCTTGGAAAAGCCCCGTGACCTGGACTGAAAAGCAGCCTGCGACCTTGGAGCGGGGGAGACTTGTGCTTTGATCGCAATCTCTTCTTGTGTCCAGTGATGTAGAGTTTCACCTCCCAGTCCTGGATCACTTTTAGGTGCATAAAGGTATGCCTGATGCACAAGTCGTGATTGAAGCCCAGGCTTTAAAGTCATACCTTATGCAGGTCACTAATGGACATCTACTTTCTGCAGCTGTGACATAGTTTCAAGCCTGTAGTTTTCAGAGGGGACATAACTCCCTAGTACACTGTCTGAAAGATTTTAGAAGCCTGTAAAATGATAAAGTAGGGAATGGAGCTTAGGATGAGTGCTGGAAGGCATAGAAATATAGAAACTGATGTCACTACACAGGGGTGTTGCTCATATGTGGCTCTACTCCTTACTTCTGGGACGGTATGAAGCTGCATGACCCCAACTGTTGGCACACAAGAGCCCCGCTGTTGAAATGAGCCAGGTCCAGACTAGCACCTGGGGATAATCTAAAGGTGAGGAATATGTGGTTTGCCACATCCATTAAAGGCTAAAATGTATTTAAAGAAGCTGTATATTGTGAAGCAGTGTTTCTGTAAAGTAGGAAATAACTTTTCAATAGAATCCAAAACATAAGAAAGGTTAGGAACTAAAGGCAATATATATGAATATTTTATCTCAAAATACTGGTCTCACATTGGGGCCAGTATTTTTGTAACCATTAAAATTATTAAGACCCAACCTAGGTACTAACAGGTTGGTTCTTAAAAATCTGAATCATAGCGAGGAGCAATCTGACGAACCTCATGAAAATGTATAAAGTAGGTAGAAAATTGCAACTCACTATGATTAGAGGTCATCACAAGGATGGTGGCCTGCTGGGGCCCGCAACCACCATGTCTGTGCCACCTTTCAATAAAGTCACAAAATTGCAGCGTGCTTTC
This sequence comes from Pleurodeles waltl, assembly GCF_031143425.1. NCBI lineage: Eukaryota > Metazoa > Chordata > Amphibia > Caudata > Salamandridae > Pleurodeles > Pleurodeles waltl. Next base: position 537,055,022 of record NC_090444.1, on the reverse strand, counting down.
CTAGAAGGAAACTGGACTCGATTTAAAAAGAAAAGTTTACTTTTTGTTGTTTGTTTAACATTTGGCAGTGGTACTGTGGATCACTTTATGCATGTGATTGTCCAGTGTCTTTTTTTTCTTTTTTGCCTATTGTCTCGTGACTGTTCCATCTCATCTCCAAATTCCATTGGAGAAGTCACAGAAGGTTTTGCGACTTATGCAATTATCATATTTCTCCATGCTGAGAGATGATGCATGATGGTTCGATTGCCAATTCTCCAGCAAATAAAGGTATGTTTCCATGTGTCTGGGTCCATAGCAATCTTTATTCCTTCCATCAATTGTGATTAGCATTAGGCCGGTTCTAACAATCTGTATCTAAAGTGACACTTCTTTTACATGTGGCATAGTGCAAGAAATGTCCTGTTTTAGGTTATTCTCTTGCGAGAAATCCTGGAAAGGATGTTTTTGTGATTGTTGCATACAAATGGCCACGTTTGATTCCCAGTGGATCAAGGAGCTTATGGGGAGAATCAAGTCGGGATCCCCCACCGATCCCTGCCCACATCCCATCCTGAAACTTGCTCCAGAGTTAGTGTCCTCGTACCTGTGTATCAGGAGACATTGAACATCGGAGAATTTACTCCATCATGGAAGGAAGCGATTGCTGTTCCTTTGAAAACGAAACCTGGTGGACCTGCGAATGATCTCAGAAAACCTTTGGCCTATAGCATTCCTGCCTTTTCAGGCTAACATTTTTGAAAAACATCTTAACACAGAATTAGCTAAATTTTTACAAGACGCAGGTTGCCTGGATCCCTCTTAGTACGGCTTTAGGAAAGCTCATTGCACTGAATCTGCCCTTATCACCACCTCGGATACTATTCACAGACTGGTTGACAAAGGAGATGGAGCTATTTTAGTGTCATTGGATTTATCTGCTGCATTTGATGCCATCTTGCCTCACTTAATAGTACAACATCTTCACCAAATGGGAGTAAGCGAGAAAGCCTTGAGTATTTTGAAGTCCTGTGTGAAAGATCTACCACAGTAAGCTGTGGTGATTTCAGAGCTCCCCTGTATCAACTATCTTGTGGAGTCCCACAGGGCTTCTCCCTCAGCCCTACTCTGTTTAATCTTTATGTAGCCCCATTAGCCAGACTTATCTGTTCATGTGGCTTTCTGGCCACCTCTTCTGCAGATGACACTCAGCTAATTATTCCGGATAATAAGAACTGGAGGAAGTAGCAGATAGATTCCATCTCTGCATGAGTGAGATCAATAAATGGATGGGCCATGACGGGCTCAAAATGAATGGAGATAAAACGGAGATCCTTTTCCTTGGCTCTAGCAGTGAATTGTGCAGTTCACGTTGGTGGCAGCAATCTTGCGGCGACCTGCCTGTCCCCATAGATTCTACCAGAAATCTTGGGATTGCGTTTGACAATTCTTTGTCCTTCAAGTCCCAAGTAAATTCCACCACCAAAGCCTGCTATTGGATTCTAAAACCTTGAAGAAAAAGTTCCTTACCTCCAAAAGGAACTTAGAATTTCTGTGTCTCTTGCCTTGGTGATCTCCAAACTAGATTACTGTAACACGCTGATGTTAAAAATTGATAAGGCTTGCTTGACAAACTGCAACTGATTCAGAACACTGCTGCCCGACTGATATTAAATCTCCCTCACTCAGCTTCGGCTAGCGGCAGTCTGAGACAGTTGCATTGGTTAACTGTCAAGAAGCGCATTACCTTCAAGGCTCTTTTTCTAGCTCATAAGGCTCTTCACTCGGCAGGGTCTGAATACCTCAGTTCTTCTTTACAATGGTATGTGCCAGGTCATCAACTTAGGTCAGCAGGACTCCATTTGATTTCTATCCCTCGTAGTCATAAGGCTAGGTGGGGTGACAAAGCTTTTATAGTAGCAGCAGCCAAATGGAACACTCTCCCCTTGTCCATTAGGAAGGAATATAACTTTCTGTCTTTTCAGGAAGCAGCTAAAAACTTGGCTTTTTCCATATTCATTCTTGCTATTTTTGGTAGCTTCCCGTTCCCTCTCTCGTGCATTCTTCACTCTCACTTGTTGCTGCTTAGCGCTTCAATGCTACAGCCGGAATGCGCTCCACAAGTACAAAATACAAATACAATGACCTGTCTGCCTGTTGATGCCAGATTAGAGCTGGGCTGTGTCACTGTCAGCATCTAGAACGGATTCAGTGAGCTCTATGGATGTTCCAGAGTCTGGAGAATTCAGTTCCAGAATAAAAGTTGTCAAGAACCCTACCACGCCTGACTGCTCTAGCCCTAAGAGAACTTCTATAAATCATAGGTTCTCACTTACTCCTGTCCAAGTCTACCAGTTTGTTTGCACATTCCATTGCGCTTGCCCTCAACCTGGGCCCTTTTTGATGAGCTCCAGCTGAGATCCACTGCCTCAGCCTCTGTCCTGATGAGCACAGCCTCATTTAAAACGTTTTACTGCAGTTTCCATGGTACTGTCTTCTACTTATCCAAATGTTGTTTTGTTTAAAGTTAGCTCATGCACCATAGTATCCAAAGTTAGTTCCCCCATTCTGAGAAAAATAGTGAGCACAGAAAGTCAAGCTCAGAGTGAGGGAAATACTGTCAAATGTCTTACCTTATTTCTAATTGTGAGGAACCCTATTTACTTGGCTTAGGGCAACACACGTCAAAATACATAATGGCCCACATTATGACACTGACGGTAAATCCCACTTACCGCCATGCTGACTGCTGCCAACATACCACTGCCGCAGCGGATATCCACTAACCATGTTATGACACACACACCAATCGGTCACTATTCAGCCACACACACAAATCAGCCAGCCCAAAGGTCAGTGATAAACTGGCGGTATCCAAACCCACACTGTTACGTCGACAGAACTGCGCCCACAACATTATGACCCACGAATCACCATGGTGGACATTCAGTGGCGATAAACCATTGGCGGTACATATCGCCGTGCTCAAAATACACACACTCAAACAAAACAACACCACATTGGACAATTCAAACAACACACACCTGAGACGCATACACACACCACTATAAAACACACACCCACATTACCCACAACCCTTTACGAGTACCAATAATTGCCAGCAGAGAGAGACAGCAAGAGCAGTCACACAACCAGAGCCACATACCACCATCACCTATACACCACCCACGCACCTTACATCACACACCCCAACACATCACCCTTCACATCTTCACCCACACCACTCACACTACACCCATGGCACCACAACGACACTCCAGATTCTCCGAGGAGGAGCTAAGGGTCATGGTGAAGGAAATCATCCGGGTAGAGCCGCAGCTATTTGGAGCACAGGTGCAGCAGATATCCATTGCTAGGAAGATGGAGCTATGGTGGAGGATCGTGCACAGGGTCAACGCCGTTGGACAGCACCCCAGAACAAGGGAAGACATTCAGAAGAGGTGGAACAACCTATGGGGGGAGGTACGTTCCATTGCAGCAAGACACCAACTTGCTGACCAGAGAACTGGCGGTGGACCCCCGCCTCCTACCCCACAACTAACAACATGTGAGGAGCAAGTCTTGGCAATCAGGCATCCTGAGGGCCTGGCAGGAGTAGCAGGAGGACTGGACTCTGGTAAGTCAACTCTCTATTACTATCTCCCCCCCCCCACCTGCATGCCATCACATACCCCCACCCTCACTCCCATCACTCCACCACCTTCCACACACCCCACCATCACAATCCACTCATCCCAATGCCAAGCACTGCATGCCATACCAATGCATGGACATCACTCACAGACCTGCATGGACACTTATCACTACAGCATGCACACTACAGACAATCAGCTACCCCGCCAAATAACAACTCACACAAGGCAAAGCTGCCAGGGCAAAAACAACCATGGAGGGCAACCCACCCATGCACAATATGTCACACACAGATACAATAACACTGCATTTACATCCCCACAGGTACCCCAGCCAATGTCACCGGAGAAGAGGTACCAGCAACATCCAGTCCCCCCACGGAAGAGGCCCAGAGTGATGACAGCAGCTCTGGTCGCTTGGATCTGGATGACCAACCTGGCCCATCAGGGACCTCCGGATAGTCGGTTACCCAGGCACAGTCTCACACCACCACAGAGCCTCCCCCCTCAGGAAACACCACCACTGCACCCACACAGCGGGCCCATAACTCTGTACACAGGACACGTCAATCAGCAGTGTGTCCACCAGTACAGGGACCCCAGGGCACACCACAAACCCAGGACAATCAGGGACAGTGACAGTGGGCACAAAGTTCAGGGGACAGAGGCAGAGGATAACAGGGAAGTTGGGAGGAGTACTGTGCGCCAGGGCGAGGACAGGACCAGGGACCCGACTCTCCAGGAGGCACTCACTGCGATCCTGGGAGCATACCAACATTCCCAGGATACGCTGGGCCAGATCCTGGACAAGAAGCAGGAGAACATGCGGATTCAGGAGGGACAGTACCTGGGGATCAGGGAGGACTTGAAGTCCATTAACATCACCCTGGTCTCCATTGCAGGGGTGCTAGCAGACATGACCAACAGTATGAGGGAGGCAGTGGCACATCAACGGGCCCCCGACACTAGCCAGAACACTGAACAGTCCTCCACCTCTGCTGCCACTAGTGGACAGGAGGCCCGCCACAGGACGAACAGGCCACCACCACCCCTCCCCCTGCAGAAGGAGAACCATCTTGCAAACGTTCCCTGCGATCCAGGCTGAAGTCAGAGACTCCTGCCAAGACCCCCTCCAGGATATGAGACTCTTCTGATTGTCACACTTGTGTCCCACTCTGTCACCCTGTCCACCTTGAACTGCCATCGCTCGCCTTCCTATGCCCCCTTGGACAATGCACCTGTGCTACAAATAGACTGGACTCTAACCTGGACTTTCCTCCATCATCGCCCCAGCCCATAGCACTTCCTCCTTTTCTTCATAGCACTGCAATAAACACACTTTGAAAAAATACAAGTATGGAGTATATCAAATGATTTAAGTGTGTATTTGTTTAACAAGCTGTAAACATTGCAATTCAACTGTACAGTAATGTATACATAGGAAAGACCTGTAGTTGGCTGCAGTGAACACACCAGGAGCAATAGTGGGGGTACAGTGAGTGGCCATAGAAGTGGGAATTCACAGCCTGCCAGTGACAATGTCACACATCAAACTGTCAATGGAATGTGAAATAACATTGTCTTACCTGTATGCCATTGGAAGTATTGACGAATGACTGCACTTCGGTTATCCTCATCCTCATCCTCTGCCTCCTCATCTTCACTGTCCACAGGGTCCACTGCTGCCACACGGCCATCTCCAGCCTCCTCCTCCTGCAGAAAAGGCACATGGCATCTCAAGGCAAGGCAGTGCAACATGCAGCATGCCACAATTATCTGGCAGACCTTCTTGGGCGAGTAGAACAGGGAGGCACCGAAACCTGGCCTTCAAGAGGCCAAAAGTACGTTCAATGATCCTTCTTCCCCATGTGCCTCACTGTAACGTTCCTCAGCCCTTGTCCTGGGATTCCTCACAGGGGTCAGTAGCCATGATAGGTTGGGGTAACCAGAGTCACCTGCAAATATCGAAGGACAACTGTTAGACACACACTATATGCCATATGGCCCACACCATACCCATACACCATCATCCACTGGGTGGGAATCTGGGCTCACCTATTAGCCACACCCTGTGCCTCTGTAGTTGGCCCATCACATTTGGGATGTTGCTATTCCTCTGGATAAAAGCATCATGCACCGAGCCTGGATACTTAGAACTGACATGGGAGATGTACTGTTCCGCCAAACACACCATCTGCACTTTCATTGAGTGATAACTTTTACGATTTCTGAAGACCTGTTCATTTTGCCGGGTTTGGGGAGGGCAAATGCAATATGTGTCCCATCAATCGCACCAATGATGTTGGGGATATGTCCCATTGCATAAAAGTCAGCCTTCACTGTGGCCAAATGCTCCACCTGGGGGAAAACGATGTAGCTGCACGTGTTTAATCAGGGCAGACAACACTCTTGTCAGCACTATTGAGAACATTGGCTGTGACATTCCTGCTGCCAAGCCCAATGTCACTTGGAAAGAACCTGTTGCCAAAAAATGGAGCACAGATAGCACTTGCACAAGAGGTGGGGATCCCAGTGTGGTGATGGATAGCAGATATCAGGTCAGGCTCCAATTGGGCACACAGCTCTGTGATTGTGGCCCTGTCAAGTCAATAGGTGAGGATAACGTGCCTGTCCTCCGTTGTTGGCAAGCCCACCAGGGGTCTGTACACAGAGGGATGTCTCCATCTCCTATTCATCCACAGAGGTTGCAATCTATGGGGTAAAAGAGTGAGCAGCTGGGTATTATCTGTACATTGTAACCACTACAGTTCAATGCATATTGTGAGTATTACAATATTTTGGGGGAATATGTCCAGAATGTGAAATTGTGAACTGTGACGCAGTTAGGATCCAAGGCCTGCCCTCCTGCCCCCTCCAAAATGGCGTCCGCCTGTCCAGTATGGAGGGACAGGTGGAAATGAGGTAATTCCGCTGACATAGTGCGCTGTTGCGGGAGGCGGTCGGGAACCGCCGTGCAACTCCTCATTGGTTATCATTGGGCCCTATGGGGTACAGTGGCCAATGGTGATGTATGTCGGTGGGGACGGTACGCACCGCCGCGGACGTGACCGCCATTTTCTATCTGTTCACTCACTTGCTACCTGACCTTCAACAGGAGAGGACCTACACTGCATGTGCTGCTGTGACCTGTGTCTGGAACCTACCATGGCGCGTGTGACTGGGGAAAGAGCCCCTGCCTTCACCTCAGCGGAGTTGGAGCGATTAGTGGATGGGGTCCTACCCTAGTACCGACTGCTATATGGGCCTCCAGACCAACAGGTGAGTACGATGCATGGGGCATGAATGCATGGACTGCTGTGTGTGAAGGACTCGTGTAGGTTGGTGGATGGGCCCTGGGCAGCGTGCAGCATTTATGCTGGGCCATGTCCATGCTAATGGGGATGGAAAGGGCCATGGTGGCCATGAGTGTAACAGGCTGTGACTAATATATTTCCCTGTGTGTATTTCTCTGCAGGTCAGCACCCATCAAAAGAAGGGTATATGGCGTGTCATCGTCAAGGACGTGCAGAACCTGGGGGTCTACGGCAGGCAGAGCACCCACTGTCAGAAACGGTTGGAGGACCTGAGACGCTGGGCACGGAAGACGGCGGAGGCCCAGCTGGGGATGGCCTCCCAACGAGGAAGGGGTGCCCACTGAACCCTGACTCCCCTGATGGCCTGCATACTGGCGGTGGCCTATCAGAAACTGGATGGGCGCTTGGGGGCATCACAGCAGCAACAAGGGGGTGAGTACACTGCCCTTCATTATTACTAGCGCCTGGTGGGTTGGTATCCGGGTGGGGGATGTGGGCCTGTGGGTGCCCCTAGGCCAGGCCTGACATTGCAGAGTAGGTCTGATGTTGGGCAGGGCTCTGATGTGAAATTGCTCCAACCCAGCTAGTAGGCATCCACTACTGGGCAGGGGTGTGTGGGTCTCAGGTATGCTGCAGTTGGCGGTATGTGTCCATTCCCATGGCCTTGTGACTGGCATTGTAACTGGTAGTGCATTGCCTAGTGCATAGGGCTGTTCCCTGAGTGTGAGTGTGTTGTGTACGCCAACGGTGGTGTTGGTGCCGCCATTGACCAAGTGTATCCTTTGTCCCCCCCACCCCCCTTTTTGTTTTGTCATCCTTTCCTTATGCATTAGCATCATCTGATTTGGATGAACGTATTGCTACTATTTTATCTTATTACACTCTTTTTAATCTATTGTAGATGTCCTTGCATTATTCCTGAGGGATACGGGGTAAATATGTTATGTTACTGCATCTGCTTGTGTGTATGGTGTTGGGGGTGGGGGTGCTGCATGTGTGTGTCACTCTCTTTTTCCTCCCCCCAACCCTGTGTGGTAGGTGGCTGTACTTACTCTGGTCGTCTTTGCCGTCATTGGTGTTCGTAGTAGAGCAGCACGTAGAAGATCATGGGGAAGACATGCAGCTCGGGCTCCATGGTGGCATGGTTCTTCCCTGAGTCTCCACAGGTGAGCCCTTCACTTCTGAGCTCTGTTTCCGCCAGGCTTTTGATGTTGTTGGTACTGCCCCAGAAAAGGTGGCGGATTGGACTGTCTTAATACAGTGGGCGGAAAATTGTCTTCCGCCAGGCTGTAGGCGGTTACCGCCGTGGTGCCTGTTGATTCCGCCCTGGCAGTCGGTGTGTTAAAGTGGCTGTCTGTCTGAGCTATTTCCGCCATGGTCATAATTTGGCGGTATTTACCGCCAGCCGGTTGGCGGTATTACCGCCACTTTATCACCAACCGCCAGGGTTGTAATGAGCCCCAATGTCTGTTATTTTTGTTGGACTATCAATCACTCATTAATTATAATCTTCCAGTTTGATATTTATAATCACAGGGCAAATTTTCTCCGAATAATGTTAAAAAATATGCGACGCCTATCTGAGAATTTCTTGCGTAGAGAAGAGCGACAGACATTCCAGAAGGAGCATCTACTTTAAACAATCTCTGTGAAGAGTACATTTGCTTGCTTGCAATCTCATTTTTGCGGGAATAACACAAGAGGAATGAGAAACCTATCTTCTCCAAGGATGGCATGCAGACTGAACAAATACAAACAATAAGCAGGTATGATTGTGTGCAATTTAGGGAGCTCCAATTTTTGGCAAGATTTTTGTGCTAATGCAAGCATTAATTAGCTAGGACTAGAAAAGAAAGGAATTGATTACATCACAGTTTACATCAAACGGTTCTGGTGCTTCCATGCTTCCTCATACAGAAAGGAGCTATGATACTGACCACGTTGATTTTCAGAACTTTACTCCCATTAAAAACTAAAAGCTTCGGATAGGTAAGTAGAAGGGGTGACCAACTAAGAGGTTGGGAGCATGTGCACACCACAACAAGTTCGAACTGACAGAGGTTGAAATGAACAAGTTACTTACCTTTGGTAACAAATTATCTGGTAGAGACTCTATCTAGCTGCAGATTCCTTACCTTTGAATTCCCTGGCGTCAGCTTCGAATCTGGAATTTTTCTGCTGAGCAGCACCATGCGCGCACCGTCGGTTGGTGTCGTTTGGCTCCGTGTGCGTCGTCCGGCTCCGCGTGGTGTCGTCAGCATTGTTGGAGCTGTCTGTGACGTCACGGGTGTCTATATAGACACCACCTCGGTGAGCGTATGTCAGTTCTTTTCCACAACTTCCCACGCCATAAGCGGAGAGTCATGGAAGAACCAACAAACATTTTAGTTTTACTTTTGATTGTTTGAGGAAAAAAGACATGCCTTTAGGAAAGGCAAAAATATAACAACAAGTTATATATATCCGTAGAGCGGGGAGGCTTGGGTGGGTGTAAGGAATCTGCAGCTAGATAGAGTCTCTACCAGATCATTCATTACCGAAGGTAAGTAACTTGTTCATCTGATAGAGACTTCTAGCTGCAGATTCCTTACGTTAGAATAGATACCCAAGCTATAACTCCTGGTGGTGGGTCGCATGGATATATTTCACAACAGGAGGTCCGGGCATTAGAAAAGTAAGTATAAGATTAAGATCCCACTGTGGCATGACAAAAGGCACAGGTGGAAACATATGCACAAGCCCTTTTAAGAATCTCAGTACAACGGGAGACATGAACAAAAATGGTTGGTCGGGCAAGCGTAGAAAAGCTGATAAGGCAGCAAGAAAACCCTTAAGAGTCCCTAAGGAGGAACCCTGTTGGGCGAGTAAAAAAGAATAAACAAAAGGACATTAGATAGAGAAGAAGTGAGAGGATCAATAGACCTCTCTGTACAATATGAAACAAAACGTTTCCACCGGCAGGCGTAAATCGACTTAGTAGATGGACGCCTGGCTGCCAGAATGACATCACAGACTTCGGGAGGGAGGTCATAAACCATCAACTGTCGCCGCTCAAACGCCACGCATGAAGCTGCAAAGTTGACAGGTTCGGGTGGAGAACCTTCCCCTGCTGCTGCGACAGAAGATCCTCCCCAAGAGACAACCTGATTGGAGGACTGATTGGAGGACTGAGAGGGAGATTCCGACCAGGGAACCACAACTAAACGCTGACTGCCTTGTTGCAGATGCTGAACCAAGATCCCATGTGGAAGGAATGATTCGGCAGCCGAGCGCATGACATCTTTGGAACTTCACAGGGAAGTCGTGGTTACTCAGATCCAAACCAACTCTCTTATTTCCAATATGATCTCATATACAAATGACAAAGACAGTATAAGTTTTATATAATGTTTTTTAATAAAACGACTGTATTTTAGATATTAAGGCGTGAGCCGCAATAACCAGAACAATACAACACAGTAGGATTGTAATAGTTACCAGGAGAGTAAAACATAAGAACAAAGCTATCATATTGTCAAACAGTTTCTACTCTCCCTCTGCTTGTTTTATCTAGAGCACAGCATGTTAAGCTTCTAGCTTGCCTATTAGAATCACTGTGGAGACATCAGCCCTCATACCTGAGCAAAGACCTGTGATCTTGGTTCAGCATCTGCAACGAGGCAGTCAGTGTCTAGTTGTGGTTCCCTGGTCGGAATCTGATGCTCATCTTGAGAAGCTCTGGATACCAGACTCTCCGTGCCCAATCCGGAGCCACTAGGATTACTTGGGCCCGGTCGTTCTTGATTTTCTTGAGAACTCTGGGCAGAAGTGGTATGGGTGGAAGGCGTATAGGAGGCCTGAACTCCACTCGCGACGAAAAGCATCGCCTAGCAATAGTCCCATTGGAAACTCCAATGCGCAGAACTGCTGACACTGCGCGTTCTCTACGGAAGCGAACAGATCTAACCAAGGCTCTCCCCACTGCTGAAAGAGTCACTGCGCCATCTCCGGATGGAGATACCATTCGTGATCCGCTAAGCATCGGCGGCTGAGTTCGTCTGCCCTGGAGTTCAGAGAACCTGCCAGGTGTTGAACCACCAGGGATATGCCCTGCTGTTCCAGCCATGTCCAGAGACACAGAGCCTCTTGACAAAGGGTCCACGAACCTAAACCACCCTGCTTGTTGCAGTACCACATTGCAGTAGTGTTGTCAGTGAACATCTGCATTACCTTCCCTTTAACAACAGGAAGAAATGCTTTTAATGCTAACCGGATCGCCCGAAGCTCCAACAAGTTGATATGGAGCCCAGATTCAGCCGGAGACCAGCGACCTCTTATCGCCACCTCCTCCAGATGGCCGCCCCATCCCAGAAGTGGCGCATCTACTGTGAGCTCTGGTTGAGGGAAGGGAGAGGAGTCTGCTTTTGACCCAATCGCAGTTCACTGACCACCACTGCAGACCATTTGCAGTTCCCTCCGAGATCTGAACCACGTCAGTAAAATTCCCTTGATGCTGTGCCCATTGGAACTTCAGGTCCCACTGCAGAGCCATCATACGCCATCTGGCATGCTTGACCAATAGGATACAGGAAGCCATGAGTCCCAACAGCCTCAGAGTCTGTCTCACCGAAATCCAGGATACAGGCCGAAACATCAGTATCATAACCTGAATCTCCTGGACTCTCTGCTCGGGAGGATAGGCCCGATACTACACTGTGTCCAGAACAGCTCCGATGAAAGTGAGCTTCTGAGAGGGAGTCAGGTGTGACTTCGGCACATTTATAGTGAACCCCAGCGAATACAGAAGGTCCGCCGTCGTCTCGAGATGGGCGATGAGAGACTGGGGCGTCGGAGCCTTCAACAGCCAATCGTCTAGGTAGGGGAAGACTGAAATCCCTAACCTGCCCAGATGAGCTGCCACCACCACCATCACTTTTGTGAACACCCAAGGGGCACTGGTGAGACCGAAAGGGAGCACGGTAAACTGAAAGCGCTTGTGGCTCACCTTGAACCGCAAGTAACGCCTGTGGGCGGGCAAGATGGGGGATATGAAAATACGCACCCTGCAAGTCCAACGCTACCATCCAGTCTCCTTGGTCTAGGACAGACAAGACCTGAGCAAGAGTGAGCATCTTGAATTTCTCCTTCTTGAGGAAGAGATTGACGTCCCTTAAATCCAGGATAGGGCGAAGGCCCTTGTTCTTTTTGGGAATCCGAAAGTAACGGGAAATACAACCACTACCTACTCCTGACATCGGGACTCTTTCTATAGCTCCCTTGGCCAAGAGAGCTGTAACTTCCTCGTGGAGCAAAACTAAATGGTCCTCCATCAGCTGTTCTTTAATCGGAGGGATAGAAGGAGGGAAAGACTGGAAGGGGAGGGAATAGCCCTTCCGTATGATCTGCAAGATCCATTTGTCCGTTGTGATGGAATGCCAGTGAGGGAGATGAAATTGAATCCTCCCTCCAACTGGACGGACATGGTCTTGCAGAATCACACTAGGAGGGCTTGGGGGCAGGGGAGGGAGGCTGTGTGGTGGCCGACCGCTGGCCAGGCCCTCTGGGTCTGACGGTACCACAACCACGTCCTCTCACAGGATGTTGTGAAGTCGGAGGACGGTGGCTGAATTGTGGCTGGCGTGGTACCACGCCCCTTCCGAAGCCTTGAAAGGGACAGAAGACAGACTCCTGTCGAGCTGGCGCTGAGAGGCCCACGGATCCGGCCGTAGCTCGAGAATCCTTGAACCTCTCAAGCGCGGAGTCTGCCTTCTCACCAAAAAGGCGAGAGCCATCAAAGGACAGGTCCATCAAACTCGACTGCACATCCCATGAAAAGCCAGTCGGAAATAGCCAGGCGTGGCAACGTAGGGCCACTGTCGACAAAATCGATCTTCCCAGCGAGACTGTTGTGTCCAATCCGCACCTGATTGTAAACTTGGTTGCATCTCTCCCATCCTTGACAGCTTGGGTGAGAGTGTCCCGTATGCCCTCCGGGACATGGGATAGCACCTGTGCCACCGTATCCCATAAAGTATGGGGAAAACGGCCCAATAGGCTAGAGGTGTTTACTGACCTCAATGACAGGCTGGAGGAAGAAAACATATTTTTCCCAAGTTGGTCCAGCCTCCTGGATTCCCTATCCGGGGGGAGCGGAAGGGAAGGCACCACAGGAAGCTCTCCGGGCTGGGGTGTTGGGTAAGGAAACTAGGGTCGTTTGGAGTAGGTCTATGGCGGCGGCCGACTGTCCTATTCACAGGAGCCCCTGTGCTGGGTTTGAACCATGTTCCCGGAAGGACGTCCATTAGGGCCTCATTGAAGGGCAACATGGGCTCTGATGTAGTCACCCCCAGCTGAAGCACGTCTGTCAGGAGATTTGTCCTGACTGGCACAGTGGGCGAGTCCAGATTCAAGACCTCAGCTGCCCTACGCACCACCATAGCATAAGAAGCTCCCTCCTCCGTAGCCACGTTAGGAGGAGAGAGCATGCCAGTATCTGGTGTCCAGTCCACTGGCTTCCCCTAGATCCTCATACCAGTCCTGATCTTGCTCAAACTCACACTCCAAAGGGTCCTCAGACCCCTCCCACTCCTCTCCTGTGTCTAGCTGTTCATAATAAGGCTCAGGCAATGATCTGGGCCTAATGGGTGCCGTCGAAGTTGGAGTCGGTGTCGTACGGCGGTGCTCCAGCTCCGGATCATCCGGAATGAGGATTGTGCTACCACCAGCAGGCGCCGATAGTGGAGTAAGCGTCGACGTCGAACCCGGCGCCAGAGGAGGTCGACTGTGTGGGATCGGTGCCGGTCCGGATTCGTTATCAGATCCTGGGGTCCCCAACGGCGGTGAGGCCGAAGCTGCCGACTTCGAGTCAGATGAGGCCCCTGCTGACCCTGTGGGGCCCAAAGACCCACCCGAAGGTGCAGCCTGCTCAAAAAGAAGGCGCATGGCCTCGTAAAACTCCTTAATTTGAGCGGGGTCGCTCTGGTCCCCGGAAAAGGGGGAAGACGCAGAGTCGGCCCTGGCGATGGCTCCGCAGAACCACCCTCAGAAACGTCGACGTTCCCTAGATGCAAAGTCTAGTCCAACGTGGCAAAGTCGAAGTCCACTTGGACTTCTTCTTCTTGTGCCTCTTACCTGAATGATCGGATGACATCGAATACGAGGATGAGGCCTTGGGGCTCCAGGAGCGGTGCCGCGACCTCCTCCTACTGCAGGACCGTGAGCACTTCAGAGTTGTGCTGACCGAAGACGGCTGTTGGGCCGCTAGAAGTTTGAGGGATCTTTCCCTCAAGGCCTTCGGAGCCATGGCACGACAATCGGAACACTAAGTCGAGTCGTGATCCTTCTTCAAACACCAGAGACACACACTGTGTGGATCCGTAACCAACATGGTGCGATGACATGCACCACACGGTTTGAATCCAGTCTTTCTAGAAGACATGTTTAAACAATCAAGCCGAAAAACCTTGACAACCGTTGAAGAAAAAGGGTAGCTCTTCCCGGATCTGCGCTTAACCGGCCCGGAAGGAAAACTGACGTACGCGCGCTGAGGTGGCGTCTATAGAGACGACTGTGACTTTACAGACGCACGCGCAGGAGAGAAATTCCAGATTCGAAGCTGACGCCAGGGACTTCTAAGGTAAGGAATCTGCAGCTAGAAGTCTTGATCAGATAGGATGAGCTAAGACTGATCAGCCATTAATTATTGGTTTCAGTGTTGTGTCTTATGGAGCTACAATGCACACACGTTGACCATGACATGGGGAACCACCACTGTCCACAACACACGTACTCTAAAAGCCACCAGAGACACAAGGCTGTCACAGTCCGTGTGGTCAAAACATAGTCTATAGCCTTGTTTATTACTATACCCCTGTTGGAGGAAGGAAGGGTTTTTTCAGACTGACAGCAGATGGATAAATCAGTATTCACTGTTCTGATGGCAACACTGCTGTAGTTCTGGGACATCAGTAGCTTTTGCACCACAGTTTTCTAGCCCTGGATGAACATACATCGTTACTCCCCTTAGCATAGTTCTGGAACAATGAGCAGCACATAAAATGTTTGCCACAGAGCAGCACATGATGTTTGTGCCACAGGTGCAGCCTGTAGCTGGCTATGGAGGTACTGGCTTTACCTGTACCAGTGAGAGATCACTAGACTACTAGATTGTCTGGATGTATGTTACCAGGCAATTGCCACCATTGTCCATCAACAAGGATTGCATCGTTCTGTTGATAGATGCTGTTAACACTAACACAGTGAGAGCTGGGTGCTCACAGAGACAAAGGCTGGACTGCCATTAGAAGTCTGGTAGCAGCTGTGAAAGGACTCTGAGATACAAGGACAGACTTCAGTGGCCCCCAGTGCAGAAATGTCTTCATTGCACCATCTAAACTTAAACTATTTATTTTCTGTTGCCACCAAGAGGAGCTTGTGATTGACACATAACTTTATTATTCCTCACATAGGTGCATGTGTTGGGGTAAGGCATAAATATAGAGATACAGAAGGTTTTAATTATGTGCAATAATATTGAATGAAGTGGTTATTTTAACCAGTAAAAGAAAAACCCATGGACCTGCCCCAGTGAAATTTGATGAACTGTAACAAGGCTCACTGTATCATATTGTTGTCTGCCATTGTTAACACTGTTACAGTTTTTTGTTGGAGATTTTTTTTACATTTTAATTTGACCACAAATATTTTTTTTCTATTGATTTTACAAAAATAACTGCATTTCTTTTCAAAAGAGTTATATTAAGGCATTTCAATTTTTTTTATTCTGACTGTAGGGTGTGGATGAAGATCATTTTCTATTAGGTAACCATTTACTTGTAGAGCTAGTGATTACCTTTAGTGAATTAGTAACAGTTAGGTGAAGAGAATCTATGAAAAAGAGAAAGTATTGGCTCATTGATGGTGGCACATGTGATATCCTACAAAAGGATACATCAAGTGTGTGAGGCACATTGTGTTGCTTAAAAGAAATGTTTCCCAATGTATAAAGTGGTGAATTATTCAAATCTAGTGGTGATTTTTCTAAGACTTTAAAAACATATACCACCAGCCGTATTACGAGTTCCATAGGATATAATGGACTCGTAATACGGCTGGTGGTAAATCCGTCACTTTTCCGTCACTTTTGGGACGGATTAACACCTCCTCCAAAGTTAGAATAACCCCCATAGTGATTTTCAAGATCGAAGAACATTAAGGCCCTCATTACAACCTCGGCGGTCTTTTCAAAAGACTGCCGAGTCTGTGGGAGCCAGAATAACGCCAGTGCTGGTGTTATTTCTGGCTCCCTATTACGACTTTTCTGCTGGGCCAGCAGACGGGAACAGTGTTACCGTCCGCTGGCCCAGCGGAAAAGTCACATCAACATTGCTGCCGGCTCGTAATAGAGCCGGCAGCAATGCTGATGTGCAGCGTGTGCAGTAGCACCCGTCGCACATTTCACTGCCCGAAATTCAGGTAGTGAAATGCGCGACGGGGCTATGCCTGGGGGCCCTTGCACTGACCATGGGGTTCCCAGGGGCACCCCAAGTCCCCTTTACCGCCAGCCTTTCCACGCGGTGTTTACCGCCGTGGCTAGGCTGGTGGTCGGGGACTCATAATCCCCAGGGCAGCGGTGCTTGCACTGCTGCCTTTTATGACCTCCAGGCAGAAGCCTGGTGGTATAGTGGAGGTGCCGGCGGTATGGCCGTGGCTACTGCGCCACGGTCATAATAGCTGGCGGAACACCGCCAGCCTGTTGGCGGTGTTACTGCCAGCTTACTGCCGGCCGCCAGGGTCATAATCAGGCCCTTATTGTTTTATAAGTTTTCCACTGGATGGGTGTGGCGAGCTGGGTTAAAAGCACCAAATGTGTTAGAGAACTCTTTCAACTTTCAAGCATCAGGCCGTGGATTATACCTCCTAAATGGAGAGGGGAGCGACTCATATTTAACAGTCAATTTCATTGGTAGAGTCTGATAAATCACAATTACAATATTGGATAATATTGTTCTTAGTACCCCCAATAATTGCATACGAAAAGTTGCATTACTAAAGGATTCATGGGACAATGGGACTCACAAGACAAATAGAGACAAGCACTGGCAAAGCCAATAAGTCTCACCTTAAAGAGGCAGAGGGCGCCCTATTGAACAAGTTACTTACCTTTGGTAAAGCCTTATTTGGTAGAGACAATATCTAGCTGCATATTCCTTAACTTTGAATTTCCCAAGGCGTCAGACTGGATCCGGAAGATTTTTCGTGAGCAGTACCCCTGCCCGCCGGTAGGTCCCTCGATCGGCTCCACGTAGAGCCATCTGCGCTGGAAGTGACATTGGCGTCCCCAATATAGGTGCCACCTCGGTGAACTGATGTTAGTTACTTTCCATGACTTTCCATGCCAGGAGAGCAGAGCCATAAAGTGCACAGACACTGGTGTGTCCAAACTAGGGCCCTGAAAGGGATCATCCTTAACCCCAGAGATCTATCCGCAGAGTAGGGAGGATGGGTGGGTCAGTAAGGAATCTGCGGCTAGATATTGTCTCTACCAGATAAGGTAAGTAACTTGTTCATCGGATAGAGGCTTCAAGCCGCAGATTCCTTACCATTGAATAGGTACCCAAGTAATACCAACCCTGGCGGTGGGAATGCGGAGAAATTTAAATTAGGAAGTTTTGAGAACGCATGAAATGCCCATTCCTGCGGACCTGACTGTCCAGCCAGTAATGTTTGGTAAATGTATACAGGGATGCTCAAGTTGCTGCCTGTCAGATGTCCAGTACTGGGACTCCATGTGCTAATGCAGTGGTCACAGCTTTGGCTCTTGTAGAATGAGCTTGTAAGCCCTCAGGGGGTTGCTTCTTGGCCAATGGGTAGAAGATTTTGATGCAGAGAACGATCCATGGCGAGATGGTCCATTTCTGCACCACACAACCTTTCCCCACACCAACATATCCCACGGAGAGTTGGCCATCCACCCAGAACTCCTTTGTGCCGGTAAGGTAGAACAATGTGTTTTTTTGGGTCCAGGCGGTAGAGTCGCTCATCTTCTTTAGACAGATGTGGAGGTGTGTAAATAGAGGGCAAGGTGGCAGATTGGCCCAAATGAAATGGTGTCACCACTTTCCAGAGGAAAGAGGCCCTAGTGTGAAGCACCAGTTTGTCTGGTAAAACAGACAAGTAGGGAGGCCTAGATGATAAAGACGGCAGCTCACTCACCCTCCTGGCAGATGTTATTGCTACAAGAAATGCTGCTTTGATTGTGAAAAGCCGGAGGGGTCAGTTGTGTAGAGGCTAGAAGGGAACACACATTAAAATGTAAGAACCAAATTAAGGCCCCACTGAGGCATAATAAAAGGAGAAAGGGGGGGGCATATGTACAATAGGAAATAAGCGTCCTGCAAGTCCAAAGCTACCATCCAGTCTCCTGGGTCCTGGGCAGACAAGACATGAGACAATGCGAGCATCTTGAACTTATCCTCTTTGAGGAGGAGGTTGAGGGTTCGCAGATCTAATGTAGAGCAAAGACATTTGTTCTTTCTGAGAATCAGAAAGTAGAAGCAATAGCAACCACTACCTGCTTCTGACATCGGAATCCTCTCTATTGTTCTCTTGGCCAAGAAAGCCATGACTTCCTCATGGAGAAAGGGCATATGATCCTCCGACAGCCGGTCGTGAGATGGAGGCATAGGGGGATGGGAACATTTGAAGGGGAGGAAGTAGCCCCTCGAATGATCTGCAAAACCTGCAGGTCCGATGTTATGGACTGCCAGTGGTAGAAATGATGGGGGATTCTGTCAAAAACTGGACACCCATAATCTTGTAGGGCAAGATTAGGAGGGCTTAGGGGCTGTGGCTGCCGAGGGGGTGGTGGCTGTAGCAGACCTCAGGCTACCTGACCCACAGAGACGGTATGAACTGAGCCCAAGCCCACACACAGGCTGTGAAGCTTACGTGGGGCGGCGGCTAGATTAGGGTATGCACGGTTGAACGCCCCTTCCACATCCATGAAAAGAGCGAAAGGCAGACTGAGTATGACACGAGGCAGCTGGGAGGCCCAAGGACTTGGCCGTAGCCCATAAGTCTTTAAAGTGATCCAGTGCACAGTCTGCCTCGTCTCCAAGGAGATGGTTACTGTAGGAAAGCACCCTTTTTGGCACGGTTAGCCTCCACTTTTTGCCTGGTATCTGATGTGATTTCGACTGAAAGTGCACTGGGTCCCTGCTAACCGGGTCCCCAGTGCCAGAGCACTTTCCCAAAACTGCACAGTAGTTCTTCACAATTGGCATGCATGTGTCAGGTGTAAGTCACCCCTAAAGCAGGGTGCATTAGGACCCATGTGAGGGCATGTATGCATGAGCAGCTATGCCCCTACTATTTCTCTGTCAATTCTTAGACATAGTAAGTGAACAGGGAAGCCATTTAAATACATGTGCTAGAAACTGGCCACTACGAGTTTCCCAGCTACATGATGGCTTCTCTGAAACCAGGGATCTTTGGTATCCAACATCTCACATTGATAAACCCTCGCTGATTCCAGTGAGGGATTTAATATTAAATGCACCCAGACAGCACCTTAGTGGTTCCCCCTGAAAACCTACCAGCTACTAGTGTGTTGACTCACTGGTCCTGACCAGTTCAGCCACCTCAGACACGTTTCTGGCCCCCCAAGGTGAGAGCCAGAGACAAAAGCATGTGCGGTACGTACAGTTGTAAGTAAGTATCAAGCATATGTATCAAGTGTTTAGGTTTTGCAGATAAAACAGTTTACAAGTAAGTAACACTTTACAATTTTAAAAGCTGACAGTGCAATTTCTCATAGGAATCAATGCAGTTCTAGGGGAGGAAAAGTGTTAGCACACTTAACAAGTAAGTATTCTACTTACAATCCCAGTCTTCGGGTGTTAGGATGTCCATCGGTCAAAGTTCAAGCTGACCCCAAAGTACACCACTAGCAACACAGGGCAAGCCGAGTGCAGAGGTCAAAGTTGGTGTTGGATTTTCAATGGAATACTATGAGGACTGGGGATGCTCAGTAGAACACAGATTGCAGAGAAGTACCCACGGTTTCAGGACACAGGCCTGGGGGGCATAGGTCAGCACCAGGGGGGCCACTGGTCAGCACCAAACATATACCCTCAGAGGCAGTGTTGGGTGTCCAATGCTTTTCAATGGGGGAGCCCCAGGGGTCAAAAAGATGCTGCAGGCTTGGTCTAGGGGAGTTGGTTCCAGAAAATCAAAGTCTGGACAGGAATAAGAAGCACCCACTGGATCGTCGATCGGATTCTCCTAGGCCAGGGCGCTGCAGGTGCAGGGGTACCTTTGGGCATCGGGAATCCTCGTCAGATCCTGTCACGGTCCGGAGAGGGGGGAGGGAGGGGTGGGTGTCGTCATGTTGGCCAGAAGAGGTCAACATAGGGTGGACACACGGTCGGTCTCACCTGGCGACCATCTCTGGACTGGTGGGCGACCTGGCCTCGGGCCGTGGGTGCAGAGTGGACAGGGCTTGCGGATCCGGGGTGGTTGTGGAGTCCTTTTGAAAGGTTTTGTCTGGATAGGTCTGCTGCCCTCAGGAGTTCTTAGTCCTCTCCTGGGCAGGCAGTCCTCTGGGGGTTTGTAGAGGTTGCCGGTCCTGCAGGATGCTCACCTTTTTTCAGCAGAAGTCTTGGAGCTGCAGACAAGCAGGAAGGGCTGGGGCCAAGTCAGTTGTCATCTGGAGTCTTCACTGCTGGGGTGGGCCCTGTAGTCCTTCTTTTTTGAGGGTGTCAGGAATCTGGTGAGCAAGGTTCAGGGGTGCTCCTAAATACTAGATTTATGGGTGTTACGGGGTCAGACAGCAGTAGCCAATGGCTAGTGTCCCTGAGGGTGGCTACTCCCTTCTTGTGCCTACTCCTTTTGGGGAAGGGGCACACTCCTATCCCTATTGGTCCCTCTCCTTCAAAACAAGATGGAGGATTCAGCATGGAGGGGTCACTTCAGCTCTGGACACCTTAGGGGTGGTCCTAGCTGCAGTGGTCACCCCTCCTTGTTTTACCTAATTTTCCCACTGGACTTGCCGCCAAAAGTGGGGCCTGGTGCGAGGGCCGGGCATCTCCACTAGCTGGAGGACCAGGGGGCACTGTAATAGGAGGCCTGAGACTTTGAGGCTCACCGCCAAGTGTTGCAGTTCCTGCAGGCGGGAGGTGTGAAGCACCTTCACCCAGAGCAGGCTTTGTTTCCTTCCCAGAGAGCACAAAGGCTCTCACCCAATGGGGTTAGAAACGTTTCTCTTAGTGGCAGGCTGGCACTGACCAGACAGCCCTACACTAGAGGGTTGGTGTAGGAAGCTGGCATGTTGTGTGGTGAGTGCCTTTGGTATTAACACCTTATACCAGGTCCAGGGATCCCCTATTAGTGAGGAGTAGTCAGTGTCTAGAAAGCCAGGCTCTCTAGAGGTAGCTGTGGATGAGCAGCCAAGACTTATCTAGGAGATATGCAAAGCTTATGTAATACCACTGTAGTCACACAGCACTTACACACATGAAAGAACCACACAGTGTTACATAAATAAAGGTACTTTATTTTAGTGACACAAATACTAAATTACTATTGTAGTGTAGCCATTTTTAATATAGCTTCATGCACGTTAGGTTCGCATATTAGGCCTCTGTGCACTTTGCCCTAGATACATTTTATTCAACCTCGCACTGTTATTTTACAATAAACAGTTTTACGGTCTTGTTTTATTTCCGTCTATCACACTGTTTAGCTTAGTTCAGCACTGTCTTCTCAAACAATGCATTCTTGCTCACCCTGTGCTTCAATTACGGCTATAGTCTGGTACATTGCCGGTACACGTGGTAGAAGTTTAGTCTCTAGTGTTTGTAGAAAGGACGCATCCTTCCGTAGGGACATTTTCTTAGAACATCTGCGTGTTAGTTATAAAAACACTTTCTAGTCCTAGTACACGTAAGAGGGAGATTCCGACCAGGAACCCACAACTAGATGCTGATTGCCCCGTTGCAGATGCAGAATACAGGCCTTTGCTCAGGTATGAGGGTTGATGCCCTCCCGCGGGAACCTGAAAGGCAGACTTACAGCTTTACATGCTGTGCTCAGACTATAACTTAGAGAGAACCTAATCTAGCTGCACTATGATAGCTTTATTCTTGTGCTTCACTCTCATCGTTACTATTTTAATCTTACTGTGTTGTATAGTTCTGGTTAATGCAGCTCACGCTTTGCTATCTAAGATGCAGTTGTTTTATTAAACCAATCTTTACCTAAACTGCCTTTGTCATTTATATATGAGACCGCACTGTGTATGAGAGAACCGGTTGTGACCTGAGTGACCACGACTTCCCTGGGAAGCACTAAGATGTCATGCGCTCGGCTGCCCAATTGTCTCTTCCCTTTGGGAGAGATGAGGCACTGCTAGTTAGCCGGAGCAAAACCCGGATTTAGAGTGACAGGGGTCCTTCACCGTGGGGCAGACTTAGTCCCCCACACTGTGGACGATCCTGCCGCTCAAAATCCAGTAGTCTCATTAGGATAATGAGAGCCTACGTGACACTATATAGACAATACCCCAACTGGAGGTAAGTGAAAACACACTTTTATATGTACAGTAGCAGTCAGGAATTAGCATAGAATGTAATGGAAAACAGTGAAAGCAGTAGTAGTTACTGAAGGTCTAGGCGGGGACCAAACCATATACTAGGAAAGTGGAATGCGAAAGTCAGGCTCCCACCCAAGTAAGTGAAATCTGTAGAGGGGAGCAGACTTTGTTGCGGCCGGTGCAAGGAAAATATCCATTGCTGGTTCAAGGAGACCTGGAACCAGTGGAAGCAAAGGTCTGGAAGATGTCCTGTGATGCAAGGTCTCGAAGATCACTGACGTCGATGGGGCAGGTACCGCCAGCGGAATGTTCAGCTTGGTCGCCCCTCGTACTAAGACCTCCTGGAACGTATTCACATCATCTATGGGGGACACTCTCGGGGACGGTGAGTCCGATAGGGTTGGAGAGTAGTCCCGTGTAGACGAAGAAGAACGCCTGTGATGTGAATGCTGAGATCTCTGTGATTCATGACGGTGCCGAGAGGAAGAAGAGCGTCTAGAGGAATGTCCCGAACGTCTTACAGACCGCGTTGGAGTCCTCAAAACAGACTCTGAAGGAGGAGCCGGAAGAGGCGCCGTAGGTGTTACCGGCGTCTGTGGCAATGGTGATTGTCGAGGAGAGAGTTGTGGAGACGCTGGAAGGAGGATGAGTGAAGCCGAGGATTCTGAGGTTGTATAAACCCTTCTAGGTCTTTTTGATTGTCTCGATGTCGACACACTCCTCGACGTCGAAGTACGGTGACGGCGAGTGCCCTTCGCCGTCGATTCTTCTTGCCGTTGAGAATCTCTCGACGACGACCTTCGACGTCGCCGTGATGACGGTGAACGCCTACGACGTCGAGCACCCCTCGACGTTGATCGCTCTCGCCGTGTCGACGGTGAGCCGGATTCAGATCTCCTCGACGTGGAACGTCCTCGCCGTGTCGACGGCGACTCAGATCTCGACGGCGAAAGTCCACGCCGTCTCGACGGCGAAATCGTCGTCGACGGCGAGCGATGTCTCTTTCTCGCCGGCGAACCACTCCTCGACGGCGAGCATGTTGGCGCCGTTCCTTGCCTCGACGTCGACGCCCTCGACGTCGTCGGAGACCTGTGCCGTTTTTGAGCCGGTCTGGTCGGAGTTATAGAGGAAACAGTGTGAGCCCTGGTAGAAGACTGACCTTCTCCTCGCTCTGTGGTAGAATGACCACTTTTCCTCCTGTCCTCTTTCGCCTGGAGTCGGATCTTCTCCCGTCACGAAGGGTCCTTCTGGAGAAGGTTTTGCAGATGTCACACAACTCCGGTTTGTGGCTGGATGGAAGGCAAATTATGCAGACCCGATGTGGATCTGTTTTGGCCTTTTTTCTGCCACAAGAAGGGCATTTGTCAAACAGTGAAGGCATTTCTGAAGTAGAAAAACCTCAAAATTCTGTCAGAATCTAACAGAAAAAAATAGAAAATGATCACTCAATGTTAAAAACGTCGAGTGAAATTGAAATTGAAAAGATTTTAAATGAATTTCTGTCACAAAAGGATTTTGTGAGGTAGAGCTCAATGCTTCAGGGTCCTGTCAGAAAGGAGCCGGAAAAAAGAACTGAGGCAACTGCCTTTTGCTGTGCATGATGGGAAACAGGAAGACTTTACTTTCTTAAAGGCACAGCTCTATTTTCATTCTGTATAATGGCAGCCTATGGGCTACACTGCCCTACATTGTTTTATTCTCATGAGAGGTGTAAATAAAATATGAGAATGTATTTATTTATGTATTTATAGAATAAATTGAGGTTTAAACGTGAATTTACACTACAACTGTTTTTTCTTCTAACAATTTGGCCTGTGTAGCTGTTCACATAGGCTGCACATTGTTATTCTTAAGTGTTTTTCACAGACCTTTTTTGTCAAGGAGCTGATGATTGCACTTAAGAATATATTACACAACAGTGCTCCGGGGTCCCCGCAGGCGCGCAGAACTATTCAGTGCTTATGACTATACATGGAAATCCCCTACGAGAGAAAAACACAACGGCCGGGGACCAGCCAGGTCCAGGGGGACCCATCCAATGGAAGGGAATCCCAGGTGACCATCAGCAACCAGGAGAGTCAGAAGAAGAGGAGGAGGTAGCCCCACAGGCGACCCACAGGCAGCAAGCACAGGAGTCGCGGTGAGGACCATGCATCACACCTTTAAAGGAGTCCTGCGTCGCAGGAGGAGCATGCAGAGGGCTGTGCATCGCAAGGAAGAATGCTGGGGCATGGGCTACATGGAGCCTGAAGGTCCCTCGGAGGAGATACCAACAAGCCATAGTAGCTGCAAGTGACGCGGTGCACAGGGTACTGCCCTTCGTAGAGAGGCAAGGACTTACCGTCTCCAAAGTTGGACAGCTGGCAGAGAGGACCAAGGGGACCACTCCAAACTACCACCCATGATGCAGGATCCACGCAGCTCACGAAGAGAGGAGATCCATGCAGGTCATCATTGCAGTTGGTGCCTGCAGATGCAGGGGAGTGACTCCTTCACTCCAAGAGAGATTCCTTCTTGCTTTTTCGTGAAGACGGAAGACTTGCCGCCCTCATAGGAAATATTGCTGGAAGGAGCCGTAAAAACAATGTTGCAGAGCAGAGTCATCGCTGTAGCTGCAGATTGTAGGTTCCTGTGGAGTCCATTTGCTTCCAGTGGCCAGTGGTCAAAGTAAATGTTGCAGATGAGTCCTGCTGGAGTTGTGCACGTCGAATCTGAGGACCCACCCAAGAGGGAGACCCTAAATAGCCATGGAAGGGGGACTGGTCACCTAGCATGGTGACCACCTATCAGGAGGTCTATGTTGCAGCCCTTAGGGACCCTCTCTGTCCACAGGGCCCTTGGTACCACTGATAACTTTTACAAGGGACTGATCTGTGCCAGAAGTGTGCCAATTGTGGAAACAATGGTACAGTTTTAGGGAAAGAACACAGGTGCTGGGGCCTGGTTAGCAGAATCCGAGCACACACTCAGTCAAGTTAGCATCAGGTATCAGGCAAAAAGCGTGTGGGAGGGAGGGTTATTGCAAACAAGGGGCCAGTTTTCTACACAAGAACACCCCGTAGCCCACAGGCCAGGAGACTCATCCAAAACTGGGAGAGTCTTCCTAGTCTGTAAGGCAAGAAAGAGTAGGGAAACTGGTTGGTTGCAGGGCCTACTCCGCCCTACATCCTCCTGTCCAGGTCATTTCCTCTGGGGAACTGACCTATCTGAACAGTGGTAGGACCCAATCTGAATGACCTCTTGTCTGCGTTTTTAAGGTATTCACCCATTTTTTTCATCTTGGGGGTAGAGGTATCCACATCTTCTCAGTCTATTGTAGCCAGGGCCACCCCCAGCTTACCCAAAGAAGTTACGCACAGCTGGAGTAACACCACCATGACCAACAGGGTCAGGGGGCCTATCTTGCTATTTGGCAAGGGGAGAGACCACCATGCCAAGGACAGTGCAGCCATAAATGCTAACACCCAGGAGAGGCCACTGACAGCTGTCAGTGCCCAGAACCACACCTTTAGCTCTTCACCAACACGGAAAGGGACTAAGATACAGGCTTTATTTGGGTTCGGGTGCCTGTCTGCTGTGCTAGAATGGGGGGCTGCTACATCTTGTAGTAAGCACCCTCTTTCCACTCTCTTTTCTGTTAGCTAAGGAGCCATCAACTCATGCTTTTCAGGTGCCTGACTAGTCAGGAATTCTTGTGGGTCAGGCTGGACTTCACCAGTGGCAACTTTGGAGTTCTCCCCTACTGGAGCAGAATCTCCCTGGCTTCCTGGAAACTTGGCTAAAGGCTGCCCACCTTTCCTGCACTTTTCTGTTTTTCTTTTTCTTCTGGAGCGTTCCTACAGACACTGCAGGGGCAGCACCTCCAGAATCCTTGCAGGAGGACTGGCACTGGACCAGCTTCTCTTTTGGCTCTGACCAACCTCTCAGTGGTCATTTCCAAGAAGACAATCAAGGGTGAGGCTCTGTAGGGACCACCATCCTTCTCCATCTAAGGGTCCCATCCAATTCTAGGGGCACTAAAGCTACAGGACTATTAGTGACTTCCCCTGGGCTAACCCTAACATTGGCAGAACCACCTGGGATGCACTGGTTAGAGAGCACCAGCATGTCATGCACAATTGTGTGGCTAGCTGGGATTCTATTCTATTCAGGGCAGTGGCTGGGATTCCATTCTCCAATAGGTGCTGAAAGTGTCTACTCCCCTCAGGAATCTCCAACTAACCTGAGGGACCCACTTTCCAGTTAAAGACTATGAGGACCTCCTCATCTGAGAAGTCATCCCCAATGGCTACACTGGCTACCCCTGGGGGTTTGCTAGTGGGTTTGTTTTTGGGACAATAAGCTCCCTTAGTGTGGTGCCTTGTCTACAGTGGTGGCACCATGTATCAGTGGCATCCCAGTTTTTACCCTAGTACCCACTTTTGCTTTCTGAGGTGTATTGGGGTCCCAACCACCTGGACTGGTTTTTGGGGGCCTAAAGAGATTATTTTTCTTTATTTCTAGGAGTGTCACTCACTTTCTCCTGGGGAGGGTTTGCAACCCCTTTCTTTTAGTCACCCCCCCAGTGGAAGTCTTGTTTACTCTAGTCTTGATCCAGTGGTCTGCCTTCTTTCCCAATGCTTGGGCAGAAATTGGACCTATGTCTACCAGATATTGATGCAACCTTTCATTAGTACAATTACTTAAGATGTGTTCTTTCATAAATAAATTATAACACCCATCATAATCATGCACTTCATTTCTAGCTAAACAACCATCTAGTGTTTTCAGTGTGTAGTCTATGAAGTCAACCAGGACTGGCTCTGGGTTTTGTGAGCCCCCCTGAACCCTAATTCTATACTTCTCAGTGGTGAATCCAAAGCCCTTAATCCGGGTAGCCTTCATGAGTACATAGTATTCAGTATCTGCTCCAGTAAGTGTGAGAAGTCTATCTCTACACTTACAAGTGAACAATTCCCAGAGGAAAGCTCCACAGTGAGACTTTTTCACTTTAAACATTCCACAGGCCCTGCCAAAGGCTGTGAACCATTTGGTGATGTCATCACGAGCCTCATACTTGGGGACAATCTCGTTGGGGATTTTAGGGGTATCAGATTGCTCTAAGTCACTACATGATATGTTGATGCCACCCTTAATGGGTGCTAAGCTCATTTCTGATCTCTCCCTCTCTAGAGCCAGTAGCTGTCTCTCCAAAGCTAATCTTTTGGCCATGCTTGCTAAAAGGAGGGCATCTTCACTGAGGCTGCCTTCATTGTGTTCTCTCAGGAGCCAGACTCCCCTGTGGGAGACTCAGATCCTGTGAGTACTATCCTTGGAGTCAGGTGCATTAGGGCCCTATCCTCTCTAGTTAGGTTGGGGGGGCATTCATTTCCACACTCTCCCAAAAGCTCCTGGAGCTTATTCTTGGTAGGATTTATATCAGTTTTGATTTTTCTGAGGCTGCAGAGATTCCTTAGCTCTCTCATTCCAAGATGGAGGCAAGGGGTGAGGTTGTGTTCCACCACCATGTCCTCTGAGCTGCTCATTTTGTTATTAAGGTTGGGGATTTATTTTAAGAACTAAAACTACTTCTATTTACTTACCCCTGACTATAATAACTTTTTAAACTTTTTAAGAAATGCTAAGGGGGATTTAATCAAAGGCCTAGCAGGAATTTTAAAGATTTAGAAAAAATGCCAATTCAAAAACCACTTGAATCTAAAAGCAATTTTGGAACTTAGTTGTGTGATCAGATATTGGCTAGTGCTCCAGGACAAGGAAATCCAATGCCAAAGGACACCCCTGCATCCGTCACTCCTGGGTCTTGGAGAAGAGGACCAAAGGTGCACCTATGGCCCCCAAGAACACCATGTTTGCAACTTACCTGTTGGTTGTCCCCGACTGGCACTACAGCTGGAGTCTGCAGCCTAAATCCACAGAGACCAATCCCCATTGAAATACTGAAATACATTGGGCACCCGACACATACTGCACCCGGCCGTCCCAGTGCTGCCCACAGTGACCGGTTGTTTGGTCCTGACCCTTGCCCAGTAACTTACCTTAAGTCTACAAGATTGGTCCCGTGAGTCGTCAAAAAGTGCTTGTTTGCTGACTGTGTTTTCGTCCCATAGGTTAACATTGAAGTGCTCTGAAATTGCACTAAGGGTCGATTTTTGCAACTTACAAATATTTATGCTTGAAAAGGTACTTTCCTTATAACAAAGTTCTTGGGTTCAAAGTATACATACAAAGAAATGTTATTTTTCGAAATTGGTCTTGGATTTATTCTTTGAGTGTATGTCTAATTTATTGCCTTTGTGAGTACAACAAATGCTTAGCACTACTCTCTGATAAGCTTAACTGCACACCCACACTACCACAAAATAGAGCATTAGTTCTATCTACTTTTGTCTCTGCAAACAAATTGGGGATCCACTGCACTCTCAGCACGTGTACTTCTTTTTAGTGCATCATAAAGAAGGCCAGCTTCGTACAGTTGCCATCAAAGGGCATGTCCATGAGGGAAGCCAGGAAATCCCCTAAAAAACAGATGTTCTCAGCTACGTGGCTTCTGAGTGCCACCGTTGTGGAAACCGATCTGCCCAGCGGGTCAGTCGTTTCTAACTCACAGGAAATCGTGAACTTTGCTGTGTCTTTCCCATCCTTGACTACTTGGGAAAGAATGTCCTGGGCCTCTTCCAGAACCTGTGGCAGCACTTGTGCAAAAATATCCTTCAAAGTGTGGGAATAGTTGCCCAATCAGTATGACTCCATCTCACAACCAGCTGACGGAGGATCATATGTCATTTCTCTACGAGTAAGTCACAGCTCTCTAGGCCAAGGGGACCGCAATGCAAGGTTGGTGGTAGAAAACATCTTCTTTTCAAAGCTATCCAGCCTCTTCGATTTCCTGTGCAGGGTGCAGCAGGGAATGCACCATGGGAGGTAGAGGCTTGGACCACCAAGCTCTCAGGGGTGGGATGTTGGTTGAGGAAGTCTAGGTACCCCTGGGCGGGGCGGTGGCGGTGGCAATTGTCCTAGTCACAACAGCCCCAGTGCTGGGTTTCGACCAGGTATCCAGTATGACATCTGTTAGTGCTACACTGAAAGGGAGCTGGGGTTCGGAAGAGGAAGCACCTGGCTGTAGTACTTCTGTCAAGATGTTAGTCTTGACTGCCACAGAGGGCAACTCGGGGACCAGGAGCTCAGCTGCCCGCCCTCTTCACCACCATTGCATTTGTTGCTCCCTCCTCCGGAGCCACGGTAGGGGGAAAACGCATGCCAACATCTGGAGACGTATCCAGTCCACTGGCATCACACAGTTCCTCACACCAGTCCATGATTTCCTTGCAGTCTAGCTGGTATTCTAAAGGGTCCAGTGAACTCTCCCATTCTTCTCTGAGGCCTAGCCCTTCAGAATAAAGCTCAGGCTCTTCCCCGAGGCCTAGCCCTTCAGAATAAGGCTCAGGTGCCTACCAAGAACACATGGGTCCTGTTGGCGCTGGAATCTGCCTCGATCTACCTTGTCCAAATCTGTATTGGGTCCTGTGATCAAAATGGGTCTGGTGCCGGCAGAGCATTGGCGTCGGGCAAGGTTGTGGTGGCATGACCAGCGAAGGTCCGGATCCATGATCGGATCCACAGGGGTCCATCGGAGACGGGGTTGCAGCCATTGGCGCGAATCCAGATGGGGTCCCCGCCAACCCCACGGGCCTGAAGGCACTCCAGAGCGGTCGGCCCAGTCAAAATATGGTGCATGGCCTTGTAAAATTATTTTATTTGAGCGGGGTCATTCCGACTCTTGGAAATGCAGGGAGGCATGGAATCGACCCTGGCAAAGGCACCCCAGAACAATGCCTTGAACGCTGATGTTCCACTGTCGTGTCGACCGACGGACGAGGAGAAGTCGAAGTACGCTTCGACTTCTTGTGTCTCTTTCCTGTGTCCAGATGACTTTGAGTGGGATGAAGAGGACTTGGGGCTCTTGAAGCGGTACCGTGACCTTCACCTTCCTCTTGATCGGGACCGAGATCTCTGTGGCATCGCCTTCCGGTCTGCCTGCAGCTTTAGGGACGATCCCTTAAAGCCTTCGGTGCCATGGCTCGGCAGTCCGAGCACGACTTGGAGTAGTGGCTGTGCTCGAGACACCACAGTCACATGAGGTGTGGGTTTGCAACCAACATGGCACGCTGACAGCCACCACACGGTTTAAAACCTGTCTTCCTCTAAGACATCCTCGACACAACAAGAGGAAAATTCCTAAAAACATAAGTTGACAAAACTTTGAAAAAAGCCTGTAAAAAATGATGGGGTAGCCCTTCTCCGGATCAGCACAAACTGGTGCAGAAAGAAAAGAACTGACGTCAGTGCGCCGAGGTAGCAACTGTACAGGCAACGTGGACGTCACATCCTGCAGGGACAATGGCAATGCACGTTCCAGATCGATACCACCTACTGGTGTGCAGGGGTACTGTTCATGAAAAATCTTCCAGATCCTGCCTGACACCTGGGGAAATTCAAAGGTAAGGAATCTGCAGTTAGCAGCCTCTATCTGATTGGCTTTGTCAGTGTATGTTTCTTTTTACCCTACCATTCTGAAACAGCCATCAGCCATGTTGGAACGGTAAAGTAAAGAAGCTTAAATGGTTGCTGGTACATCACGGAGAATGTATGTACATGCACTGTGTTGCATGTAAACACAAGGCTACCATCTTGGAAAAGTTGACCGCTAAAGCTGTCTGTAGGTAAAAATCTAAGAAGACCTATGAGTAAATCAACAACTAGATGCTACAAGTGCATCAATGGTAATATTTGGAGTAAGATTAAGGAAAACCATTTCTCCTACAATTACACCGTATGTCAATATCATTAGATAGCAGACTTCGCCCCTTAGATTACAGGAAATTAACAAATCCAAGCTGACCACAGAAGGAAGAAAAGGAGTCTATGCAAAAAGCTCATGTTAAGAATATGGTAATGGTAAAATGTTCACAATCTGGTAACATGCTATTTCCTTTGTAAGAACAGTGACTATCTACATTTCATACTATAGGATCGAAACATATTCTGTAGCTTCTCAACATTATCAACAAAGCTCTACGTTGTGGCAGTCCTCCATCATGCTGTAGTCATATAAATGGAGCAAGACATTTCATACTATAGGATCAAAACGTATTCTGTAGCTTCTCAACATATCAACAAAGCTCTACGTTGTGGCAGTCCTCCATCATGCTGTAGTCATATAAATGGAGCAAGACATTTCATTGGGTATTTAATTTGCTAATTATTCTGACTAAAGTTGTACTTATTCCCTCACACGCTTGCATTATTCTTGTGTTTTTTTTAATTCAATAACAGTATTCACATTAGACTTAATAAACAAGATACTTACATTCGGTGTAGGAAAGTGCCCTCTTTCTCGGCAGGGTTACCCCCATTTTCTGCCTGTTGTCAGTATGTTTGATTGTGTCTACTAGGTTTCTGCTAACCAGGTACCCAGTGTATTGGACATAGGTCACTACTTATGTCCAGCTACAAACTGGTAACTCCGACCCTGGGCATGTTTGGTATAAAACATGTCAGAATCATACCCCAATACTGTTGTAAGTATTAGAAAGTATGATTCCATGCACTCTGGAGGCTCTTTAGAGGACACCCAGCATTGTTACCACCAGTCTTACAGGTTTTTCTGGCTAGCCCAGGCGCCCACCCCTCAGATAGGTTTCTGCCCTCCTGCTGCTTGATCTGATCAAACACAGGAAGGCAGAACAAAGGATTTCCTTTGGGAGAGGGAGGTAACACCCTCTATGTTTGGAAATAGGTGTGACTGGCTTGGGAGGGGTAGCATCCCCAAGCCACTGGCTTGCTTTGAAGGACACATTTGATGCCCTCCATGCATAAACCAGTTCACACTGGTTCAGGGACTCCGAGTCCCTGCTCTGGCGTGAAACTGGACAATAGAAAGGGGACTCCCCTGTCCATCACCACCCCAGGGGTGGTGCCCAGAGCTCCTCCAGAGGGTCCCTGGGTTCTGTCATCCTGTTTTTAAGGTTGTCAGGGAACTCTGGGAGCATCTGAGTGGCCAGGACAGGCAGGTGATGTTAGAGATCCCTCCTGATAGGTCCTTACCTTGTTAGGTGACCAATCCCCCTTTCAGGGCTATTTAGGGTATCTCTCTTGGGTGGGTCCTCAGATTTGGTTTGCAAGATTCCAGCACAACTCTTCTGCAACCTCTGCCTCAACTTCTGGCCCGAGGACCGCGAATGGAACCTCCATGACCTGACAAGCTGCTTCAAAGAAGAAAGGACTCTTCAGCAACATTGTTTCCAGGGCCAGCTTTGCAACATTTCCCTCGCCGTGCATCCTCAGAAGAAGGCAACTCTTCAGCTGCACAAGAAGAAGAAGTAATCTCCCTTGGAGTGAAGGAGTCACTCCCCTGCAACCGCAGGCATCTATGACAAGCGACAACCGGCTGGGTGGATCCCCTCTCCTGCTGAGCTGTGTGGATCCTGCATCACGGGCGGTGGTCCAGAGTAGCCCTCTTGGTCCTCTCTGCCAGCTGTCCAACTTTTGTAGAGATAAGCCTTTGCCTTCCCACACAGGACAGTACACCCTTGCACCACGTCTCTTGCAGCTGCAAAGGCTTGTTTGCATCTCCTCCAAGGGATCTTCAGGCAATGTATAGCTCCAGCCCCCACCACTCCCTCCTGCAAAGCACAGCCTCTTTTGTGGTTCTCCTGCGGCGTGAGATCCACTTTTGTAGTGCTGCGTGGGCTCCTTCTGCGACCCCTGTGTCCTCGTCCTGTGGGGCTACTGTGGGTGCTGCCTCTGCTCCTCTGGACTCTCTGCAATGCTGAGGGCCCGCTATGACTCCCCCTCCTGGGTTGAGTCCTCCTTGGCCTTGCTGGTCCCCGGCAGCACCTCTTTTCCACTAACTGTGAGTTTGCGTTTGCCAAAGCTAGCTGGTGGAAATCCTGCACCGACATCCGTCTGCAATCTTCCTTCCGGCATGGGACATCTTTGTCATCCATCTGGAACTCTTCTCCGGCTCCTGGGCTGCAGTGATGATCTGTTCTTCAGTACCGTCGATCAACTCTTGCATCCACAGCTCTAATACTCCCAGGTCCCCTCTACACATTTTACTTACGTAGGTGGGGGTACCATGTTCGCATTCAATTTTTTTAGTATATGGTTCATGCCCCCCTGCCTTCCGCCCCCCCCCAGGTTACTATTGGTTATTACTGTTTGCACTGTTTTCTAAGCTTTTCTATGCCTAATTTGGGTTGCTAGCGTATATATTTAGTAAGGGTGGGTCACCGGTCTAGTATTTTGTGGCCTTTATTTTTGTACAAATTAGGGTTTTCTTTCATGTGTGTAAGTGCTCTGTGACTACAGTGGTATTGCATGAGCTTTACATGTCTCCTAGATAAGCCTTGGCTGCTCATCCACAGCTACCTCTGGAGAGCCTGGCTTCTAGACACTGCCTACACTTCACTAAGAGGGGATACCTGCTATAAGTTGTAAGTAACGTAGGTACCCACCACACACCAGGTCAGCTTCCTACATTCGGTAACACATTATCTGGTAGAAACAATATCAAGCTGCAGATTCCTTACCTTTGAATTTCCCAGGATCTGACTGGATCCTGAAGATTTTTGTGTGAGCAATACCCCTGCACGCCATCCGATGGCTTTGTTCGATTCCACTTGTCATCGTCATTGGCGCCACAAGTGACGTTGGAGTCACCTTTATAGGTGCAACCCAGGCGTGCGGACGTCAGTTACCTTTCACAACTTTCCACACCAGGAGCACAGAACCATGAAGTGCACTGACATTTGTGTGCCCAAATTAGGGCCCTGAAAGGGATTGTCCCTATCCCTAGAAATCTGTCCTCAGAGCGGGGAGGCATAGGTGGGTCTGTAAGGAATCTACAGATAGATATTGTCCCTCGGATAATGCGTTACTGAAGGTAAGTAACTTGTTCATCTTATACAGACTTCTCGTTGCAGATTCCTTATCTCTGAGTAGATATCCAAGCAATACCATTCCGGTGGTGGGCGGACAAATTTACCTAGACTAAAAAGTACTGCATACCGAACTGGTGAAATACTCGTCTCTGCGGACCTGACTGTACAGGTCGTAGTGTTTGGCAAACATGTGCAAGGACGCCCATGCTGCTGCCTAACAGATGTCCAGAACTGGGACTCCACCTGTCAACACTGTAGGTGCAGCCTTTCCTATTGTAGAATGGGCTCTTAAGCCCTCCGGAAGCTGTTTCCTGGCCAGAGAGTAGCAGATCTTTATAATGAGAATGACCCAGCGTGAAATGGTTTGCTTCTGACCTTTTTTAGTCCTGACATAGCCCACGAAGAATTGGTCTTCAACCTGAAACTCTTTCATGCAGTCAAGGTAGAACGACAATGTTTTTTTGGGTCCAGACAGTGGAAGCTACCTGCATGGAACCTGATGTTGCCCCATCTGGCCCTACAGGGCCGAAAGGGGCGCTGGTGCAGTCAGTCTGCTCAAAGACGAGGTGCATGGCCTTGACAAAGTCCCTTACCCGAGACAGGGGTCACTTCGGCTCCCAGAAACGGAGGGAGGCTCGAAGTCAGACCGGATAATGGCTTTGTAGAAACTTGCCTGGAACGTCAATGTTCCTAAGTCGACGCATCTGCCGATGGAAGAGGAGAGGTCGAAGCACGCTTCGACGTCTTGTGCCTCTTTCCCATATGTCTTGATGACCTAGAGTGGGACGAATAGGGCTTGGGACTCCTGGAGTGGTCCTGCGACCTTCTCCATAATCAAGAAGGTGGCCTCTGAGGAGTCATGCTAAGTGGCATCGACTGCCGGGCTGCAAGCAGCTTTAGGGACCTCTCCTGCAAATCCTTCGGTGCCACGGCCCCATGGTCCGAGCATGACTTGGCATCGTAGTCACCCACGGCACCACAAACAGACCAAATGCGGGTTTGTTACTGACATGACGCGACACACCACACTAGAAGACATCCTCAACACACTTTGAAAAAATAGCAGACAAAAAGTCAAAACCTGTCAAAAATAGACAGAGGGGTAGCTCTTTCTTGGATCAGCGCTAACTGGTGCGGAAAGAAAAGAACTCACAACATCACTTCCCGCACCAACGAAGCCACACAGAACCGAACTCAGCCACTCCATGGCACACAGTGGTATTGCTCCCGAAAAAATCTTTTGGATCCAGTTTGTTGCCTGGGAATTTCAAAGGTAAGAAAATCTGCAGCTAGAAGTCTCTATCAGATACATGGTTTAGGCTATGCTCGCAGGCTAGTGAAGCATATTAGTTCCCACTTCTTCTGAGATCTAGGAGTATATATGCAAAGCAGATATAATGTACTTTTAAGCTTCAATTCCTCCATTTGTGTTTGAAAATGCTTTTGAGTGCTGTTGCCAAGCAGCTTACTGATAATATCAATAATCTACGGCGTACATAAGTGAGCATTATTAAGGACAAGTAGAGTGAGTTTTGTTTTCTATATCCTTTGTTATTCAAAAGCAAAGGTCCTGAAAAAGATCAGCTGCTCAGGACCTAAAATCTAGGTCGACATGTGGAATGAACCTGGTCTGGCTGAATCTTCCCTTTTTCCCCCACACTCACAATGCTAGTTTCATAAGGGCTGTTAAGTATGCCAATTTTTGTAGTCTCTAATATATGAAATCATCACTAAATATTATAATGTACAATAAAACAGTGAAGTGATATGTTGAATTTATATCACGTTTAGTAAACCACTGACACAAAGAAAAGACCTCATTTTATCAAGGATGTTAGAAAGGACAATGTGAGCTGATAACAGCTTTAATGAAAAATTATATTGACCTAGAACAGTAACATTACTGATATGCAGGACGTTTCCTAGACCAGCAAATTCTCAGCCAGTTGATAATTTTAGCTGTAATGTGTCTAGATATGAACAAAATCTCCATATAAAATGAAGTAGGTTTGTTAATGAGGTATTTGGTAGAGAATTCAGTTTCCGTCTAATCAATGTGTAATAGTGTTTGTCTGCTCCTACAATCCTTTCAATATAAAGATAAGGACATGAACTGCAACAAAAAATATGACCCTGAATTTAAAAAGAACAGAAAAAAACCTACCAGTTGGTAACTTAATATTTCAGACCTACACTGACATCTCCTATCTTCAGGTATCTTTTACTGAGGTGGGTATAGTTATGAAAACTTGAACATGGTCTACCAGTGATACGATGTGATTTAAGCATTACTTCAGCAGCACACACACCTTCACTTTGAAACTTCCTGTGCTAGTCTTCTGAAACTTAAACTAGTCTACGTTAATGTTCAATCTTATAAAGTAATGGGATAACACAAGTGTACAGACCGTACATTTCTGGCTATAGAATTTAAACGCTACACAAGATGCAAATGTCATAAAGAAGTCCAGTATTTTCTTCTAAAACAAATAATCACCTAATAAACATCACAGGTTTTTACAAGCTTCTGTAACAATGTACAAACAAGAAGTCATTCTTAGAAAACACACTTGGAATATACCTTATTAGAAGATGAGGTTTTTAATTCCTGATCATCCGAATTTTGTTTCATGGGCTTATTCCTTGGCTCTTTCTTCATGGACATAAGTTTATCACGCTTCTGTTTTAGATATTCAGCTCGTTTTCTCAGTTGTTCCTTTTCAACATGAGTTAAAGACTGAAATTATTTAAATAAAAATGGGTAAATTACACTTAACTGTATTTTCCTATGCCCAAACCCTGTGTTATTTCTGACTCTCACCATTTTGAATCTCAAATCTATTCCCTATGTTGGCAGAAAACATGCTCTGCAATTTATAAGTATTTTAGCCTCTAATCTGTTTTGATAAAAATCAGATAAAGACATGAAGTATGATTAGCTACCAATAATTATCAGTCACCCTTCTGGCCTCCTCCTTTAGAACTGAATATGGGTCTACTATTTTATTTAGACTTTCATTCATTTTTAGGTCGAGTGCACAAGCTTTGACCTGTTGTAAGTATTGTGGGCTTTTAACCACACCCACTGCATGCCCATCACTTTCACTTGTTCGTAGGCTTGCCTTTCAAAAATCCTTTATCATCATTGGTAAATGCTTTACATTTGTCCCTCCTTGGGGAGGTTTTGTTACCGCCTTGCAGACTGCCCCTATTACATGGATAATTGCACAGCTACCGATATGCTCGCCTGTGAGCAAACTTCTTTTTCTTTTTGTGTCTCTCCTCTGCGCTCAAGCTCAAGGCGGCCATGGTGCTTTGAATCAGCTCGCTTACGTCAACTGTTTTACTTTTCATTTCAATTTATGTGACAAGAAAAGTTCAGTTAGGAATTTACAATGCCAATAGCTCTGACTCGAGTAAATGTGAGACCCATTGCATTGCAAATGCTTGTTCTGTTTTGTATCACACCACATATCGCCTCTCAGGCTAATTTGTAGTACTACATTGTCTGGTGCACATGGTCATTAAGTCTAAGTCAGCTGAGCGAGTAAACAAAATATTGTATAACCTAAAACAGTTCTGGAAAAGGCCTCAGCAGAATAGTCTGGTGAGACCCTACGTTAAGGCTCAGGTGCCAACTCTCTTCTTGGAAGGGTTTGCCATTTGGTGGCATATTGGCTTTCAGAAAACAGTACGAAGACTCCTTGGGATGAACTGCATTTACCATCTTCTTGATGGCAAGGAGTCTGAATAAGGCCATTAGGCAGCACCCCTTAATACCCCAGAGCTGATGCCACAGAATATTAACCGTTTTACATCAGTGTTTGTTCTGCAGGAACTTGGCTTACATGAACATGCTGGCTTTGTTCAACTACAGATGTCGGAGACGCATGAAATGAAGAAGTTGAGGTATGCAGTGGTTTGTCAGTGTCAGTTGGTCATTTTGGTAGTATAACAGTGATGTTCTAAGCTAGAACAGGTATGGGGCCATCCTGCACAACTATCTATAGATTATGTGGTCTTTTATCCCTCATTGTGTCTCTCACTACTGTTCCACCATCCTGGGCGTCACTGCATCCCTTTTTCACTACTGCTGAATCCCCACCATGCTCAACCTCAACATTCTCCATCTGTTTCCTAGGAGTCTTTACTAAACTCTTTTCCTCTCCACAAATTCCCCCTCTCTTATGGTGACTCTCATACATCATGGATTTCTAATTCAGAATCTCACTTCCTCATATGGCTATCCCCACTTGTTATTTATGTGAGTGCCCTAGTTTTAAATTTGACTGACGTCAGTCCTGTCACAAAGGCATCCATCTAGTCAAACTTTGTAGAAAGCAACCGTTATTTGGTTAGCTGGCAATATCTGTGATTCTCCTTCCCGTTGCTTATAAACGATATGAGGAGTGTTTTAACCAGTGTCAATTTAGACACACCCTATTTTAAGAAATACTGGAGTGGAAAACCTAATGCAGGATGTAGATTCACATGCTGTACATATTCCTGCCACCTGGTGTTAGACTTGGATGTGTACAACTTGTTTTTCGTTGAAGAAGTCTTTCGAGTCACAAGGTATAGTGACTTCTCTGTTGACTGGTAATGCGCATGGGTATTGGCTCCCTTGTTAGATTGTTTTCCTGCACGGTGGTTGAGGATGGAGATGGGACACAGAAATTACAGATGACCATAAAAGTGAATGTTGAAAAGAAAAGTAAAGCATAGCATCTGCTACAACCGAAGGCTTCCGCGGAGGCGGGGCACATGTGAATCTACAGCACTATATGATAGGAACAGGTGCTTACAGGGTAACATTTTCAGTTTGTGACATGTGTAGCTGTAGATATACATGCTGTGCACTGACTGTAAATAAGTTATCCTTAAGCAATAGTTTGCCAGAAGATGTTGCAGAGGATTGAAAAGGTGTACAGAGTACAGCCTGTCCCACTTGAGCTTATTGATGTGCCAATATATCCACATCGGATTGTTTAGTGAACGTGTGTTGATTGGACCATGTAGATGCCTCACAGATATCAGTCAGTGAGATGATACCCAGGAAGATCATGGAGGCTGTATTCTTGCATTTAGAATGAGGCCTGAGGAGAGCAGAGAGCTGTTTTTTGGCCTTGCAGTAGCAGGTCTGAATGCACTTGTCTAGCCAGTGACTCATCCCTGCTTTTGAAATGGCACTACCTTTGTGTGGTTTAGTGTAGGTGACAAACAACTGGTGCCATCTGCAAAATTATTTTGTCCTGTCAATGTATTAAATCAGGGGCATCTAGTGTGTGAAGGGTTCTCTCTGCTACTGAGTCCAGGTGTGGGAAAAACACCATGAGTTCAACTGTCTGGCTGAGGTGAAAAGGAGTACCCACATTGGGAAGAAACTTTGGGTTAATTATTACCTTGTCAGCGTGAATCTTGAAATAGGGTTCTTCCAGCTTGAGGGGAACTCAAAACGGGGTCCCATGAGCCTAGTGAGGACAAAGTGAGACTCCAAGATGGGGCTGCGAGTAATATGGGGGGATAACTCTCTTAAGCCCTTCCATAAAGGCTTTAATGACTGGGTCTCTGAATAGCTAAAAGTGTTCCCTGTTCTGGAGGTATGCTGCCACTGCATCCAAATGTAAACAAATAGATATGTAAGCCAGGCCTGAACGCTGGAAGTGATACAGGTAACAAACAAAATGTTGCACTGTTGGGTTTAGAGGATCAATGTGTTTAGGTAGGCAGTAGTGGATGAATCTTTTCCAAATGGCCACATAACAGGCTCAGGTAGTGGGACGGAGAGCTGCCTTGAGGATAGGCATACATTCAGAGGGCAAACTGAGGTAACAAAACTCGAAGACCTCAGGTGCCAGATCGCTATATTGAGCTGCTCGTGGTTGGGGTGCCCGACTGTGCCCTGGTGCTGAGTAAGAAGATCTGGCCAGTTGGGAAGCTTTTCGTGAGGGACTACAGAAAATTCTAGAAGGGCTGTGAATCATGGTTGTCTGGACCATGAGGAAGCCATTAGGATGAGGGTGAAGAAGGTTGTCTTAGCCTCCAGACCACATACAGAAGAAGAGGGAAAGATGGAAAAGTGTAGACAAATACCCCCAACTAGGTGATTCATATTGCATTGCTGATGGATTATGGGTGCCGAAACCTGGAGGCAAAGCTTGGGTATTTGGTGTTTTCAGTGGTTAAAAACAGCTCTACGCCATGCTACATATGGAAGCAGGACTTGGGGATAAAGTTCCCCCATTCTGCTCAGCAAGTCTGCAAAGTTGTTGTACTCTCCCAGAAGGTACACTGCTAGCAGATGTATCCTGTGGTGGATTGCCAAATGTTCTGAGCTAACACAAAGAGCTAGGAAGAACGTGTTCCACCTTGTTTTCAAAGTTAATACATGACAGTCATGTTGTCCATTTTGACCAGGATTGTTTAGTGATGTACGTAATAGAAGAAAGCTTTGAGAGTCAGTTAGATTGGCAGTAATTCCAGCTGATGTGGAAGGTCTGCTTAAGGTGCGTCCACGTGCTCTTTATGGTTATATACTGCAACTGTGCACCCCCCCACCCCATGTGAGAGGCATCTGTGGTGACAGTCACTTCGTGAACCAGGTCTTGAAAGAGCTTGACATGCAACAGGTTGTTGTTGTATCACTATTGCAGAGAGTGATGAGCGTTGGCCCAAATCAACAGTAGATCCTCCCAGAGACACCCCTGCTGAAGACCTGCCCTGACTCTCTCTCAAGGGTCGAGTCACTAGGACATTGCTGGTCCTCAAAAACCTACACTCTTCTTTGCAACAACTATTTGCGTTTGCCAAGGCTTGTTGGTGGGCCTGCTGGCCACTGACCCTCCTGCAAACTGGCGACTGACGTGGGACAGCTCATGTGTGACTCCAAGCATCTCCTGTATCCCCCTGGACTCCACAGCTGGATTTCTTCCTTCACCGTCCTGTAGGAATTTCACCTCCAAGAGGGTGGACATTGCCTACCTGCAGCGCCTGGATATCTCTGGGTGGTCTGGACACCGCCTTCTTCTTTTTCAGGTTCTTCTCGTCTGGAATCCATCTTTGGGTTCCACTGGCCTGGTCCAAGGGGCGCAACAGCAGCTGGACAACTGAGGCTTCCATGGACTCCATCGAGGGCTTCTAACACCAATGCACCCCTAAGCACCTGGACGTCTTGTTAATAGGTTCTCTGGATTCTGGGTATGCACAGGTGGGGGCACTCTCCACCCTTCTTTGTGCCAACTGATTTCTTCGGGGTCCACTGGGAAGGGTTCTGAATCCATACAAATCCAACCGACGGTCCTATGTTAGCCTATGGGGCAGCCGGCTCAAGAACAATAATAATGCACCCGGGCGCCTGTGGGATTTCTAGTAGCCCTGGGATTCTAACATACTTACCTTGGTTGGGCACCTCCATTCTTATACCACTTTCTTAGTTATGGTTTCGCCCACCCAATAGAGCCCCATGTATTTATATGCTTTTCCTGCTCGTTGCTAAGTGTATATTTTGTGTATAGATATCTCCAAGTGGAGATATACCAATGTTAGTATAGGCTTAGTGCTGTAAGAAAGAATACTTTAATTTTGCAACACCTGGTGTGAACAGTTACTGACTATTGTGGTATTGCAAGTGCTTTACACTCCTCCTGGATACACTTTAGCTGCTCACCACAGCTACACCTAGAGAGCATTTGCTATCTGGACACCTAAACATTATCACTGAGGGTTGCCTGGACTCAGTAGAGGGTGCCAAACTATAGGTGTACAACATAAACTGAGCCAGCCTCCTACATTTGTGGCCTAACGTTACCCTCAGAAAACACCTGAGGGCAGGCAGGATGGTAATATGATAATATGCATTCTGTAAGTCCATCACTACCAACCAGTCTTGTAGGTCAATGACAGACAAGACCTGACCCAACATGAGCATCTTGAACTTCTCTTTCTTGAGTAAGAGATTCATGGTCCAAAGGTCTAGAATAGGGTGAAGACTCTTGGTCTTTTTAGGTATAAGAAAGTAGTAGGAATAACAACCACTGTCTACGTCGGCTGTTGGGACCATTTCTATGTCTTGCAGATCCAAATTAGGAGGGCTTTGAGGCTGCAGCT
The DNA here is from genome assembly GCF_031143425.1 of Pleurodeles waltl. Lineage (NCBI taxonomy): Eukaryota > Metazoa > Chordata > Amphibia > Caudata > Salamandridae > Pleurodeles > Pleurodeles waltl. Next base: position 537,012,454 of record NC_090444.1, on the reverse strand, counting down.
GCCGGGGGCTGGGTGACAGAAGACTTCTGGCCTGCAGACACTCTAGGTCTGAAGGAACCGGGCCCATGTCCTTGCATAGTCTGGTTTGGTTGTGTGGGATAGTGGCTGGCATAGGGCTGTCGCAGTACTATGCCCCTTCCGTAGCCATGAAAGAGGCAGAAGGCAAATGGTGCAGGAGGGATCGCAGAGAGGCCGAAGGACATGGCTGTAGCCCGAGATTCCTGGAAGCGTTCCAGTTCCAGTCTGCCTTCTTGCCAAACAAGCAAGTGCCATTGAAGGGCATGGCTATCAAGTTTGCTTGGGCATCCCCCCCAAAAAACAGATGTCCTAAGTCAGATGTGGCGCCACATCTGACTGAGGACATCTGTTTTTTGGGAGGTTCTCCAAGCAAACTTGACGGCCATGCCCTTTGATGGCACTTGCTTGTTTGGCAAGAAGGCACCTGTTGACGCCGTTGTCTCCGGAATCGGCATTGTGCATCGCCGTTCCGGCTCATCGGGAATCAGAATGGGGCTGGAGCTGCCGGTGGGTGCCGAGAGCATCAGTGTCAGGACTGGGGCCAGAGAAGGTCGCCTGGGCACGACCTGCACCGGTTCAGATCCAGAATCAGATCAATGAGACCCTACTAGAGCCGAGGCTGAAGCTGCCGGAGTGGAACCGGATGGGGCCTCTGCCTTTGCGGACCCCAAAGGCAAACCAGAGAGGTCGGCCCACTCAACTATGTGGCGCATGGCCTCGTAAAACTCTGTGATCTGAGCGGGTTCGATCTGACTCCCAGAAACGGGGGGAGGTGAAGAGTCGAACTGAACAACAGCTCCGCAGAACTGTGCCGGGAGCACCGATGTTCCCTGCTCGCCTCGTCGCCCGACTGACTAGGTGAAGTTGAAGTCCTCTTGGACTACTTCTTCTTCTTCTTCTTCTTGTGCCTCTTCCCCGAGTGTCCAGAGGACCTCAAATGGGACGAAGAGGAGCTGGGCTCCTGGAGCAGTCCTGCAACCTCCTTGTCGACCGGGACCGAGATCTCCTAGGAGTTGTGCATGCCAGTGTTTTAGACAGCTGCGCCACAAGCAGATTTAGGGGGTCATTCTGACCCCGGCGGTAATTACCGCCATGGCGGAGGTCGGCAGTAGCACCGCCAACAGGCTGGCGGTGCACCGCTGGGCATTCTGACCGCGGCGGTTCAGCTGCGGCCAGAAACGGAAAGTCGGCGGTGTACCGCCGACTTCCCGCTGCCCTTGAGAATCCTCCATGGCGGCGGAGCGCGCTCCGCCGCCATGGGGATTCTGACACCCCCTACCGCCATCCGGTTCCTGGCGGTTCTCCCGCCAGGAACAGGATGGCGGTAGGGGGTGCCGCGGGGCCCCTGGGGGCCCCTGCAGTGCCCATGCCAATGGCATGGGCACTGCAGGGGCCCCCGTAAGAGGGCCCCACGAAGAATTTCAGTGTCTGCTTTGCATACACTGAAATTCGCGACGGGTGCAACTGCACCCGTCGCACCTTCCCACTCCGCCGGCTCCATTCTGAGCCGGCGTCCTCGTGGGAAGGGTGTTTCCCGCTGGGCTGGCGGGCGGACTTTCGGCGGTCGCCCGCCGGCCCAGTGGGAAAGCCAGAATGACCGCCGCGGTCTTTTGACCGCGGAGCGGTCTTTCGGCGGGAACCGCTTGGCGGGCGGTGACCGCCGTCCGCCGCGGTCAGAATCACCCCCTTAGTGACTAATCCCTCAAAGCCTTTGGTGCCCTGGCCCAGCAGTCTGAGCACGACTTGGAGTCGTGGTCGTGCTCAAGGCACTAGACGCAAATGAGATGGGGGTTCGTAACCAACATGGCGTGGTGAGAGGCTCCACCCGGTTTGAACTCAGCCTTTCCTGATGATATTCCTCAACACACTCACAGAAAAACTTGACAAAATATCGAAAAAAGACCTGTCAGAAAGTGACAGAGGGGTGGGCTCTCTTCAGATCTCTGCCAACTGGCGCAGGAAGAAAAGAACTGGCGCCCACGGTCCTGGGTGGCGCCTATATAGGTGACTGCGACATAATTTCTGGCACCAACTACACCAGGCAGAGCCGAATGGAGCCACTTGACGGTGCACGCAAGGGGTATTGCGCAAGCAAAAGTTTCCGGATTAAGCCGGACACCTGGGAAAATCAAAGGTAGGGAATCTGCAGCTAGAAGTCTCTATCAGATGCTTTAGTTTTAAACTGTTAGCCTGACTTTGCCATTTAAAGCAGTGACATAGCCAAGCTTCCCTCTGCAATTGTGTAAGTCACCCCTAAGGCAGGGCTACAGAGCCCAAGGCAGAGTGCAGCATATTTCATGGGCAGGGCATGTAGTTTACATGTTCTTACAGTAAAAACGAAAAAATGTCTCTTTTTACTGTGGAAAAACTCAGTTGCCCCATTGTGGAGTACAGAGTTACGTTTGATCCATTAGCTGTGATAACTTTAGAGCAGTGTGAAAAATACTCCAAGGTACCAAACAACACATTACATTAAGCCCGATTGGATTCTCATGTTGAAATTAATGTAACATAGCCATGTGAACCTTTTGTAAATTAGCCACTTTGTTGCCTTCAACGCTCTTGTGCTTCTGTACTGTATCTGTGCCTGAGACAGCTTTCTGCCCCACTGGGGAGATGTGCCAACGAAACCCCAGGAAAAGAAACAACAGATACATATGAGGGTAAAAGGTCTTATCTCTCTCTGGTAGGGAGTCACACGGGTGTTGGCCCAAAAGGCGAGCTTCAAAGGTGAACCTGCATCCGACAAACAAATAGGAAACACTTGGGAGAGGGGCTGCCCTATTGTTAAGGTAGAATGGCTGGCACTCAGGAAGGACTTCTGCCAGGACCAAGAGGACTTTGAGGGACAGGACCACCTCAGAGAGCCCATGGACCAAAGAGTAGCCGCAGGAAGACCCTCATCGACCACATCACATTTAGAGCATCTTCAGCACCCTATATTCCTTGTGTAAGAGGCTAGCTTGGTTTATGGTGTACACCTAGGGTGTGGCACCCTATACTGAGTCCAGGCAATGCTTAGTGATAGTGTTTAGGTGTCCAGGTAGCTCTCTATGGGTAGCTGAGGCAAGCAGCGGCAGCTCATCCAGGAGGAATCTAAAGCACTTGCAATACCACAGTAGTCAGAAAGTTACTCCCAAACAAGAAAAAAGCCACACAAGTGTTGCAAAAATAAAGGATTCTTTATTACAGTACTAACTACTAGACTAGTATTGGTATATCTCCCTTTGGAGATATCTACACATAATATGCACACAAAATAACAAGCAGAAATAGCATAAAATGTACAGGGCCCCATGGGTGGGGTATGGGCAAACCATATAATTAGTAAGTGGAATGTAAAATAGTTTGTGAAACCAACCAAGGTAAGTTGGGTAGTTATCTAGGGGCTGGAGAATAATGAAAACACCAGAGGTAAGTACAGCAAGTGACCTCAGCTACTGGGTGCAATGTGGTTACCTACCCGGTCATCACACTGGCTAACACAGGGAAGTCGCAATTGTAATTTGTGAGTTTCAGGACCCTTCTGAGTGGACCCTAAGGAAACCCAAAGACAGGAGGAAGGTTGGAGAGTGTCCCCACCCAAGGATACCCAGATGACACAAGTACCTACACCACCTGGACCTGGATGCATAGGGATGAAAGGACATTGAAAACCGTAAATGAAGTCAATGGAGGCCTTGGTTGTCCAGCTGCTGTAGTGACCCGTGAACCAGGCTGGTGGAACCCAAGGACAGATTCTGGAAGCAGAAGACCTTAAAAGGAAGGGGACAGAGTCCAGCACCCTCGAAGGTGCCCCGGTGGTGCAGGTGTCAATGCCCACCCTCCTAGAGGTGAAGTTCCTGCAGGATGGTGATGGAAGAAGTCCAGCTGCGGGGTCCAGGAGTTGCAGAAGATCACAGGAGTCATCTATAAGCTGTCCCACATAGTTTGCCGGATTGCAGGAGGGTCAGTGACCAGCATGGCCACCAACAGGCACTGGCAAATGCAACCAGGAGCTGAAGATTGATTTGCAAATCATTGGGGACCAGCAAGGTCCAGGAGCCTCTACCTTTGAGGGGGAGCCAGGACTGGCCCTCAGTAAACAGGGAGGCCAGCATAAGTCATCAGAGTCCCCACGAGTGAGCCACAGATGATGGACACAGGGAGTCACAAGGAGGCCTCAGCAGCACAACAAAACAGGAGCTGCAGAACGGAGATTGATCTTCGAGTTGCAAAGTGCTGGGGCTTCTCAGTGCCTGAAGATCTCTTAGAGGGAGAACCAACAAGCCTTGGCAAGAGCAACAGTCGCAGTGCACAGGGGTGCTGTTACAGTGGCTGCAGCGGGGACTCACAGTCTCCCAATTGGATCAGAAGACAGGAGGGACCTGAAGAGGGCCACAGAACCACCACCTGTGAGCAGAGCCTTCACGGTGCCTGTGGGACAGCAGGATCCACCATCCAATCGTCGTTGCCTTGAAGTGCCTGCAGATGTAGGGGCAAGACTCCTTCCCCCCAAGGGAGATTCCTTCAAACTTCCAGGTGCACACACTGTCCGTGTGACCCTGGAGGATGCACAGCCTTGGATGTTGCAGTATTCTTGCAGGATTCAGAGAAACAATGTTGCATGAAGCCTTCCCACCAGAAGCAGACTTGTTTAGGTTCCAACACAGATCAGCAGCGGTTCCAGAGGCCAGGAGCAGATGATGTCTTGCTGAGGGTTCCTTGCAGAGTCTTGCTCAAAGAATCCGAGGACCACCCTTGGGGGGGGGGGGGAGGGAGGGGGAGAGTCCTTAAGTAACCCTAAAAGATGGTTGGTCACTCTCTGAAGTGTCCCACCTATCAGATGGGGACAGGGACGTCAAACTACCTGGCCTAACCAGTCAGATGCTCCCAGGGACCTCTGCCTACTTTGTTTCCAAGATGGCAGATTCAACCGGCCACCTGGCAGAGCTCTGTGCACCTTACTAGAGGAGGAACTAGACACAGGTAGTCACTCCCCTGTCCTTTGTGTGGTTTTGCGCCAGAACGGGAACCAGGGGTTCCTGGACTAGTGCAAACTGGATAATGCAAGGAGGGCACCAAACTTGCCCTTCAAAGTAGTCTGGTGGCACTCAGCAGCCACCCCACCCCAGGCCATAAACACCTAATACAAAGGGGGAGGTGGTCACAGGAAATCCTTTGTTCTGCCTTCTGCTGCTCGAGTCCGGCTCACCAACAGGAGGGCAGGATAGTGTCTGGGGTCGGCAACACCGTGGGTTAGCAGCCAGACCCCCCATAAGGCTGCACAAGCAGAACTGGGGAATCCTCTAAGGAACCCCCAGAGTACAGCAGATCATGCAACTAACACTGGAATCTGTGTAGTTGCAGGATTCCAACATGTCTGATACCAAACATGCCTAGGTTCGGAGAAGCCACTGTGAAGTTGGACCACTTGTGTTGACTAGTGACCACTACATACCTTAAGATGGCTTCCCCACACTTACAAAGACCAGGGAATGAAGTCTAGAGTTTGCAGTGGTACCCTGCTCATGCAAGTGTACCTTCACACTTAGGGACATGCACCCTGTCCTTGGGCTGAAGGTCCTACTAGAGGGGTGACTTATAGTGTCTAAGTGCAATGACCAGGATATAAGGTAAGCCTTATATTGGTGGTGAAAGGGTGCATGCACCATTTCGCGTAGGCTGCAATGTCAGGCCTGCATACACAATTTGCATGGGCTCCAATGGGTGGCACAATACATGCTGCAGCCACTGGGAGACCCCATGTGTACCAATGACCTGGGTACCTAAGTACCATATACTAGGAACTTACATGGGTGCACCAGTATGCCAATTGTGGGGGGATAAAGATTACCAGTATCCAAACTTAGAGGCGAGAGCACAGGCACTGGGCTCCAGGTCAGCAGGATCCCAGTCCACTACAGTCTAAACACACTGCACCATGCAAAAAGTGGGGGTTAACTATGTCAGAAAAATGCTACTTCCCTACACCTTGCATAAGGACCACACCATAGAAACCTAGAGGAAGGGGATAAAAGTACCTGGAACTCACTGAAGACTACTTCTACCTTTGATGTAACTGGTTCTATGGACCTTGCAGGTCCCAAGCACTGGCTCCCTGCCAGAGTTCCTTGTTTAAAGTAACTCTAAGTAACTGCACTGACACTTGATCAAAGTTTTCTCAGGAAATGTTTTATTGAATTTGCCAATGCTTGTTCACGGTCAAGTGCATATTTTCTATACCTTTTAAATTCTATATATCCGGAACACCACAGTGGATCTTTTTCACTTTGGTGTCTAAAAATAAATAAAAATACAGTCCATTTTTATAATTTGGTGTAGGATTTCTTGAGTGTCTTATTTTTTCTGCATTTGTTTTGGTGCAGATTAAATGCTTTACACTTTTTCTAATGTGTAAGCCTTGCTGCTCAAAGCCACAGCTACTCAGGGCTGAGGTAGAGGGTAACAGAAGAAACCTACTGTCCTAAAGGGGTTTATAAGTGTATTACACAGCAAAGTCTTACAACCACACCATATAATACACCCCATGTCTTCAAAGGGAATCTTATGGGTCCGTAGGAGCTAGGGGACTATCCTCCCCATAGGAGAATGTAGGGGCTCCTTTGGTGAGGATGGCGGAGGTGGCCTGTGTGCTGGAGAGGGAATAAGGAGTTTAGGTCAAGTGGGTACCTAGGGTGGAGAAGTGGGATATAGAGGAGGATGAGAGGAAAGGAGGAGGAGGAAAGCAAGGGCATAGGGCTAGTTTTTGGGAGGTGGTTGTGGCTTGGGAGGTGGTTTTAAAAATAAGCTCCTCTTCAAAGATAAGCTTTTGTTTTCTGCACCTTCAATGGTGGTTTGGCAGTAATCTTGGCTGTTCGCAGGTGGATCAATAGTCTCTTCTGCCTACTGTCCATCTCCGCCTGGAGGCTCTGGAGAATGGGAGCATCAAGATCCTCGGAGGCTGCTAAGGAATGTGTGTTGGCTGTTTCAGCATTGTCTGGACACTGAATTTTGGTTTGGCTCCAAAGAACCCGTCCCTACCGACGCAAGAAACCGGAAGGTGTTGAGGGCATTGACACTGCCAAAGAAGGCTGGATCTTATGCAGCTGTATCAGTGCAGTGACGGGAGTCGGCATCAGTTCTGAAGTCTTGTGTGGATGCTGGGCATGGGTGAGATGCAGTGGGTGCCCGGAAGGCTGGTAGTGTGCTTGATGCCCAACCCCTTGACTGAAAGAGGTCGACCAGTTGTTTTTGGTGGTGGGATACAGTACTCACGATCAACATCTTTGAATGTTGGGCCAGTGGAGAAGGCTGATCTTTGGCATCGGAGTCCGATGGAGAACATGACCCCAGACTGAAAACAACTCGTTGATCTGCTCAGGTGGAGGCATCTGTTTCCCCTTCAACATCCCTTCCAAAGATATCAGAGGTATCCGCACCTTGCCGCTGCACCATCTGGCGCCAGGCAAGGCGTTGATTGTGCCAGGACTTGAGGGTCTTCTTGGACCAGAACGTAAGGCAGGCGAGGAAGGAGGTCTCTTCATGCTCCGATGACAAGCATAGGTTTTTAGATCAGATGGTGTTCTTGCAACAAGCACTTGTGGACAGTACTGGAAGGGGGTCTTCCTCATTACGGTCTGCTCATTGTCGAGGAGGGTGACTGAGAAGAAGGCCCAAAACTAAGAATTGATGATATCGCGGGTACAAATAGAGAACCAGAACGAAGTTGAAAAGACTGCAGAGAATGCAATTGTTTAGTGCCAACGGGGGTGGAAGCATTGGAATTCCCCGACGAGGAATGCCAAGTGGTGTCTCGGAGACTCAGAGACACACGTCCGAACCCGGTGGCGGAAGAAATACCCATGCACATACCAGTCGGAGGGTAGTCACTATACATGGTGACTTGAAAGGCTTCATTGAAGAAAAACAAGTTGTACAAGTCTGAGCCCGACACTAGATGACAGGAGTATGTGAGGCATATGTATTCTAAAGGTACAAGTGCAATGCACAAATAAATACAGTGGTGTAAAAAGAAAACATTAAAAATACCCAAATACATGTCATGAGAGAGGCGGAGGAAGATACTTACATTTGGTAACACTATCTGGAATAGACTCTAGCAACACATTCCTTACCTTAGAATTATCAGCAACTGGCAGACTGGATCTAGAATTTTTTTCATGAGCTGTACTCCTGCGCGCTAGTAGGTGGCATAATTCAGCTCTGCATGGCAACATCTGTGTCATCTGCACCATGATGTGCGCAGTGCCTATATAGGCACCACCCTAGCGCTATGTCATCAGTTTCTTTTTGTGACTTTCCAGTCCGGATGCGTCCTTGGATCCAAGGGGCCTGACTAGCGCCAAGGGTGAACCCGCCTGCAGAAGACCAGTAAGAGCCGCTTCCTAGCCATTGAGGCCCGAAGGCCCTCCAGCAGTGACAGACCGTCCAAATATGAGGCACATGGCCTCCTAAAATTCACAGCTCCTGGAAACTCTGGGAGCGTGGAGATAACACAGGGGCAAGGTCAACTGTGGGGCTAGGCTTCGAATGCCAAAACTCCCTCCTCTCGCCAGATGACTTCAACGGAATGTGATGACAAATGCTTAGAGTGGCTCCATGATCCTCGAACACTCCTCGTGACCAGGATTCAGATCATTGTAGCGTAGCATGTCAAGCGCCAAGGAGCTTCAGACGGAACCTTGAAGTCCTTAGGGTACACTGCATGGCAATCAACACAGATCTTGGTGTCATTGTTGTGCTAGAAGCACCAGAGGCAGAAGAGGTGTGGGTCCGTCACTGACATTTGCTGATGACAGATGCCACAGAGCTTAAAAATAGCATTCCTTTTGGACATCCCTGCCACACTAGGAGACAATATCTCAAAAATCTGCGACACTAGGTCGAAAAAAGGTTAGTCAAAAAGTGATCTACACTGACTGGCGCAGAAAGAAAAGAACTGACATCAGCATGCTGGGGTGGCGCCTACATAGGCACCTTGCACGTCACTTCCAGTGTGGATGAAGCAGACGACACCACATCGAACCAAATGGCACCACCTACTGACATGCAGAGGTACTGCTCACAAGAGAATTTCAGGATCCTGTTTGAGGACTGGGGATAATTCTAAGGTAAAGAATCTGAGGCTAGAAGTCTCTATCAGGCAAGATGCTTTTGTCAAACATTACAACAGGTGAGGTGTGAATTAATTGGAGTTTGTCACTTCCACTAATTTCCATCACATAGCTCAAGAGATTATTTTTAACTAGGCCCTCTCATTGTTATATCCTGGGTTTACTGTTGTTGATGAGTTGCATCCCTCAAGCAAAAACGGTTGTAAAGTCTAGGTTGCTCTAGCAAATAAATTAACTTTTTTTTTAACTGATTGTTTTTTAAGGTGCCATAGAGAAGGTATTCATAACTTAAGGCATGAGTGTTATTTTCTTCAGTAGGACCATATATGAGGGAAACCCCACAATACATTTGATGTGGTTTACACCTTCATGTTGTTGGATGGATATTACAAAGTCTTGCTGACTAAAAGATTTATTGCTTTAGAGAATGGCCAGGTGAAGGTGCAAACTGGGATGAAGCAAACTGGGAGTGTGGGCCAAACTGGGAGCTTACTGAATCTTAGTAGATTGGAAGAGTTTTATGAGATAACAAGTAGGGTGTCAACTGGGGTAGGGCACAATGGGGCAGTGTACTGGGCTGTGGGAAACTGGGAAGGTACTGGGGTGGAGCAAACTGGGGATGGACAGGGATGGAGAAAGTTGTGATTACTGGGGGAAGAGATGTAATCTTGTGACTAAGCTGTAGACCTTGGAACCTAGGCTCTAATCCATTCTTCTGCACTCAACCCAAAAATTGTGCGATTCAGGGAAAATTATTTTATTTCAATGTGCATCAAATTGTAAATATGCGTATTCTAATGCAAGTATATAAAAAAACAAAAGTACAGTCTGTGTTGTACAGTCCTGTCTCAAATTAAAGTTGCCATGTCACTTCATTATAAACCCAGTCCACTACAGATGCCAGCTTCTATCTACAGCACTTCATGTTTGAAATACCCCTGCTACAATAAAAACTTTGTTGGAGTCACGTCCAATATCATATAAGCTAAAACCAGAAGATGATTAAATAAAAATGTTTTGAAAATGCGAGGCAGGGATAAGTTCACTGAACCTAAGAGAGGAATTAAAAAAAAAATCTTTAGATTTTAATTGGACAAAGGTTCGCCTCTAACCAGCTTGCAATCTTCATTTGAATGTGGAAAATTTCTTAAGATTGAAAATGGTGAAAGTCAAAAGTAAAATGTAAATGACTTGAATACACATTTTATTACTTTAGTTAGGAAACAATTTAGGATATGAGTTTAATAAATCTCATTTGTAATAACAGTTACTTACCTGCAACTATATATCTTTTGAGCCATGGGCTGTAAACATGTAACCCATATCCAAAACTCCAAACTTTAAAAAAAGTGTCTGTGACAGGTTTTCAGTTTTACTCATGAAAACATTTGTGAATTCTATAAATTAATAAATCTGCATCTAGGCAGAACTTTTGAACGCCTACTGGTGAGTGGTGTACTATATTACAGTTGCAGTTTCTTGGATCTAACCCGTCAACAGGGCTATTAAAGTGTAGCTGGTCAAAAAGGCAGAAAAGGGAAAACAAAATAGAGATTTCTTTAAATCAAAGATCACGGTGTACAAGGAGGCAAAAAGAGATGTGAAAAGCGACTCATGCAATAAAGAGGAATTGAGAAAAGGTAAGAGAATGTTATCTAGTTTAATCGCTGCCCAGCAAGCTGAGTTGGCCCAAATCTCTGCATACACTGAAACAGCACTAAAGGGGGTGGAGGCAAAACAGAAAGCCTTTCTGTAGGAAGCTGGCTCTATACATAATATACCAAAAAAAAGGTATAGTGTGCACAGAGTCAAGTGGATCCCCAGAGGCTAAGGTAGATAACACTAATGCTATCTTTTGTGGTAGTGTGGTAGAGCAGTTAAGCTTATCAGAGGGTAATGCTAAGCATTTGTTGTACTCACACAGTCAAGAAATGAGGCAAACACTCAATGACTAACTCCAGGCCAATGTTTTATGCATCAAAAAATATACTTAGCTACTTTTTTTCTAGAACCAAAAGAACGAGTTACTTACCTTCGGTAACGACTTTTCTGGTGGATACATTAGCTACCTGTGGATTCCTCACCTAATAAATACTCCCACTGCGCCAGCATTCAACGGAAATCTTCTTCCTAGCTTCTGCACGTCGACGAGGACGTCACATTTGCCCACGCGACGCCGTCTGATATCATACAGACAATAAGAGGTCCTCGCCGACGTGCCGACGTCAGTACCAAAATTTTTTACGTGCCTGAGAACAATAATCCAATGATATGAAAGACAATAGCAATATTTCATGACATTGTAAACAACACATCATTGCGAGAAGATGGACCACTAATTTAATAAAATTCTTTTTTATTTTATTTTTTTATTTTTAAAACAAGTAAATAAATATATAAACTAAATATATATATATATATATATAGATATATACAAATGCACATATATACATAATCTACACCAATCCTCAAAACCAAGAGGAGCACACTCAAGAATTACTTGGTTAGACCAAACAGGCAACGGGGGAGGCGGGTGGGACCGTGAGGAATCCACAGGTAGCTAATGTATCCACCAGAAAAGTCGTTACAGAAGGTAAGTAACTCGTTCTTCTGATGGATACAACTACCTGTGGATTCCTCCCCTAATGAATAGAGTCCCAAAGCAGTACCGCGCTTGGTGGTGGGTGCCTGAATGGTCAAACCAAGAAATCCTGCAGCACTGACCGTGCACAATGGCCGTCCCTTCTGACCTCAGAGTCCAAGCAGTAATGCTTCGCAAAAGTGTGAAGGGACGACCAAGTTGCGGCCTTGCAGATGTCGACCACAGGAACACCTCTGGCCAAGGCCGAAGTGGCCGACTTAGCTCTGGTGGAATGAGCTCTAATACCATCAGGAGGATCCTTCTTTGCCAAAGAGTAACACATTTTAATGCAAAGAACAACCCACCTGGAGAGTGTTCTTTTGTGGACTGCCTTTCCTCTCCTTTTTCCCACGTATCCGATGAAAAGCTGATCCTCCAGCCTGAAATCCTTCGTCCTGTCTATGTAAAAGCTTAACACCCTCTTTGGGTCCAAGCGATGTAGTCTCTCTTCTTCCTTTGAAGGATGAGGCGGAGGATAAAACGTGGACAGAGTAATTGTCTGGGCCAAATGAAAGGGTGAAACAACCTTCGGAAGGAAAGCAGCCTTGGTCCTCAACACCACCTTATCCCCATAAAAAGTTGTATAAGGGGGTTTTACCGATAAAGCCTGCAACTCACTCACTCTCCTTGCAGAAGTTATAGCAACCAGGAAAACTGTTTTAAGAACTAACAATCTTAAGGGGCAAGAATGCATAGGCTCAAAAGGGGACCCCATAAGGAAAGTTAGGACCAAGGACAAATCCCATTGAGGCATAACGAAAGGATTTGGAAGAAATTTATTCATAAGGCCCTTCAAGAATCTAAGTACTGTAGGAGATTAAATAACGAAGGCTGGTCTGGAAGGCAAATGAAGGCTGACAAAGCAGACAAGTAACCCTTAACAGTAGCCACTGCACAACCCCTCTGTGCTAAAGACAAAGCAAAAGATAAAACATCTGACAAATGAGCACGTAAGGGATCAATCTGTCTCTCTCCACACCATACCACAAATTTAGACCACCTATTAGCGTAGATAGATTTAGTGGAGTGTCGCCTGGCCGCTAAAATAACATCCACTACATCAGGCGGGAGAGAAAAGGAACTCAGGTTGCCCCGCTCAATCTCCAGGCATGAAGGTGCAGACTCTGGAGGTTGGGGTGTAAAACCTGCCCCTGCGAGAGGAGGTCTGCCCTGAGAGGGAGACGGAGCGGAGGGCACAGTGAGAGTTGGAGAAGGTCGGAATACCACACCCTCCTTGGCCAATCCGGAGCAATTAAGATTACTTGGGCCCGGTCTTGGCGAATTTTCCTCAACACTCGAGGAATCAAGGGTATGGGGGGAAACGCGTAAAGCAACTGGTCGCACCAGGTTCTCTGAAACGCATCCCCCAACGCTTCTTGCACCGGATACTGGAGGCTGCAGAATAACGGGCAGTGCGAATTCTCCCGGGTGGCAAACAGATCTATCCGAGGAAACCCCCACATCTGGAAGATTAGACGGACTTGATCTGGATGGAGACGCCACTCGTGGTCGGCCGAGAAATGGCGACTGAGACTGTCCGCACGTACATTCAAGACTCCGGCCAGATGATTTGCTACCAAGCAAATCTGATGGTCCTTTGCCCAGGACCATAGCCAAAGAGCTTCTCTGCAGAGAAGGTACGACCCCACTCCTCCCTGTTTGTTTATATACCACATCGCGGTAGTATTGTCCGTCAGGACCTGAACCGACTGACCGCGAAGGGATGGGAGGAAGGCCTTGAGAGCCAGACGTACAGCCCGTAACTCTAACTGATTGATATGAAACATCTGTTCCTGTGGAGACCAAAGCCCTTTGATCTCCAGGTCCCCCAGATGAGCTCCCCACCCTAGAGTGGAAGCATCCGTTATGACCGTGGTCACTGGTGGAGGCTGCGTGAACGGCCTTCCCCGGGAAAGATGTTGTCCGCAATCCACCACTTCAAATCCATGGCAGCATCCCTGGAGATCTTGACAGAACCTTCGAGATCTCCTTTGTGTTGAGACCACTGCCTTCGGAGGCACCACTGAAGAGCCCTCATGTGCCAGCGAGCATGCGTGACCAACAGTATGCAGGAGGCAAACAGACCGAGCAGACGTAGGACCTTGAGGACTGGAATGACCGCTCCACTTTGAAACATTGGAACCAACGCCTGAATGTCTTGAATCCGCTGAGGCGGAGGAAAGGCTCGATTCAATGTTGTATCCAGTACTGCCCCTATGAACAGGAGGTGCTGAGAGGGCTCTAGGTGAGATTTGGGCTCGTTCACCGAAAAACCCAGGTCGAACAACAACTGGGTTGTTGACTGCAGATGATGCGACACAAGCTCCGGGGACTTGGCTTTGATCAACCAGTCGTCCAAGTAAGGGAATACTGCTATCCCCTTCCTTCTGCCGCAACCACCGACATCACCTTCGTGAAGACTCGAGGTGCTGAAGTAAGACCAAACGGAAGGACCGCAAACTGATAGTGCTGCGATCCCACCACAAACCGGAGATACTTCCTGTGTGACTTGAATCTCGGGATATGAAAGTAAGCATCCTGCAAGTCGACAGACACCATCCAGTCTTCCTTGTTCAACGCCAAAAGCACCTGTGCGAGGGTCAGCATCTTGAACTTTTCCTGCTTGAGGAACCAATTCAAGATCCTCAGGTCCAGGATTGGTCTCAAACGACCATCCTTCTTGGGAATCAGGAAATACCTTGAGTAACATCCTCGACCCCTTTCCTGCTCTGGGACCAACTCCACCGCGCCCTTTGAAAGGAGGACTTGTACCTCCTGTTCTAGCAACAGGAGGTGTTCTTCTGAACAATAAGAAGGGCGGGGCGGGATGAGGGGCGGGAACTCCCGAAAGGGAAGGGTGTAGCCTTTTCCCACAATACTGAGAACCCAAGTGTCCATTGTAACAGTCTTCCATTTGGTGAGAAAATGCTGTAATCTTCCCCCTACAGGAGAGGAGTGAGTGGGAAATGGTGGAAGCCTAAGGCTGCTTCCCCTGCTGCACCCCGCCAGAGGATGAGGAAGAGGCAGAGTGCTGCTGAGAGGCTCCTCTGGTGCGGACCCTACCTCTCCCTCTAAAAGATCTATAGGGATGGGAAGAGGCAGGTTGCTGATATCTTCCCCGAAAGGAAGAGGAGGAAGAGCCACGCCCAAATCCATGAAACCTCCTGAAAAATCTGGAAGAGGCCGTGGAAGAAGGAGCTTGGAGCCCTAACGACTTAGCCGTGGCCCTGCTCTCCTTAAAACGTTCCAAGGCCGAATCAGCCTTGGCTGCAAACAATTTGTCCCCATCAAACGGGAGATCCAACAATGTGGACTGTACATCCGCAGAAAAGCCCGAGTTACGGAGCCAGGCCTGCCTCCTTGCCACCACAGTTGTGCCCATTGCTCTGGCTACCGAGTCGGTCGTATCGAGTCCAGTCTGGATAATCTGGGTCGCAGCAGCCTGGGCATTTGAAACAACATCCAAAAGACCCTGGGGAAGCTCTGTAAATGATGAGGAAATGTCATCCATCAGAGCATGAATATACCTCCCCAGGATACAGGTTGCGTTGGTGGCCTTCAACGCCAGACTGCAGGACGAAAAAATCTTCTTGGACTGCGCCTCCAGTTTCTTTGAATCTCTGTCCCCAAGCACCGTCGGGAAAGAACCAGGTGCTGACTTGGATGAACAGGAGGCCTGCACCACCAAGCTCTCCGGCGTAGGGTGCCTAGACAGAAAACCAGGGTCAGTTGGAGCCGCCCGATACCTCCTGGCCACGGCTCTGTGAACTGCTGGGGAAGATGCCGGCCTCTTCCACACCTCTAACACCGGATCCAGCAGAGCGTCATTAAATGGCAAAAGAGGCTCCGCCGCAGCTGAGGCCGGATGTAGCACCTCTGTTAGAAGGTTTTGTTTAGCCTCCACCACCGGCAAAGGCAGGTCCAAAAAACTAGCTGCCTTCCGTACCACTGCGTGAAAGGAAGCAGCCTCCTCAGTATATTCTCCCGGGGACGAAAGATCCCACTCAGGGGAAGTGTCCAGCCCACTGGCCGACTCCAGACCACGCAGCCCATCACCCGAGTCCTCTAGCTCTCCTTCCTCCAGGGCTCGTTGGTACTCCTGCTCCTCTAATACACGGAGAGCACGTCTCCTCGAATGAAGCCGTTGTTCAATACGCGGAGTCGACAATGCCTCCGCCGAAGTCGAAGATCGGCGCCGATCTTCAGAAGCCACCGACGCCGCGTCCGGCGCCACAGGTAACTTCGGCGCCGACGAAAGAGCAGTCGAAGCAGATGGACCCACCGGAGTCACAGGCCGAAATCCCGACGTCGACGGGATGGAAATCCCCGGGGCCAATCCCTCTGAAGCCACCGGAGCGGCCACCGGCGCCGAGCCCACGTTCCCAAAAGGGAGAAAGGGCATAAAGGGTGCCGGCCGAAGAGGCGCAGGATCACCCAATGAAAAGGCCAAAGGCCCAGCCGGAGCACCCCCTGGAGCCATCTGTTGGAAGATGGCATACATCGCATTCAAGAATGCGGAACTATCGGCTCCAGGGGTGGGAAAAGCCGGATACTGGGGTGCCTGTCTTGGAGGCGACCCCGACGCCGGCCTCGACGTCTGCGACGCCGGAGATAACACCTGAGGCTCCAATACCTCAATCACCGACGCCTGTCCAGGTGAAGTCGGAGACGCCGGAGAGGGCAACGGCGTCGAAGGATGCTGCGTAACCGTGGGACTGATCTCCCATGTCCTTCGGCGCCGATCTGAAGACCTGGAATGAGTCTCCTTTGAATGACGCCGAGATTCTCTACGGCGCCGGGAGTCTCGATGACGCTGATGTCTTGGCGAAGAAGACTTCTTGTGATGCTTCTCCTTCGATTTCGCCATAAACAGCTTCGCCTCACGTTCCTTGAGGGCCTTTGGATTCATGTGCTGGCATGAATCACAAGTCGAGACGTCGTGGTCGGAGCTCAAACACCAAAGGCAGTCGGAATGAGGATACGTCACTGACATCTTGCCTCCACACTCACGACAAGGCTTGAATCCAGACTTTCTCTGCGACATTATTACCACAGCGAAAGACTACGCAGCAAAAATACACTGTAACCACAAAAGTAACAGTTGCTCCCTCGAAGATAACCGTTTCGAATGCACAGAAAAAAGGGAACTGACGTCGGCACGTCGTCGAGGACCTCTTATTGCCTGTATGACGTCAGACGGCGTCGCGTGGGCTAGAGTGACGTCCTCGTCGACGTGCAGAGACTAGAAAGAAGATTTCCGTCGAATGCTGGCGCCATGGGAGTATTTATTAGGTGAGGAATCCACAGGTAGTTGTATCCATCAGAAGGAGGTAACTTTAGGCTTCCCACACTAACTGTAACTTCAAAGGTGTGATTTATTTAATCAACTGTCCCTGTGGGTTAAGGTTTATAGACATGACTATGAAAAAAGTCGAAACCAGGATAAACTAACATAGGAGTACTATTAAGAATGCCTGCATGTCCACTGGGCTTACAAAATAATTTTCTGAAGGCTCGCCACTCGTAGAATGATATACAGTGCGTGTTTACGGAATACTTGGAGTGATCGGCTCTCTGCATGCTCTGTTTTATTGCCATAATAATGACCAGCAAGTCATTTTGTCAAAGTAGCAAATATTAGTAGCTATTACAAGGGGATAAGTAAGATCTTGCGCGCTGTGACCGGGAGAATGCTCCTCGTTCCTTCATGGCAACTGTCAGTTGGTCTGTGTGTGTGAGTGGGAGGTGACCGCAGGAGTATTTTTTTTAAAGTGGCTCTGGCGCCGCCACCTCCCAATACTGATTAATTCTTGATTTACACTAATTTACCTTTTAACTGTGCGGCCGCTGGAACGCTCGTCGCCCCTTCACAGCCGCTGTCAGGTGTTTTTCCCTGAATTGATGTGGTGCCTGGGGATCTGACGCGGGGGCCTCCAACCACCAGAGGGAGGTGCATCAACGCACCTAGCGCGTTATGTCCATCTTGACAGGTGCGTTCATTTTGAATCCTCTTAAGGCAGCGAGGCCGGCTGGGATCAACCTCCTAATCATGCCTCCATACACCTAGAGCCTATACGCCCTCAGGGTCTGTATTGTGACTAGCGCTTATATCGCATGAGTGCAGGAAATGCTGGACACTGGCTCATGTGAGTCCATAGCCCTTTTCAAACTGTTGTGGGCGAGTGGTGGTCTACAGGGCCTAATCCTGTTATTGGCACCTTAGGTCACTTCTGCTGGGTAAACCCCATTTATGCCACTATGTGACTTTGAAGACTCATATGTTGAGTAAGAGACCATTGCCTACCTCCCCATTGATGTTTGCTTATGTGAGGTCATGGACGCCTCGATTACCAAAGCAGTGGCCCTGGCGTCAACCCCCTGGAGAAGTCTCTAATGCAGTAAGTCAAACGCTGCTTCAAACCTGGAAGGCACGTGGACCTGGGGCTTGCCCCCCTTCTACCCTGAGGGTGCTCCATCCAGCCGCCACTAATGGTAAAGCGAAAAAGGGATCCAGTATCCAGCATTGATCAGGACACCTTTACTAAACCAAAGCGTTCCTTGCTAACTCGCAAGCATCCTAAACCTCTAGACGATGCTGAGCCCGGTGCCCCAGGTCTTTAGCCTCCGACTCCTCCCCGTAATGCAGAGTCCTCGTTGGCACTCTTGCCCTCTCATGATCTAGAATCTCCCTCAGAATCGGATGTCGAACAAGAGTAAAATTTTCACCCCGGGCATCCCTCTCCTGGTCACGTTCAGTAGAAGACGACGGAGGATTTTACCTCGGGCCCTCAGATATGTTTGATCCATATACCCTCCTGCACCCATGTTCCACGGAGAGGTTTCCTGTGGAAAAAGATGCGGCCTATATTGCAGCACATCTCTGCAAACTGCTGGACAAAGAGGTCAGTCCCTGCCCTTCTTAGGAGAACAAAGTGACACCCACCCGTGACATTGATGAGCACAAGGGCACCTTTTTGGGGAAGCACATATGAGACCCAAAGAAAGGGACAGACTGGTCCTGACGGGCCTGCCAGGAAAAGCAATTGGACTTGGCCGCGCCCCTTACAAAAGTCCTGGACATGGCGGAGAACGCAAGATGTCCTGAAACCTCATTTCCCCAGAAGCCCTGTAGGGGTGTGCCCAGCGTGCTTTAATTCTGTTGGGGAATGCAAATTGTGCCATCTCCAAGGAGTGGCGTCAGTTGCTCCTTATCAAGTTCAATGCTAAGCTGGGGGACCTGGCCACATCAGAGGCAGGCCCTGTGGCCCAGAAGGGTCTGTCTGGAGATCCCTTTATCTGTGAAAGGTTGTACAGACCTTTAATCAGGCGAAGCCCAGGCGTCTATAAAATGCATTTTCACACCTTGGGTTTTCGCTGGGGCTGCTTGAGGAAGGGGGAGTTCAGCTGGCCACGCTAACAACTTGGTCGCCTACAGAGCCGAAGACCCCAGGAAAGATCGCTACCAGGACGCCTCCAGGTTTAGCATTTTCTACCCAGCGCAGGGTCATCCCAGACATCCAGGGGCAAGAGGAGGACACTGCGGAGGAGCCACCCAGGGATCCAATTCAGGTGAATGTTCACACTCCGTCATACTAGGGTCTAGGGGGCAGATTCCAGCTCTTCATTCACAATTGGCAGGCTATAAGTTCCAACGCCTGGGTGTAAGAAGTTGGCTCTGTATATACTATATCAAAATTAGATACAGTGTGTATAGAGCCCGGGGGTTCCCCAGAGGCTTAACTGAGCTAACCGCTAAAGTAGATAATACTGGGGGGAAGTGTTAGTGCAGTTTTGCGGTAAGTACTTAGATTTTCAGTTACCAGGATTAGAATGGCCACAGCTCAAGGTTTAGATTGACCCCAAACATTCACCACCAGCACCAAGGGGCCAGATGGGTGCAGAGGTAAAAGTTGGTGTTGGATTTAAAATAGGATCCTATGGAGACTGGGGGCACTCGGAAACACATCTTTTAGCAGGTAAGTATCTGCGGCTTCGGAGGGCAGACCTGGGGGTTTTAGGTGAGCACCAGTGGGGGCCACAGGTCAGCACCAAACAACCACCCTTAGCAGCACGGGGCGGCCAGGTGCAGGGTGCCAACACAGCGTTGGGCTCCCAAAGCTTTTCAATGGTGGGATCCTGGGGGTCACAAAGATGCTGCAGGCTGGGTCCAGGGGGTCGGTTCCGGGAAACCACAGGCTGGACACGGAGGAGGGCCGCCTGCTGGACATTGCTGGACCAATGATCGGATTCCCAAAGCAAGGGGGCTGCAGGTGCAGGGATACTTATTAGGCATTGGGAATTTTCATCTGGTTCTCTCGTGCTCCTCTGGATTTAGGCTGCAGGCGTCTTCGCGTTGGCCAAGAGGGGTCAACCCAGAACTGGACACGTCAGAATCACCTGGGGGCCCGAGGAGGGACTCCTATACACGGAGGCCAGAGACTCCAAACCTGGTACAACCAGGAGAGTGGTAGTGCCTCAGTTTCAGAGAGTTTATCCTCAGTCTAGCCCATGAGATCCCCCTGGCTGGGCATCTGGGACAGACAAAAACACAGAGTAGGCTTGTCAGCCATTTCTACTGGCAGACAATATATCCCAAAAGGTGAAGGAGTTTTGTACCTCCTGTGTTACCTGCCAAGCCAGTGGTAAGACAGGAGGCCACCCTGATGACCCCTTTATTACACTACCTGTGGTGTGGGTTACCTTTGAAAGGGTTGCTGTGGACATTGAGGGGCCACTTGAAACACCCACAGCCTCAGGAAATCAGTACATACTGGTAGTAGTGGATCATGCTACCAGATATCCTGAAGCAATTCCCCTTAGGTCTACTATAGCTCCCGCAACAGCTAAGGCCCTTATTGGTATCTGTACCAGGGTAGGGTTTTCTGAGGAGGTGGTTTCTGACAGAGGTACAAACTTCATGTAAGCTTACCTAAAAAACATGTGGAATGAGTATGGGGTGACATACAAGTTCACCATACCATCCACAAACCTATGATTGTGTTGAAAGATGCAATAAGACATTAAAGGGTATGATCATGGACCTCCCTGAAAAACTCAAAAGGAGATGGGGTGTCCTCCTGCGATGCTTGCTTTTCACCTAGAGTGAGGTGCCTCAGAAGGGAGTAGGATTTTCCCCCTTTGAACTTCTGTATGGCCACCCTTTTAGAGGACAACTAGCACTTGCGAAGGAGGGTTGGGAGAGATCTCTCCAAGAGCCTAAGCAAGATGTAGTGGACTATGTGCTGCTCCTCCGTTCAAGGATGGCTGAGTACATGGAAAAGGCATCAAAAAACCTTGAGGGCAGCCAACAGCTCCAGAAGCAGTGGTATGACCAAAAGGCTGCACTGGTGGAGTTTAAACGAGGACAGAAGGTATAGGTTCTGAAGCCTGTGGCTCCCAGGACACTCCAGGACAGATGGAATGGCCCTTACCTTATCTTAGAGAAAAAGAGTGAGGTCACCTACATTGGTAGACCTGGGCACTAGCAGGACACCCAAAAGGGTGATCCATGTGAACTGCCTCAAACTCTACTGAGGCAGGTCTGATGTAACCATGCTTATGGTTACTGATGAGGATCAGGAAGCAGAGAGTGAAACTCTCCCTGATGATCTCTCTCATGACCCTAATGGTGGGTTAGTTGATGGAGTTGTCTACCCAGACACCCTCACTGCCCAACTGCAGGCTGACTGCAGGCAAGTCCTACAGCCGTTTGCAGGTCTC
Source organism: Pleurodeles waltl (assembly GCF_031143425.1). Classification (NCBI taxonomy): domain Eukaryota; kingdom Metazoa; phylum Chordata; class Amphibia; order Caudata; family Salamandridae; genus Pleurodeles; species Pleurodeles waltl. The sequence continues at coordinate 536,990,959 of NC_090444.1, read as the reverse complement.
TTCTCCTTGACCCCTGGACAGACCCACCTGTGTACCCATGATGTGGACACAGGAGACACTTTGCCTGTCAAGACCAAGATCTATTGATAGTCTGACCAAGTCAAGGACAGCATCAAAGTGGAAGCCCTCAAAATGCTGGATTTAGGGGTTATTGAACCCTCTGACAGTCCCTGGGCTAGCCCAGGGTCTTAGACCCCAAACCGCATTCCAAGGATGGAAAGAAAGAGATGAGGTTTTGTGCGGACTACAGAGGTCTCAACTTTGTCACCAAGAATGATGTACACCCTATACTAAGAGCAGGTGAGTTGATAGACAAATTATGTGTAGCCAAGTTCTTCAGTACCTTTGACTTTACTGGCAAATCAGAATGGCACTTGGAGCAAAAGAGAAGACTGCATTCTTTACACCTGATAGGCATTATCAGTTCATTGTTATGCCATTTGGTTAAAAGAATGCCCCTGCCACCTTCTAAAGGTTGGTGAATCAAGTCCTCGCTGGCTTGCAGGCCTTCAGTGCAGCATATCTTGATGACATTGTTGTCTTTAGCTCCTCCTGGCAGGATCATTTGGGCCATCTGGAGAAGGTTTTGAAGGTTCTGCAATCAGCAGGCCTCACTATCAAGGCATCTAAGTGCCAGATAGGGCTGAACACTGTTGTATACTTGAACCGCCTTGTAGGCGGAGGACAAGTGCAACCCTTACAGCCCAAGATCCAGACAATTCTGGACAGGGAAGCTCCAAAAACCCAGAGCCAAGTCAGGGCATTCCTTGGCTTCACTGGTTACTATGAGAGATTTGTAAAAGGGTAAAGATCCATTGTGACCCCCCCTCACAGAACTGACTTCAAAGAAGATGCCCAAAAAGGTAAACTGGACTCTTGACTGTCAAAAGGCCTTTGACACCCTGAAGGAGGCAATGTGCTCATACCAGTTCTCAAAGCTCCAGACTACTCTAAGCAGTTCAAACTGCAGACAGATGCCTCTGAACATGGGACAGGAGCAGTCCTGTCTCCAACCAATGTTGGAGTCATTAGCAGGAGGTTACTCCCAAGGGAGCACAGTTGAAGTGCCCTCAAGAGGGAGGCCTTTGCTGTGGTTTGGTCCCTGAAACAGTTGAGACCATACTTGTTTGGTACTCACTTTATTGTTCACACTAACCACAGTCCTCTCAGATGGCTAATGCAAATGAAAGGTGAGAACACTAAACCTTTGAGGTGGTCCTTCTCCCTACAGGGAATGGAGTTTGTAGTGGAACACAGACCTGGGACTGTTCAAGCTAATGCAGATGGCCTTTCCAGGTATTTCCACTTAGACAGTGAAGACTATCTTGGGAAAGGTTAGTCTCATCTTCTTTCGTTTGGGAGGGGGTTGTTTAGGAAAGCGCCCTTTTTGGCATGGTTATGCCCCACTTTTTGCCTGATATTGATGCTGACTTAACTGAGAGTGTGCTGGAAATCCCACTAACCAGGCCCCAGCACCAGTGATCTTTCACTAAAACTGTACCATTATTTCCACAATTGACACAGCCCTGGCACATAGAGAAGACTCTTGTAAAACATACCAGTGGAAGCATGGTCCCTGTGACCAGGGAGGGTCCCTAAGGGTTGCAGCATGCATTGTGCCACCCTAAGGGACCCCTCACCAAACACATGCACACTGCCATTGCAGCTTGTGTATGCTGGTGGAGAGACAAATGTAAAGTAAAGATGGTGTCCCCCCCAGGGTGCTATGCCCACCAACCACTGCCTGTGGTATAGGAAAGTCACCCCTCTAGCAGGTCTTGCAGCTCTAAGGCAGGGTGCACCATACTACAGGCGAGGGCATAGCTGCATGAGCAATATGCCCATACAGTGTCTAAGTCCGTTCTTAGACATTGTAAGTGCAGTGTGGCCATATTAAGTACATGGGCTGGGAGTTTGTCATTACAAACTCCACAGCTCCATGATGGCTTCACTGAAGGAAATTTGGTATCAAGCTTCTCAGCACAATAAGCCCACGCTGATGTCAGTGTTGGATTTAATGTATAATGCACCCAGAGGGCATACTAGAGATGCTCCCTGTATTTTAACCAACCTTTTAGTGTAAGGCTGACCAGTCTGTGTCAGCCTGCCACTAAAAGACATGTTTCTGACCTCTTGGGGTGAAAGCCTTTGTGCTCTCTGAGGCCAGAATCACAGCCTGCTCTAGGTGGAGGTGCTTCACACCTCCCCCCTGCAGGAACTGTAACACTTGGTGGGGAGCCTCAAAGGCTCAGGCCTCCTGTTACAGTGCCCCCGGGCACTCCAGCTAGTAGAGAAGCCCGCCCTCCTGGACAACACCCCACTTTGGCAGCAAGTCCGGTGGGAAAACAGAGAGAAGTGACCACTCCAGCTAGGACCACCCCTATGGTGTCCAGAGCTGAAGTGACCCCCTCCCTACAGAATCCTCCATCTTGGTTTGGAGGCCAGGGACCAAAAGGGTTAGGAGTGTGCCCCTCTCCCCAAAGGGAGTGGGCACAGGAAGAGTGTAGTTACCCTCAGGGACAGTAGACATTGGTTACTGCTCTCTGACCCCTGTAATGGCCCAAAATCTGAGTTAAGGGCTCCCCTGAAACTAGCTCACCTGGCGAACTCAAGACAAGAAGAAAGAAGAAGGACTCCTAAACCGATAATCTAGCAGAGCTAGCTAGTGACCTCTGGGATTACAGTCTTTAGTATCAGATCTCTGTCTTGTTGGAACGCATTCCAGGGGTGGCAAATCAAGTGGCCAACTGCCACTCTTGACACCTCAGGGACACAAGCCTGTGGCGTCTACACCCTTCAATGTTCCGACTCATTTTGGACAAATGGGGTCCTTTCGCTGTGGCTCTGTTTGCCTCTCATCTGGATCGTCAGCTTCCGAAGTTCTTCAGCTGGCGCCCAGACCCAGAGGCGACAGCCACTGATGCTTTTCACCAAGATTGGCGGCAGGAACATGGCTATGCTTTCCTTCCGCTCTCAACGACATTCGACTCTCAGCCTAGGTCAGATGTCAGAAAGCAGACATTACCCTGGTGACCCCGATGTGGAGATCTCAATTCTGGTTTCCAGTTCTTCTGGAACTTTCTTGGGATTCTGCAATCCTTCTACCCAGTTTCTGAATCTCCTGCTAGATCTGGAGGGGAATCCCTTAGTCATGGAGAATTATCTAACTCTTGTGGAATGGAGGATTACAGGAGATGTTCGTAAGTCCAGGTCTTTCGAGACATGCTGCCTCCGTCCTTTCCAAAGCCAGGGTGGAAAGCACCACTACCTGCTACCAATCAGCATGGTTGAGCTGGTGTAGTACAAGACACCTGGATCATGTGGGGGCAGATGTCCTCCACATCCTAAATTTCCTCGCCTCTTTGACCTCGGAGGGCCTGGCGTATAGGACTATCAACACATTTAGATCAGCTATATCTGCAGCCCATTCCCAGGTAGACGATTGCTCAGTAGGGAAGCATCTCTTGGAGTGTAAGCTTATACGAGGCATCTGCCTTTCCATTCCATCAGATCCCTGATACTCGACCTTATGGGACGTTAATAAGATCCTCAATCTGTTTCAGCCCTGGCCATCCAATAGACTCCTATCCCATAAGCAACTGTCAGCTAAACTAGCCTCACTACTTTGTTTGATCTCTTGGCAACGTGTTTCGGATGTCTGAGCACTGGATATTTTGGGTAGAGTGTTTACCTCAGGAAGGGGTTTCTTTTTGTATTTCTAGAAGAACAAAATGTGACTCTAGGTTGGTTAAACATCCTCCTTTTCCAGATTCTCTCAAACTGTGTGTGGTAAGGTGCATCAAGGTGTACAAAACCATGACAGAAGAGGTGCGTCCCCATGGAGAGCAACAATTGCTCATTGCCTTATGTAAACTGTTTAGGGCAGTCTCCTCCTCGACTATTGCTCTATGGGTCAGATCGGCCATGCAGGAAGCAGGCACCTATATTTGGGGCACATTTTGTCAGAGGAGCTATGGACTCCGAGGCATTCACCCTCAGAGCTCGCCTGGAGGACATCCTCACTGATGGGGGCTGGTCACCTGACTCGACCTTTAAGAGGTTTTATTTAAAACCAGTTCCAGCATAGCTTTTCTGGTGGTGAATAAGCTTAAAACCAGCATAATCCTTGCCTCTGGTCCTACTATAGAATGAAAATGTTCCTAGTTAACATGAAGGAAAGTTTCAATTCTATTAAGGACACGGAGGCAAGGATTAACCCACCTGTATCAGTTCTTTTTCCCTCCCAAGACGGGACTAATCATCACTGAAATAAGTATGGATTTTTCTGCCAATGGTATCTATGAAATGGTTTTGGGGAGGAGTGTGTCTAACACCTTGTGAAATGTTTCTCTCGCTAATAATGGATGGTTTTGGGTTCCAGTTTTATGACACTTTATTTATCTTCTTACAGGGTCTGATGGGCCAAAGCAAGAATAAGGAGGACATGCTCCTTCTGCACTCACAGGAAGAAAGGGGAGGCAGCAAAAGAGGCATAGAACTGTGAGGATAGGGGATTGTTTGACTAGTTGTTCACTGTAGTTTCTATGACTTCTTTCCCTTGGTGTTATGGGAAATTAACTCTGTTGTTCTGATACTTGGCTCCTATTAATAAAACGAAGAAAGAAGAAGCCTGTGTGTCCCTAATAGAACTGAAACTTTCCTTCACGTTACTTAGGACATTTTTTATGCTCTGTAGAAAAGTTAATCATTTACACAAGATACCCTTGACTGAGATAATGCTATTTTGCCAAATATTGTGACTTTGATCGCATGAATCGCAGAGATGAGTCCACAAGTTGGCGAACCAAGCGCAACAGCCTTTTTTCATGTATTTCTTTAGTGTGTGACAATAGGGATAGGCCCCTGTGGCTTCCCAGGGTAGAGAAAATGTTCCTCAACTCCTGAGTAAGATTCACACATGCATGATACGAACATGACCACAACTGCACGCACTGCATGGTGCAACACCATTCCGTAAAATAAAAACTGACCACTTCGGGTAAATATAATATGATTTTGATATCTGGAAAAGTGTGCAATTCACTTACGTTGCAGGAGGGACAAAATAGAATAATAGACAATAATTTTATAGCTACACAACATTTATTTGATTTATGTTGGTCTGTCTTTGTGTAGTGTTCACATTTCATGTGTCTTCTGATTTTTAGTTCTGTTTTTCATTATTTGCAGAGCATTCGGTAGCACAAAAATTGAGAGAAATAATTTTGCATCCCTAGTAGATGCATTTTGTAGAGGGTGTGTGTATGCAGGGGTTTCTAATACTAATAGGTCACCGATTATCCCACATTGGACAGCATGGAGAATATGATTAGCCTTTAAGGACAGGGTGCTACTCTGGAGCCATAAAGTCCTGACAAAGGCCGCTGATCCTTTCGACAGGGTAATTACTATCACTTTTATATCATCCACTTATGTTTTTAATGCTGTGAGGACATCTGTTAATAAAATAAATTAGGGATAGCCTTAGGCCAGTTTAACAGTACACTTATCTCTGGCCAGTTTCCGTGGAAGTCACACTCCACATTGCATGTCCTATTCAAAAAGCCCTTGCTTCCATGCACAGTGGTAGAGCACACTTGGACTCAGTAGTGTCCAGGGTGTGGGAAGCCCAATGATGAAGCATGCCACATTTTTAATGTGGGTCAGGACCTTATATTCCTAAGAGAGCACTCTGTCTGACTAAACAGATAGGAGACCATTGAGAAGCAGGCCTTTTTGATGTGTGTATTGATATAGTTGTAGGAGGAAGTTCCAGGTATACTAATTCTCTTCTTTATTGTGTAAGAGCATTGTTAAGTGAACCTGAAAAACTGACCTAACTCGGTGGCCTAAGACCTATGAATGTGAATGTTAAAAGCATGATGTCTGCATCACATGGATGACATCTGTCTAATTTCACATCAACCTCTAACCCAAAGGATATTAACAACTTAGAGGTGTAATACATCCTATGTAGATATGTCTAGTAGGTCAGTCTGCGTCTGCTATTGAGGGAACATTTTTTACAGCTGCGAGTGGCAGAACTGCCACTTGTCATCTGAAAGTGTGAACCCTAGGTTAGTGTCCCACTGCTCTCTGACCTTTTCTAAATGCACCATTCTCAAACTAGCCAATGTAGTGCAAATACACTTAATGGCCCAATGCAGTGATGAAGTGGCAATCAGTTGTGCCCTTGCAGTCTGCTGCAACCGCTTGTCTGAAAGGAAGGAAGACATTTTAAAAGCACATGCCTAATCCTGAAATATAGGAATATTTGGCCCAGGTTTTAAAATGAATTGGGACTCTGACATAAACAAACACATGGGGAACACATCATCCATTGTCAGTAGCCCCAGCAGCTCTAGTTGTGTCTGTGCCTTATGCTTGGTGGCCAATACCAAAATAGCAATAGGACGTTAAATCTTAGATGCAGGTTTGGTGCATAACACATCATCAAGCCCATCACGGCTCCAATACAGTCCAGACCAGCACCATAAAAGACACAGTATGACCTTTCCACAATGGTTTATACATCAATCTGGCCATTGCTGTTTAAAGCAGAGGGAAAGATCATATCCATTTCCACAAGCTAATCATGCTATTCCAGAAGCTAAAAGAGCACCTGATTAGCCCAGAAGTTCCTAATCAAGAGTCAGAATTGGTAAACTGCCTACACTTGCTGTACCCCTATAGTTCATATGAAAAAGCTGTATTCAAAAGTATTGGAACAGTAACAAAATATTGAAATCATTGTATGAACATCATTTTAATCAGTGCAATCCTGTCAGCTGTTGATAAAAGAAGGTTCACCCATGACCCAATCACATCGTGCAGCACAGTGACCAATGGTCCATACCTGTCGATGACCACAATCTCTGTACATCTCCCACATAGAGGACTGATGTTTTACTCCACAGAAGTGGAACCTTCAAATTCTGCTTCACTGGTAAATGTTCTTTAGTTCAGATGGGACCCAAACTTTGTAATTTTTCCAAGTATTAGTTCAAATGTTTTACTCAGTTCTTTTACATATAACAGATTAAATTCTGCATGTAGGGACACTGGATAGCCCCATCCTCCTAACTGTAGACCTTTGAGTAAATGGAGTTACCTAAGGGTACAGGCTAGAGACTTAATCATCAACACGAATAACAATGTAAACAAGGGACAACCCTGTCTAATGCCTTGGGTCAAAGCAAAGCACAGGGGTATACTCCCATTCCTCAAACTCTGGCTCAGGGTATTGAATATAGCAGCAATATCCAGCCAAGTATACCCGATTCAAGCCCTGTCGTCCATATGGAGGTAAATATGTATGACCAATCCATCAAGTCAAATACCTTTTCAACACCCAACATTACAGCGGCCTTACACTCATGCTCAATCTGGTGCACCACAGCAAAGAAATATCAAAGGTTGTGCGGTGTAGTGCAAACGGGGAAAACCCTAATTGGACAGGAAGAAATAGACCATGTGCATGAAGCACAAGTCTTCAAGCTATAAATGTAGATAACATTTTTGTAATCATATTGATTAATGATACCAGTCTATAGGACCTGCATTGTTGGTTTCCTGGGGTTTAAGAAGCAATTGTATTACTGGTTTTCTCAGTGCAGGTGAAAGAGACCAGGTCAGATGTGCATCTTCAAACAACTTTAGAAAACAGGAGATTAATATGTTCACACATTTCTTACAGAATTTAGACATGATGCTGTCACATTCAGGAGCCTTACTCGCTGCCAAGGACTAGACAGCTGTTCTGACATTATGGACTGATTTTGGTGTAGTGGTTCATGCTCATCGTCCTCGAGCCAAGCCAGAGTGACTCTCCTCAAATATGCCTGTATCACACAGTATGGTGCATCTTTTAGGGCTGTACGTGATGTTTTGTACTAAGTAAAGAATGTCCAGTAAGAATATACACGTTTCTTCATCTCCTTCAAAACACACTCTATTGGGAGCTGTAATACTCCTTTAAACCTTTAGCGCAGTGGTCTCCAAAGTTTTAATGCCGCGCCCCCCCCAGTTGAAAAATAAAAGTCATTGGGCCCCCCTCAGAATTTTCCACAAATATTTTATAAAGATGGCAATGTTTAAATATTTCTAGATGTATTTAAAGATTGCAGTTAAGTACTGTTACCTTTTTTAAATGCAAAAGCATCTTTCTGCTCAAAACAAAACACCGTTATCTGTGTAATGTTTTCTTTGGACAGACCTTGGCCCCCCCCACCCCCTGGGATCACTTGAGGCCCCCCACTAGGGGGGCCCACCCCCAGTTTGAAGGCCCCTGCTTTAGAGGAAGAACTCTGTATTCTACTTTGCGACAGGGGTGCCCGAAGGATCTCCATTCTAACACTGAACAGGTGTCAATATGATGAAGATATAGCCCTACCGATGTTGCAATGTCTTACTGGGCATCCCAGCTGGTGAAATTTAACCAGTGGGCTTTTTCAGCACTGGACGAATCTTCAGTTACGGTGGACTAGGATAGACTATTAGTTGGCATTTTACACCAAAGAGACATTTTATTCTACCAGAACATACTTAGGCAGTGGCAAGGAAACATAGGGCAGCAATTTCATGTTTCATCCACTTCTCTCTCTTTTTTTCCCCTTTCTGGCTTATACATACCCTTAAAGATAAGAAACAACTCAAAGGATTTCAGATGTGGGACCCCACAAAGGTCAATAAATTGGTAAATGTATGGAATCAATCAGGACTGATTCTCTCTGAGCAACTCAAAAAGGGACGAAAACGACTTACAGTGGCAGAAATATTCTGATGCAGCTCTGAAATACGGTGGCAGTGCATGTAGCGAATGATGCAGAGTTGGAAGGCATCTAGACAGGTTCTGGGAGAGGTAGGAAATGAGCTTGGGGCAATGGAGGAATCAGAAAGGGAGGGGGCTCAACAGCACCCATGCGAAGTTGCTGTTAAGGCAAGATTTAGACTACCCCAAGTTTAGATTCTATATATAGTATACTACACTGGAACCCAGATGATTAAATTTGCAAGGACTCTCTCAAACCTGTGCCTAAGATGATGTGGCTAGGGTGGGACTTTCATCCACATCCTCTGGTAATGCCCACTGATTTTTTGCTCTTGTGAGAACGTTAAATCATCACTGGAGCCAGTGACTGGGCTCCACATACAAAATGATGGGAAACTCTTATTGTTGGGAAGAGGTATAACTGCAAAATATGTGAGGTCACAATGTGATCTGGGCCTGTAAATAGAGAATGACCAGAAATACGATGGACTGCTGTAAGTATTACAACTGTTAATCTGATTAATACATAATAACCAAATACTATGGTATTTCATGGTAAAATGTACTGTGAAAGCTCAGTTTATCTGGTAAAAGCTATAAAATAGGTATACTGTTGTCTGCATCATGCAAAAACAGTAATATATGAAAGCTTGCCCTATTTAGAAAATAAAAAGTTATTTAAAAACAGAGTGAACATGCAGATTTTGGTACTCTCAATCCATGTGGAAGCATCTACAGTGAGGAGCCAGTCATCAATGCAGAACTCTGAATTATCCATTGTAGAATATAATGTATATCCCATCCAATTCCCTATTTTCCCCAATACAATGATTTCACTTTGTCTTGTTTGCATGCACACTCACTTCTTAACCAGTTCTGTGCTGAGGACGTAGTGGTTACGTCCTGCGGCACAGTACTGCTGTGCCGAGGACGTAACCATTGCGTCCTCGGCACACAGCCCAGAGGGAGCGCTCTCGCTCCCTCTGTGTGCTTCTCCCCATCCCCCCAAAGGCAGGGATGGGAGGGGAAGCCCTTCCGCCTCCACCCCGACCCCCCCTGTGACATCAGCGCGCGAGCGCGCGCTGTTTGTCACAGAGCCTCCCCCTTCCAGCGCGATCGAAAGATCACGTGGGGGAGGCCCGGAGAGGTTTCAAAGGGAAGGAAATGTATTTCCTTCCCTTTGCAGTCTCTCCAAGCGTTTCAAAAGCCGGATTGCTTGCAATCCGGCTTTTGAAACGCCCACTAGACACCAGGGATGATTTTTTTTTTTAAATGGACATAAGGGAGGGACCCCTTGGCAAGGGTCGCTCCCAGGGGGCGGCATTTTTTGGGAAGGGGGGCAGAAAGGGGGGACCCCAGAGGGGCACCAGGGATATATATATTGTTTTCTTTTGTTTTTGTTTATTTTTTTGTGTTAGGTGTGGGGAGCGACCCCTTAGGCAAGGGTCGCTCCCCTAGGGGGCAAATTATATTTAGGCCATTTCTGCCCCCCTTGGGGGCAGATTGGCCTATTTTGATGAGGCCAATCTGCCCCCAAGGGGGACAGAAACCACTAGACACCAGGGAGTTTTCTTTTTTACGTGAATTTCACGCAAGGGGAGCGACCTCTTAAGCAAGGGTCGCTCCCCTGTGGGGGGAAATTATTTTAGGCCATTTCTGCCCCCCTGGGGGGTAGATCAGCCTATTTTGATTAGGCCGATCTGCCCCCAAGGGGGGCAGAAACCTCTAGGCACCAGGGATTTTTTTTTTCTTGTTGTTTTACAGATGGGGAGCGACCCCTTGGACAAGGGTCACTCCCCAGGAGGGGAAAATTGTATTTAGGCCATTTCTACCCCCTTTGGGGGCAGATCGGCCGATTTTTGCTACGCCAATCTGCCCCCAAGGGAGGCAGAAACCACTAGGCACCAGGGATTTTTTTTGGGAGCCAATGTCACGCGGGGGAGCGACCCCGTAGGCAAGGGTCGCTCCTGGGGGGAGGGGGTAAATTTATTTTAGGCCATTTCTGCCCCCCCTGGGGCCGGCTGAGCTAGAGGCCAAAATCCACAGGTAGGCACTGTTTTCTATGAAAAAATGTGTTGTGTCCACGTTGTGTTTTGGGCCATTTCCTGTCGCGGGCGCTAGGCCTACCCACACAAGTGAGGTATCATTTTTATCAGGAGACTTGGGGGAATGCTGGGTGGAAGGAAATTTGTGGCTCCTCTCAGATTCCAGAACTTTCTGTCACCAAAATGTGAGGAAAATTTGTTTTTTTTAGCCAAATTTTGAGGTTTGCAAAGGATTCTGGGTAACAGAACCTGGTCAGAGCCCCACAAGTCACCTCATCTTGGATTCCCCTGGGTTTCTAGTTTTCAAAAATGCACTGGTTTGCTAGGTTTCCTCAGGTGCCAGCTGAGCTAGAGGCCAAAATCCACAGGTAGGCACTGTTTTCTATGAAAAAATGTGATGTGTCCACGTTGTGTTTTGGGCCAGTTCCTGTCGCGGGCGCTAGGCCTACCCACACAAGTGAGGTATCATTTTTATCGGGAGACTTGGGGGGAACGCTGGGTGGAAGGAAATTTGTGGCTCCTCTCAGATTCCAGAACTTTCTGTCACCGAAATGTGAGGAAAATGTGTTTTTTTAGCCAAATTTTGAGGTTTGCAAAGGATTCTGGGTAACAGAACCTGGTCAGAGCCCCATAAGTCACCCCATCTTGGATTCCCCTAGGTCTCTAGGTTTAAAAAATGCACAGGTTTGGTAGGTTTCCCTAGGTGCCGGCTGAGCTAGAGGCCAAAATCTACAGGTAGACACTTTGCAAAAAACACCTCTGTTTTTTTTAAAAAAATGTGATGAGCCAAAGTTGCGTTTTGGGGCATTTCGTGTCGCGGGCGCTAGGCCTACCCACGCAAGTGAGGTATCATTTTTATCGGGAGACTTGGGGGAACGCTGGGTGGAAAGAAATTTGTGGCTCCTCTCTGATTCCAGAACTTTCTGTCACCAAAATGTGTTTTTTTAGCCAAATTCTGAGGTTTGCAAAGGATTCTGGGTAACAGAACCTGGTCAGAGCCCCACAAGTCACCCCATCTTGGATTCCCCTAGGTCTCTAGTTTTCAAAAATGCACAGGTTTGGTAGGTTTCCCTAGGTGCCGGCTGAGCTAGAGGCCAAAATCTACAGGTAGGCACTTTGCAAAAAACACCTCTGTTTTCTTTCAAAAAATGTGATGTGTCCACGTTGCGTTTTGGGGCGTTTCCTGTCGCGGGCGCTAGGCCTACCCACACAAGTGAGGTATCATTTTTATCGGGAGACTTGGGGAAACATAGATTAGCAAAACAAGTGTTATTGCCCCTTGTCTTTCTCTACATTTTTTCCTTCCAAATATAAGAGAGTGTGTAAAAAAGACATCTATTTGAGAAATGGCCTGTAATTCACATGCTAGTATGGTCACCCCGGAATTCAGAGATGTGCAAAAAACCACTGCTCCTCAACACCTTATCTTGTGCCCATTTTGGAAATACAAAGGTTTTCTTGATAGCTATTTTTCACTCTTTATATTTCAGCAAATGAATTGCTGTATACCCGGTATAGAATGAAAACTCACTGCAGGGTGCAGCAAATTTTTTGGCTCTGAGTACCTAGGGTTCTCGATGAACCTACAAGCCCTATATATCCCCGCAACCAGAGGAGTCCAGCAGACGTAAACGGTATATTGCTTTCGAAAATCTGACATTGCAGGAAAAAGTTACAGAGTAAAACGTAGAGAAAAATTGCAGTTTTTTTCACCTCAATTTCAATATGTTTCTTTTTCAGTTGTTATTTTCTGTAGGAAACCCTTGTAGGATCTACACAAATGACCCCTTGCTGAATTCAGAATTTTGTCTACTTTTCAGAAATGTTTAGGTTTCTGGGATCCAGCATTTGTTTCACGCCCATTCCTGTCACTGACTGGAAGGAGGCTGAAAGCACAACAAATTGTAAAAATGGGGTATGTCCCAGTAAAATGCCAAATTTGTGTTGAAAAATTGGGTTTTCTGATTCAAGTCTGCCTGTTCCTGAAAGCTGGGAAGCTGGTGATTTTAGCACCACAAACCCTTTGTTGATGCCATTTTCAGGGAAAAAAACCACAAGCCTTCTTCTGCAGCCACTTTTTCCAATTTTCTTTAAAAAAATGAAATTGTCACTGTATTTTGGCTAATTTCTTGGCCTCCTTCAGGGGCACCCACAAAGTCTGGGTACCTCTAGAATCCCTAGGATGCTGGAAAAAAAGGACGCAAATTTGGCTTGGCTAGCTTATGTGGACAAAATGTTATGAGGGCCTAAGCGCAAACTGCCCCAAATAGCCAAAAAAAGGCTCGGCACAGGAGGGGGAAAAGGCCTGGCAGCGAAGGGGTTAAAAAACAGTGAGCAGTGCAATGTTGGATCACAGGTGTTAACTACTGTCACGTGATCATTTCCAAGCAACCCCTGCATTGTGAGGTAGTAGACTCCTGTGTGCATGACTGTGTGTACTCATCAAAACTGTCGATGCATCTTAATTAATGCAGAAATCACTCTTGAATTTTTACCCTAGAAAAGTTCTATTAGTCTGCCCAACTTCTTGTAAATATAGAACCCCAGGAGTCCACCAGCTTGTCCCATTAGGTAATACTCCTGGCTAGGCCATTAGCCAGACAACTTAATAAACAGGGGTCCATCTCTATAATGTTATTTCCTCAATAGACATTAACACTGAATATTCCCGCCCACGTGCGGGGACCCTGGACCACATACAAACACACATGTATATGTATGAAATATCTATGAAAAATAACATTTTAGTAGAGAATTCCAATACAAATATAATATATGCATGTGCAAACAGTCAATGCAGCCTATTTGAGAAGCAGGCTAAGAATGCTTTATGTTTTGGAGTTTGTTTTTTAAACATAAATTGAAAACTTCAATTAAAGGTGGAAACTTTCTGTAGTCAAAGTAGAAGACAGAGAAAATGTAAGGACGCCATTTTAAAAGAGAAAAACTACACTGAAAATAAAGGAACATTATTAGCCAATAGGATACATACACAGCAGAGCCAAACAAATTGGCACTGTGCCTTAAAGACCCTGAGCACCTCCAGTATCCCACCATGCCTCAGGGGTGAGAGTGAGGTGACAGTTGGTTCACAGTTAGGTCAGTTCTTTTTTCCGGCTTCTTCTGTGAGGATCCTGGAGCATTGAGCTCTCATTTTTCTGGTTATTTGGCCAGAAAAATTATCTAAACTATATTTTTCTCTGCTTTACTCGGCAGTTCTTCATACTTCCTGAGTGGAAGGACAATTTTTTCTCACAAATATGCCTCCACTTTTTGTGAAATGTCCGTCTTGTGGGAAAAAGAAGGCCTAGTCAGACCCACATTCTGTGTGCATAGTATGTTTGCCTCAGAGTCACTGTCCGGACACCTGCAGACATTGCAAGAATCTGTCCAAAAGGACTCTCAAGGACAGAGAAAGGATTTTATTACATGGTCTGCATGAAGGGAGAAGACTTCTAAAGACTCTTCTGAACAACGGTGAACCAGATTGACGTCGGCTGGTAGGAAAATTCCTGTCTGTTTACCGTCGACGTCATCCCTTCCATCCTCGCATCACCGGGTGTTGAAGAGCACACCGCTGTCAACGGCGACTCAAGCGACGTCGCAAGTCAAGACGTCGAAGTTTCCAATCCCTCATCGGGGTGGTTCTCTGTCGATGTTCGCACACCGATCGATGTCGAGCAGGTACATCAGTGCTCACGCGCCGTCAGAGGCTAGTCGTCATCCTATGACGTTGGGGCACCGCCGTCGAAGTCGGCCTCAAGAACTAGTTCGAGGTCCCCTCATCATGCGACGTTGAGGCACTCGTCTCCATCTGCACATTGCTCGACATCAAAACATTCAACGTTGAGGCATATTCCTCAACGGACCACCGCTCGTCGTCGAGGCATTCGACATCGAGACCTGAGAAGACGGGGAAGTCTCGCTCGACGTTAGGAACTCATGGATCTCGGTCGACGGCAGTACAACGTTGATCGACGACAAGGCAACCATCTCCTTTGACATCTGTCTCACAAAGAGATGCTCTACGTACGAGCAACCATCAAAAGTCACCTACAGGTCTACAACAGACTCCTAAGACTGCTGTTCTTCACCAAGACCCGGTAGTCATTATTCAGAGTGGATCTTCAGTGGCATCAAGAGCATCATCGGTAGGACACCTATCACCTATAAACTTGTCTCCGAGGTGGTTGGAAAGCCTTAATAAAACACCAGCTTCTCCAGATTCTCAATAGTCGCGCCTTTATTCGGCTTCTTTACCTCGAACACCCTCGCCAACAACACCCGCTGAGCGCGGAAGGCCAACTTCTGACCAGCCCACTCCTAGACGCCAGCGCAGCCAGTCAAGGTCATCCACAAAAAGTAGGTCACGATCCAGGAGGAGGTCTGGATCTAGATCCTGTAGATCACGGCAACAGCGGCGCAGATCTCCTTCGAGGTCTACGGCATTGGAGGCTTCCATCAGAGACTATTCGCCTACCTTGACTAACTCCCCTCTGGCAAGAGTATCGCCAATCGACGATATTACAACCTTCAAGGAGGTTTTGCTCAGAGGGGCCCAGAAACTTAATATATGTATTCCAGACCCGACTACTTCATCGTCTAATTTTTGAGACCCTAAATCAGCGTGCCTCGTCCAGACAGTTATTACCACTGGTTCCTGGTCTTTTACAACGGGCTGTGGACACATTTCTGACCCCTGCTAGCCTGCGCTCAGCTCTGGTTAGGATACTTAAAAAGTATAAAGCCCCAGACCAGGATCCTTTGTTCCTTAGGGTTGATCCACCTCGTGATTTTAGCTGCTGCCCGTAAAACTCATTTCGTGGCATCATCATTGACGGTCCCGCCAGATAAGGAGAGTAAACATCTGGATTCACTGGGCAGGAAAATGTGTGGCACTTCAGCAGCATACATGAAGGTCTCCAGTGCCTCTGGGAAGATACGACTGTTCTTTGTGGGACTCTCTGAACAGGTTTGTAGATAAATTGCCTAGGGAAGATAGGCAAGATTTTCAGGAGATCCTGCAGGAGGGGAGTTTAGTATCCAACCAAGTTATGAGTGCTGCTGCAGATGGAACAGATTTGGCAGCTCATGGCTACGCACATGGCATTTGTGCAAGGAGGTCCTCATGGCTTCGTCTTACAGGGTTGAGGCAGGAGGCACAACACCGCATCCTGATCCAGCCTTTAATGGAAACTCATTATTCGGATCTCATACTGACGATGAGATGGCGAAGATGAAATCTGAGGTCGACACTATGAAAACGGTGGGCCTAGATAGGCGAAGAGAGTATAGAAGGAGGTAAAGGCCTTATGATAAGCGCCCTTATCAGCAGAGGGTTCAAACCTCTCAATGGTCCCAAAGGCCTCAACAGAAACAAGGACGAACTTTCTTTCAATCACACAAAACTGCGAGAGATCACGCACCAAGCAGACCACATCAGTCTACCCCAAAGACAGCGGGAAAACAATGAGGATTCGCTTCGCCTAACCCTGTCCACCACTCCAGTGGGGGGAAGTATTATGAATTACGCTCACAAGTGGCACGCCGTAACCAAAGACAAATGGATTGTAAACATTGTAGAGAATGGATACTCTCTTCGGTTCAAATCTCCTCCACCTCCTCTGCCACCAACAAGGTTAATGCCTGCTCACCACTCATTACTATGAAAGGAAGTTCGCATCCTGTTGCAAAAAAGAGCGATAGAAAAGGTTCCATCCGCTCAAAGAGGAAAAGGAGTGTACTCCTGATACTTCCTGGTGAAAAAGAAAGGCCTAGAAGGGGTTTTCAGACCCATTTTAGATCTGAGGCATCTGAACAAATACATCCGAAAAGAAAAATTCAGAATGCTGGCCCTTCATCAGATTTTCCCTCAGCTACATCGAGGAGACTGGATGTGCTCCACAGATCTACAAGATGCATACTTTCACATTACGATCATAACAAAACATCGAAAATGTCTTCATTTCGTAGTAGCATCACAACACTACCAGTTCATAGTGTTGCCCTTCGGACTAAAATCAGCCCCTCGGACATTCTCCAAATGTGAAGCAACAATAGTGGCACACTTGAGAAAAATAAGTTTCTTTATTTATCCATACCTAGACGACTGGCTGCTAAAAGCCAGCACCGCAGAGCAGACTGTGAATAATCTCAACATAGTTCTGAAAACTTTCAACTCTCTGGATCTGCAGGTCAACTTCCAGAAGTCCACTCTCATTCCAACTCAGACGCTCCATTATCTGGGGGCAATACTAGACGCCAAGCTAGAAAGAGTATATCCTTCGGAGGAACGACTATCATCAATAGCGCATAAGTGCCACACACTTCTCCACACTCTGAGGCCTACGGTGCGCCAAATAGCATCTCTGTGGGCTCAATGGCCTCCTGCATTTCATTGTCCCGAACGCCAGATTGCACATGAGACCTCTTCAAGAAAATCTAGAGGATCAGTGAAGTCAGCACACAGCCAAACAGTAAGACAGAATAACTCTTTTAATCGGGGCTCAAGCATCATTACAGTGGTGGATGCGCAGACAACACCTGTTGGTGGGTGTTCCTTTTCACCAGACCACTCCTTCCAAGACCCTGGTAACGGATGCATCACTTCAGGGCTGGGGAGCTCACCTGGGCCCCTCCAAGCTCTGGGCCTATGGTCCAGCAAGGAACAGAGTTACCACATCAATCTGCTGGAACTGAGAGCGGTCCATCTTGCTCTCAAGTCGTTTGCTCCATCTCTCAAGGGAAAGTCCATTCTGGCCCAGACGGAAAATACAACTTTGATGTATTATCTGAACAGACAGGGGGGCACGAGATCTCGTTCTCTGCCTAGAGAGTCTCAGACCATCTGGCACTGACTAATAGCGAGGGGGATGTCTCTCACAGCAGTCCACCTTCCGAGACAACAAAACTCAGAAGCAGATTTCCTAAGTCGAAGTCTAATAGACTTCCATGACTGGGTTCTTCACAACGATGTCGTAGCAGACATCTTCCAATGGTGGAATCAGCCTCAAATAGACCTGTTTGCAGACCACATCAACAAAAAATGCCCAGACTTCGCTTCCAGGTTCTACCATCCGGGGACGCAAGGGAATGCCCCGTTGATAGAGACTGGTCAGGGACATTTCTCTACGTCTTTCCACCAATTCCCATGATACCTTTGGTAATCAACAAGTTCTACAGGTCCAAAACGAGGATGATACGCATAACCCAACAATGGCCTCGGCAATACTGGTACACAGACCTCTTCCAGTTGTCAGAACAACCTCACAAGAGGCTGCCGTGCAGACCGGATCTGGTCCACAGATTAGGGGGGGAAATTCTGCATCCCAACCTTCCCTCTGAGCTTGACAGCATGGCTCCTGAATTCCTGCAATATGGACATCTAGGACTCTCGCAGGAATGCATGGATATTTTAAAAGAGTCTAAAAGACCATCTACACGGTGCTCCTATGCGTTCAAATGGAACAGGTTTTACATGTGGTGCCGGCAGCATGATTACAATCCTGTTTGGCCCAGGAGGAAGTTATCTTGCTTGACCTGTTACATCTTGCGAAGTCAGGACTGCAGTTTTCCTCCATTAAGGTACATTTATTTGCCATTACAGCTTATCATAAATCATCCTCTCAGAAATCTTTCTTTACTATTCCAGTGGTTAAGGATTTCTTAGAGTGCTTGAACAAAGTTTTTCCACTTATTCGGAAACCCTCACCTCCATGGGAATTGAATGTGGTCTTGTCTAGACTTATGGCCGCTCCTTTTGAGCCCATCCACAAAGCTTCTTTACAACACCTTACGTGGAAGACAGCTTTTCTGGTAGCCATTACCTCAGCTAGAAGGGTCAGTGAGATTCAGGCTCTATGTTCAAGGGAACCCTTCACAGTGTTCCACGATAACAGAGTGGTTCTGAGAACCCACCCATCGTTTTTGCCTAAAGTGGTGTCGGACTTCCACATTACCAAACTATATCACTTCCAACGTTCTTCCCTAAACCTGTTACTCCGGTGGAGAAAGCCTTCCACTCCCTGGACCTTAAGAGGGTGATCACATTTTACCTTGATAACACTAAGCCAATCAGACAATCTGATCGCCTGTTTGTTAATTCTGGACATCTGAGGACAGGGGAAGCTGCTTCAAAACAAACTACTTCTAGATGGATAGTTTTGTGTATTCTGACTGGTTACCAATTGACGAACAAGCAATTATTAGCTAAACCTAAGGCTCACTCCACGAGAGGGAAAATGGCGATGGCAGCCCTTCTTAAGATCAAACCATCTCAGAGATTTGCAAAGCTGCCACATGGAGATCCATACATAGTTTTACCAGGCACTACTGTATAGATACAGATGCCAAAACAGACACTCAAGTGGGTGAGGCGTCTCTAAGAAATGTATTTGCATAGTGTAAGGAAATGCCTCCTTGGCATGGTTACCCCTGACTTTTTGTCTTTTGCTGATGCCAGTTATGATTGAAAGTGTGCTGGGATCCTGCTAACCAGCCCTCAGCACCAGTGTTCTTTCCCTAAAATGTACCTTTGCTTCCACAATTGGCACAGCCCTAGCACTCAGATAAGTCCCTTGTAAATGGTACCCCTGATACCAAAGGCCCTCATGCCAGGGAAGGTCTCTAAGGGCTGCAGCATGTCTTATGCCACCCTGGGGACTCCTCACTCAGCACATGCACACTGCCTCACAGCTTGTGTGTGCTGGTGGGGAGAAAATGACTAAGTCGACATGGCACTTCCCTCAGAGTGCCATGCCAACCTCACACTGCCTGTGGCATAGGTAAGTCACCCCTCTAGCAGGCCTTACAGCCCTAAGGCAAGGTGCACTATACCACAGGTGAGGGCATACGTGCATGAGCACTATGCCCCTACAGTGTCTAAACAAAACCTTAGACATTGTAAGTGCAGGGTCTGGGAGTTTGTCAAACATCAAACACAAACTCCACAGTTCCATAATGGCTACACTGAAATCTGGGAAGTTTGGTATCAAACTTCTCAGCACAATAAATGCACACTGATGCCAGTGTGGAATTTATTGTAAAATACACCCAGAGGGCATCTTAGAGATGCCCCCTAAATACCAGTCCGACTCCTATTGCTAGGCTGACCGGTTTCTGACAGCCTGCCACAACCAGACGAGTTGCTGGCCACATGGGAGAGTGCCTTTGTGACTCTGTGGCCAGGAACAAAGCCTGTACTGGGTGGAGGTGCTTCTCACCTCCCCCTGCAGGACCTATAACACCTGACGGTGAGCCTCAAAGGCTCATGCCTTTTGTTACAGCACCCCAGGGAATCCCAGCTAGGGGAGATGCCCGCCCCTCCGGCCACTGCCCCCACTTTTGGCGGCAAGGTTGGAGGAGATAATGGGGAAAACAAGGAGGAGTCACCCACCAGTCAGGACAGCCCCTAAGATGTCCAGAGCTGAGGTGACCCCTGCCTTTAGAAATCCTCCATCTTGAGATTGGAGGATTCCCCCAATAGGAGTAGGGATGTGCCCCCCTCCACTCAGGGAGGACACACAAAGAGGGTGTAGCTACCCTCCAGGACATCAGCCATTGGTGACTGCCCCCCAGACCTAAACACACCCCTAAATTTGGTATTTAGGGGCACCCAAGAACCCAGGAAATCAGATTCCTGCAACCTGAAGAACGAGTTACTTACCTTCGGTAGCGACTTTTCTGGTGGATACATTAGCTACCTGTGGATTCCTCACCTCATGAATACTCCCATGGCGCCAGCATTCAACGGAAATCTTCTTACTAGTCTCTGCACGTCGACGAGGACGTCACTGTCTCGCACGCGACGCCGTCTGACGTCATACAGGCAATAAGAGGTCCTCGACGACGTGCAGACGTCAGTACCAATCATTTTTTACGTGCATGAGAACAACCAGGCAATGCAATGAAAGAGCAAGGCAACATCCATTATATTGTAAAAATACACCACATTGTACGAATAACTGTAAATCTTTTTATGTACATATATATATATATATATATATATATATAAAACTCTCTCTTTTCAAAATATATACACACACCAAGTATATACATAAAAATATATACACATATACATATATATATATATATATATAAATATATTATATATACATCTATTGCACCCTCAAAGACCAAGAGGAGCGCACTCAAGGATTACTTGGCAAGACCATAAAGGCAACGGGGAGGCGGGTGGGACCGTGAGGAATCCACAGGTAGCTAATGTATCCACCAGAAAAGTCGCTACCGAAGGTAAGTAACTCGTTCTTCTGATGGATACAACTACCTGTGGATTCCTCACCTCATGAATAGAGTCCCAAAGCAGTACCACGCCCGGCGGTGGGTGCCTAAATGGTCAAACCAAGAAATCCTGCAGCACTGACCGTGCAAAATGACCGTCCCTTCTAACCTCAGAATCTAAACAGTAATGTTTTGCAAAAGTGTGAAGGGACGACCAAGTTGCGGCCTTGCAGATGTCGACCACAGGAACACCTCTGGCTAAGGCCGAAGTGGCCGACTTAGCTCTGGTGGAATGAGCTCTAATGCCCTCAGGAGGATCCTTCTTTGCCAAAGAGTAACATATTTTAATGCAAAGAACAACCCACCTGGATAGTGTTCTCTTGTGGACTGCCTTTCCTCTCCTCTTGCCCACGTATCCAATAAACAGCTGATCCTCCAGCCTGAAATCCCTTGTTCTATCGATAAAGAAGCTCAACGCTCTCTTTGGGTCCAGACGGTGCAGTCTTTCTTCCTCTTTGGAAGGATGAGGCGGAGGATAGAACGTGGATAAAGTAATTGCCTGAGCCAAATGGAAGGGTGAAACAACCTTCGGGAGGAAAGCAGCCTTGGTCCTCAACACCACCTTATCCCCATAAAAAGTTGTATAAGGGGGTTTTACTGATAAGGCCTGCAACTCACTCACTCTCCTTGCTGATGTTATAGCTATCAGGAAGACTGTTTTTAAAACCAAATACCTCAAGGGGCAAGAATGCATAGGTTCAAAAGGGGACCCCATAAGGAAAGTCAGGACTAAGGACAAATCCCATTGCGGCATAACGAATGGCTTTGGAGGATATTGATTTAGAAGACCTTTCAAGAATCTGATAACAATAGGGGATTTAAATAAAGATGGTTGGTCTGGAAGACATATGAAGGCTGACAAGGCCGATAAATAACCTTTAATGGTAGCCACTGCACAACCTTTCTGCGCCAGAGATAGAGCAAAAGACAAAACGTCCGATAGATGAGCATGTAAAGGATCAATCTGCCTCTCTCCACACCACGCAACAAATTTAGACCACCTATTAGCGTAGATAGATTTAGTGGAGTGTCGCCTGGCCGCTAATATAACATCCACTACCTCAGGCGGGAGAGAGAAGGAACTCAGGTTGCCCCGTTCAATCTCCAGGCATGTAGGTGCAGACTCTGGAGGTTGGGGTGTAGAACCTGCCCCTGCGACTGTGAGAGGAGGTCTGCCCTGAAAGGGAGACGGAGCGGCGGGCACGTTGAGAGTTGGAGAAGGTCGGAGTACCACACCCTCCTTGGCCAATCCGGAGCTATTAAGATTACTAGAGCCCGGTCTTGGCGAATCTTCCTCAATACTCGAGGAATCAAGGGTATGGGAGGAAACGCGTAAAGCAACTGGCCGCACCAGGTCATTTGAAACGCGTCCCCCAACGCTTCCTGCATCGGATACTGAAGGCTGCAGAACAACGGACAATGCGCGTTCTCTCGAGTGGCGAACAGATCTACCCGAGGAAACCCCCACTTCTGGAAGATTAAACGGACTTGATCTGGATGGAGACGCCACTCGTGGTCTGCCGAGAAGTGGCGACTGAGACTGTCCGCACGCACGTTCAAAACTCCGGCCAGATGGTTTGCTATCAAGCAAATCCGATGGTCCTTTGCCCAGGACCATAGTCGAAGAGCTTCTCTGCAGAGAAGGTACGACCCCACTCCTCCCTGCTTGTTTATGTACCACATCGTGGTAGTATTGTCCGTTAGGACCTGTACCGACTGACCACGAAGGGAAGGGAGGAAGGCCTTGAGAGCCAGACGTACAGCCCGTAACTCTAACAGATTGATGTGAAAAATCTGTTCCTCTGGAGACCAAAGACCTTTGATCTCCAGATCCCCCAGATGAGCTCCCCACCCTAGAGTGGAAGCATCCGTTATGACTGTGGCCACTGGTGGCGACTGCTGGAACGGCTTTCCTTGTGAAAGATTGTTGCTTGCAATCCACCACTTCAAATCCACAGCAGCATCTCTGGAGATCTTGACAGTACCCTCTAGATCCCCTCTGTGTTGAGACCACTGCCTTCGGAGGCACCACTGAAGAGCCCTCATGTGCCAGCGAGCATGCGTGACCAACAGAATGCAGGAGGCAAAAAGACCGAGCAGACGAAGGACCTTGAGGACTGGAACTACCGCTCCATTTCGAAACATTGGAACCAAATCCTGAATATCTTGAATCCGCTGAGGCGGAGGAAAGGCCCGACCCAATGTTGTATCCAGTACTGCCCCTATGAACAGGAGGCGCTGAGAGGGCTCTAGGTGAGATTTGGGCTCGTTCACCGAAAAGCCCAGGTCGAACAACAACTGGGTTGTTGACTGCAGATGACGCAACACAAGCTCCGGGGACTTGGCTTTGATCAACCAATCGTCCAAGTAAGGGAATACTGCTATCCCCTTCCTTCTGAGCTCTGCCGCAACCACCGACATCACCTTCGTGAAGACTCGAGGTGCTGAAGTAAGACCAAACGGAAGGACCGCAAACTGGTAGTGTTGCGATCCCACCACAAACCGGAGATACTTCCTGTGTGACTTGAGTATCGGGATATGAAAGTAAGCATCCTGCAAGTCGACAGACACCATCCAGTCTTCCATGTTCAACGCCAAAAGCACCTGTGCTAGGGTCAGCATCTTGAACTTTTCCTGCTTGAGGAACCAATTCAAGATCCTCAGGTCCAGAATTGGTCTCAAACGACCATCCTTCTTGGGAATCAGGAAATACCTTGAGTAAACTCCTTGACCCCTTTCCTGCTCCGGGACCAACTCCACCGCGCCCTTTAAAAGGAGGACTTCTACCTCCTGTTCTAGCAACAGGAGATGTTCTTGTGAACAATACGAAGGGCGGGGCGGGATGAGGGGCGGAAACTCCCGAAAGGGAAGGGTGTAGCCTTTTCCCACAACACTGAGAACCCAAGAGTCCGACGTAACAGTCTCCCATTTGGTGAGAAAATGCTGTAATCTTCCCCCTACAGGAGAGGAGTGAGTGGGAAATGGTGGAAGCCTAAGGCTGCTTCCCCTGCTGCACCCCGCCAGAGGATGAGGAAGAGGCAGAGTGCTGCTGAGAAGCTCCCCTGGTGCGGACCCTACCCCTCCCCCTAAAAGATCTATAGGGATGGGAAGAGGCAGGTTGCTGATATCTTCCCCGAAAGGAAGAGGAGGAAGAGCCACGCCCAAATCCACGAAACCTCCTGAAGAATCTGGAAGAGGCCGTGGAAGAAGGAGCTTGGAGTCCCAACGACTTAGCCGTGGCCCTGCTCTCCTTAAACCGTTCCAAGGCCGAATCAGCCTTAGCCCCAAACAGTTTGTCCCCATCAAACGGGAGATCCAACAATGTGGACTGTACATCTGCCGAAAAGCCCGAGTTACGGAGCCAGGCCTGTCTCCTTTCCACCACAGTTGTGCCCATTGCTCTGGCTACCGAGTCGGTGGTATCCAGCCCCGTCTGGATAATTTGGGTCGCAGCAGCCTGGGCATCAGAGACAAGATCCAAAAGACCCTGGGGAAGCTCTGTAAACGAAGAGGAAATGTCATCCATCAGAGCATGAATATACCTCCCCAGGATACAGGTTGCATTGGTGGCTTTTAATGCCCGACTGCAGGACGAAAAAATCTTCTTCGACTGCGCCTCCAGCTTTTTTGAATCTCTGTCCCCAGGCACCGTCGGAAAAGAACCAGGCGCTGACTTGGACGAACAGGAGGCCTGCACAACCAAGCTCTCCGGCGTAGGGTGCCTAGATAGGAAACCAGGATCAGTTGGAGCCGTCCGATACCTCCTGGCCACGGCTCTGTGAACTGCTGGGGAAGATGCCGGCTTCTTCCACACCTCTAAAACCGGATCCAGCAGAGCGTCATTAAAAGGTAATAGAGGCTCCGCCGCGGCTGAGGCCGGATGCAACACCTCTGTCAAAAGGTTTTGTTTCGCCTCCACCACCGGCAAAGGCAGGTCCAAAAAACTAGCTGCCTTCCGTACCACTGTATGAAAGGAAGCAGCTTCCTCGGTATATTCCCCCGGGGACGAAAGGTCCCACTCAGGGGAAGTGTCCAGCCCACTGGCCGACTCCAGTCCACGCAGCCCATCACCCGAGTCCTCTAGCTCTCCTTCCTCTAGGGCTCGTTGGTACTCCTGCTCTTCTAGTACCCGGAGAGCACGCCTCCTTGAATGCAGTCGTTGCTCAATCCGCGGAGTCGACAATACCTCCGCCGAAGTCGGAGATCGGCGCCGATCTTCCGAAGCCACCGACGCCGCATCCGGCGCCACAGGTAACTTCGGCGCCGACTGAAGAGCAGTTGAAACGGATGGACCCACCGGAGTCACAGGCCGAAATCTCGACGTCGACGGAATGGAAATCCCTGGGGCCAATCCTTCCGAAGCCACCGGAGCGGCCACCGGCGCCGACACTGGCGCCGAGCCCACGTTCCCAAACGGGAGAAAGGGCATAAAGGGTGCTGGCCGAAGAGGCGCAGGATCACCCAAAGAAAAGGCCAAAGGCCCAGCCGGAGCACCCCCTGGAGCCATCTGTTGGAAGATGGCATACATCGCATTCAAGAATGCGGAACTATCGGCTCCAGGGGTGGGAAAAGCCGGATACTGGGGTGCCTGACTCGGAGGCGACCCCGACGCCGGCCTCGGCGTCTGCGCCGGAGAAAACACTTGAGGCTCCAATACCTCAATCACCGACGCCTGTCCAGGCGAAGTTGGAGACGCCGGAGAGGGCAACGGCGTCGAAGGATGCGGCGTCACCGTGGGGCTGACCTCCCATGTCCTTCGGCGCCGATCCGGAGACCTGGAACGAGCCTCCCTTGAATGACGCCGAGATTCTCTACGGCGCCGGGAGTCTCGATGACGCCGATGTCTTGGAGAAGACTTTTTCTTGTGATGCTTCTCCTTTGACTTGGCCATAAACAGCTTCGCCTCGCGTTCTTTAAGGGCCTTCGGATTCATGTGCTGACATGAATCACAAGTCGAGACGTCGTGGTCGGAGCTCAAACACCAAAGGCAATCGGAATGAGGATCCGTCGCCGACATCTTGCCTCCACACTCACGACAAGGCTTAAATCCAGACTTTCTCTGCGACATTATTTCCACAGAGAAAGAGTACGCAGCAAGATATACACTGTAACCGCAAGAGTAACAGTTGCTCCCTCGAAGATAACCGTTTCGAATGCACGGAAAAAAGGGAACTGACGTCTGCACGTCGTCGAGGACCTCTTATTGCCTGTATGACGTCAGACGGCGTCGCGTGCGAGACAGTGACGTCCTCGTCGACGTGCAGAGACTAGTAAGAAGATTTCCGTCGAATGCTGGCGCCATGGGAGTATTCATGAGGTGAGGAATCCACAGGTAGTTGTATCCATCAGAAACAAGAAGGACTGCTGACCTGAAAGCCCTGCAGAGACGACAGAGACGACAACTGCTTTGGCCCCAGCCCTACCTGCCTGTCTCCTGACTCAAAGAAAACTGCAACAGCGACGCATCCGACAGGGACCAGCAACCTCTGAAGCCTCAGAGGACTGCCATGAATCAAAGGACCAAGAAACTCCTGTGAGCAGCGGCTCTGCTCAACAACAAACAACAACTTTGCAACTTTCTTGCAACTTCTAAAGACTTCACTCTTCCCGCCGGAAGCGTGAGACTTCACCTCTGCACCCGACACCCCCGGTTTGAGCTCCAGAGAACCAACACTACAGGGAGGACTCCCAGGCGACTGCGACCTCGTGTTTAGCCCCAGACGACCCCCCCTGGACCCTCACAGCGACGCATGCAGAAAGAATCCAGAGGCTCCCCCTGACTGCCTGTAACAAGGAACCCGACGCCTGGACCAAGCACTGCACCCGCAGGCCCCAGGACCAGAAGGAACCGAACCTCAGTGCAGGAGTGACGCCATCTGCCTAGCCCAGATGGTGGCTGGCCCGAGAAGCCCCCCTGTGCCCTACCTGCACCGCTAGAGTGACCCCCGGGTCTCTCCATCGAATCCTATACAAAACCCGATGCCTGCTTTGCACACTGCACCGGGCCGCCCCTGTGCCGCCTAGGGTGTGTTTTGTGTGCCTATTTGTGTCCCCTCCAGTGCTCTACAAACCCCCCCAGTCTGCCCTCCGAGGACGCCGGTACTTACCTGCTGGCAGACTGGAACCGGATCACCCCTGTTCTTCATAGGTGCCTATGTGTTTTGGGCAGCTCTTTGACCTCTGCACCTGACCGGCCCTGAGCTGCTGGTGTGGTAACTTTGGGTTGCCTTGAACCCCCAACGGTGGGCTGCCTATGCCCAGGAACTTAGACTTGTAAGTGTCTTAATTACCTGACAAACTAACTCCCCCAGGAACTGTTGATTTTTGCACTGTGTCCACTTTTAAAATAGCTTATTGCCATTTTAACAAAAACTGTATATGTTATTGCTCTAATTAAAAGTTCCTAACTTACCTGTGTGGAATACCTTGCATTTTATGTATTTACTTCAAATCTTGAACTTGAGGTTCTAAAAAATAAATTAAGAAAATATATTTTTCTATATAAAAACTATCGGCCTGGAGTTAAGTCTTTGAGTGTGTGTTCCTCATTTATTGCCTGTGTGTGTATACAACAAATACTTAACACTACCCTCTGATATGCCTACTGCTCGACCACACTACCACAAAAAAGAGCATTAGAATTATCTACTTGTGCCACTATCTTACCTCTAAGGGGAACCATTGGACTCTGTGCACACTATCTCTTACTTTGAGATAGTATATACAGAGCCAACTTCCTACACATAGCATGTGTATTTTTCCTGCACTTCTATCATTCCGTCCGCAGGGTTTTGGGATAGGCTTGCTAATCTATTCAGTGTTTATGACTATTGAGAGGTCCCCTGGAAGAGAATGATAAGTTACTTACCTGTAAATCCTAGTTCTCTTCCAGGGGTATCCTCAAAGTCATAAACAACCCACCCTCCTCCCCGGACGTGATTTTTAGAAGTGAAGCGCTACTCATTTGTCTATTCTATTTCTCCTCTCCACCGAAAAAAAGTACTGACCTAACTCTGAACCAACCGTCACCTCACTCTCACCCCTGAGGCATGGTGGGATACTGGAGGTGCTCAGGGTCTTAAAGGCACGGTGCCAATTTTTTTGGTTGTGCTGTGTTAAACTGCATGCATCCTATTGGCTAATAATGTTCCTTTATTTTCAGTGTAGTTTTTTCTCTTTTAAAATGTAGTACTTACATTTTCTATGTCTTCTACTTTGACTATAGAAAGTTTTCACCTTGAATTGGAGTTTTCAATTCATGTATAAAAAATAAAGCATTTTTAGTCTGCTTCTCAAAATAGGCTGCATTGATTGTTTGCACATGTATATATTATATTTGATTTGAAATTCTCTCCTAGAATGTAATTTTTCATAGATATTTCATACATATACATGTGGGTTTGTATGTGTCCCGGTGTTCCCGTACGTGGGTGGGAATATTCAGTGTTTAGGACTTTGATGAGGATACCCCTGGAAGAGAACTAGGATTTACAGGTAAGTAACTTATCCATCTTCTCGAGCAACTATTGCAGTGGTAGTAATGGGAGTCTGTGAGTGCTTGGAGAAAATTCCACTTAATATGCAATGCTGTAACCTTCTGTAGTTAAAAACTGAGAGGGTGTAGTGGCCAAGTCATGGTGGTCAGTTGGAGATTTCCAGCTGAGACCAAATGCTGCTGGCCTCCTCCTTATGGCCTTTTACAATGGAATTGAGTCTTGAGTCTAATATTTTGGAGGCTGAGCTGGTACTCAGTGGTATCATGTATCCTTCTTCCAATCCAACTGCCTTTAATGTTTCTACCTCAGGGTAAGTAGGAGGATATGCAGCCCGCTAGGGTGTTTTTAAAACTTCTATTTGATTATATTTAAACAGTGTACATATACAGTAAAAAAATAAA
The DNA here is from genome assembly GCF_031143425.1 of Pleurodeles waltl. Lineage (NCBI taxonomy): Eukaryota > Metazoa > Chordata > Amphibia > Caudata > Salamandridae > Pleurodeles > Pleurodeles waltl. The sequence continues at coordinate 536,961,948 of NC_090444.1, read as the reverse complement.
TATCTCTCACATAAAAACACTGCAAAGGGAACGCCAAAAGATAATGAGGCATATCGTTTGTGAGAAATTGGACTGTATTTCAGGCAAAAAGACAAATGGCAGAGACCAGTGCTCAGAGAAGGAAGCTACAGGCAGTGGATAGATGGATCTATCTGAGCCAATCCCTTTGAGATAGGAGGGAGACCTGGGGAGAATAAAAGCACATCGCAGTATTTTCTTTCAGTATAACTACTTTGCCTGTCCACTTCGTTGTATTTCTTCACTATTAAAAAAATATATTTGTCAAATGATTGAATGCTGCTACCATGGCAGTGTCAAATTTAGAGCTTAATTGGTTACTTTAAAAAAATAGAAAAAAAGATTCCCTGCTTCTAAAGGCTTTCTGTATCCCTTATGTAAGTGGACATGCCATGCTGGCGAAGGAAAGTGTTTATTTGTACCCCTAGCACATTAACATGGTTATTCTCTCTGAAATGGTAGTCACACAAGTGCAAGATCCCACATCCCACTATTTTTAGACGTTTTAAGTGTAAAAACTGTGCTGTTTCTACTTCCTCTCCTCCCCTGCCTCACCGTTCCATACCTGGTCCATGCACAGCTCTCCTTTCCCACTCTCCAACCTTCCACATCGTTCCCAGCCCTGACCTCTTTGCTCCTCACCCTCCCAGGACCTACTTAATAGCAGCCACATCACGGATGTGCCACAGGCAAGTCCGTCTGCACCCATCCGTGCCTGCACTGTATCCAGCGCAGGGACCCCTGGCCCTCTGGCTGCTCTACACACTGCTACCCTGCCATGTCCCTCCACTCCCTCAACCCCTAAAAACCGCATACTAAGCTACTGCATCACCGCACCACACAACACAGAAGTAGCATGCACATGCACCTCCTGCTGCTTCAACTGCATACCCACATCCACACTCACTGCTCACTTTCAAGATTTAAAACAAAGCAAACATTACCCTGTGTGGCGCCCTGGTGGACAACAGACCTTTAGAACACCACACCAACTTCATCAGCAAACACCATGGACTTGGTCATTCCACTAATCATCAACTCCAGTGCATTCATCCTCCTGGGAGACCTAAACGTTCACTTTGAGGGCCACACCACCTCCAACTCAGTCACCCTCGTCCTAAGCCTTAGAAACCTCACCCTCACCCAGCACATATCTGGACCCACCCACACCCCCTGACTTCTTCTGTATCCCACCATCACCTACTTCAATGATTACACAATCAACAAATCATCTGCCATCAACTAGGCTCTCGTCAGCCTGAACATCAACCCCCTGCACCACAAAAGACCAATCACTAGAAGTCTGGCCCGCAACAGCAGAAAGAACATTTCAGATAAGAATTGGGATTCCATTCTTTCTGAGAACAACCCCAAGCCTATTTGTAACCTACCACAAGACATTTACAACTGCAATAGCTGGATTACAAATTGGGCAGACATCCTGGCCGTCCAGACAAAGCTAAACCGCAAGAACACAAACTCAGGCCAGCTGGTACACTAAAGAACTCAGGATGGCCAAGAGGTGGTGCAAGCAACTGGAATGCAGATGGAGAGAAAGCCAGGAAACCAAAGACAAGGATGTTTTCAAATCCGCCTTAAGGCGCTACCACCACCAAATCCCAGACACTAGGCAGATGTTACTAGTAAACTGCATCAACGCCTCATCAACAGCATCAACAAGTTCACCAAGTCCGCAGCCACGGTCAGCAACATCACCACGACCCAAGAACTAAACAATGACTTCTCTGACATCATCACCAACAAAATCACAGGTATAAATGACAACTTTGATCCTTAACCTGACTCCATCAACCTCGCAGCCAGTCTTCCAATCTTGACTGAAGAATGCACCCGGGCCACACCATCACCAAAGACACGACTGACACAATCATGAAATTCACCGGATTCAGACAAAACCAGCATGCAGTTAGCCCTCACTGCAGCGACATATGACATCTACTTGATCCTAGACAGGGTAGAAACTTGTGCCCTCATCCTACTGGACACCACTGCAACAGTTGACATGGTATCTCACCCCATTCTCATCCGACGACTACATGAGATGGGCATTAAGGGACTGGCAATCTGATGGATCTGCTCTTTCCTGACCAGAAGAACCCAGAGAGCTAACCAGGCGCCATATTCTTCAAAGGCCTGATAAGTCAACTGCAGAGTACTTCAAAGCTCTTCACTCAGCCCTGACCTCTTCAACATCTACATGACCCCAGTGGCGGATGTCATCTGTGCCCATTGCATCAACACCCTGTCCTACGCTGACGACACACAGTGATCTCTCCCTTTAGGACAAATTGCCTAACACAGGGAACAAATTCACCGCCTGCATGTCCGGAGTGGCCACCTCTAGGCAGACAAACTGTCTCAAGCTGAACATCAAAAAGATAAAAGTGGTGATCTTTGGAAATGATGCCTCGTCGTGGGACTCCAGCTGGTGGCCTACTGACCTCGGACCCATTCCCACCTCCAGCGCACACACCAGAAACCTGAGGATCGTCACTGACAACAAAGTGGACATGTCCGCTCAGGACAATGCCCCCACCGCATCTTGCTTCAACACCCTGAAGATGCTGAGAAAGATCTACAAGTGTCTACAAACCTACACTAGAAAGACCATCATCTAACCTCTCATCACCAGCAGGCTGGACTATGGGAATTCCCTTTACTCAGGAAGCACCATACACATCAGGAGAAGACTGCAAACCACCCAGAACGCAGCAGCCACACTGGTCCTCAACCTCCCAGGCAGGAAACACATTACACCCCATTGAAGGGAGCTCCTCTGGCTCCTAAAACACAAGCACATGGAGTTCAAGCTTCTCACCCGCACATACAAAGCACTTCATAACACAGGCCCAGCTAAACTGAACAGCGGCACAGACTTCCATCAACCATTCAGGCTCCTCCTAGCACACATTCCCCTATATTCAGAGATGCAGAACCAGAGGTTAAGCCTTCTCCTACATCAGTCATAACATGGGACAATCTCCACTGCACATCAGAGCCTCTTCCGCACTTCTTGATTTTCTGCCAGAAGCTTAAAACCTGGCTCTTCGAGTAGCTCACCACCCGTTCTGGCAGCTAGCCTTACACATGTACACAGAGGCAGGGTACCCACAAGGGTGATATCACGCTTAACAAATCAACTTAACACAACATGCTTAATTAGGCAGTATTTACTTTTACCAATTGGCCAAATGAAATATCACATAAATTTGATTAAAAAAAAGATTTTAAAACCAAAACAAAAGAACACCGTGACCCCTGTATAGCACCTAACTAACAGACGTTAACTTTCCCTGCCCCTTCAAGACTGCAATGTTGCATGATGCCCAGCAGGGAGTCGCTTAAGTGGTTCTTTTATTTAACATAGTAAGTAAGATCCTAGCTACGTCTTTTGCCTTTCTAACGGCTATTTTTCACTAATGACAATTATGTTGTTTATTTTGACTTGTAACCTAGGGTGTCCACTATTTACTTTGATCTTTTTTACATTGAGAAAAACCTTTTTTTCTGAAAGCGTTTTCAAATACTTTTTCCTCTAATCACAAAAAAGTATAACAATCCATTCCCTACTCTCACACCACTAAGGAATATGACAACAGTCAAAAAATACCTCACTGAAGGTTGAGGGAAATGGTGGGTACAGACCCTCATGACTAAAAAGGAGAGCATTTATGAAAATCACAGAGAAATTCATGGTAAAGAAGCTCTAGAATAGAATATAAACCTAACTTTATCTTTCTAAGGCCAGTAATATCCTCACATTCTGAAAATAAATTTCTTCATATAGACAGTGATTACATTTCCTACATGCAATTTAGGTCCGTGTTTTTCTTGGTGGCACTGCGCAGTACTGACTTTAAAGGCAAAATGAAAAGTACTGGTGACAAGGATCTCTTATAATTCACCTATTCATCTGAAATGACATATAGGTATACCACAAGGACCAAGATGGACTTATTCAAATGCAAGACCTTTATTTAAAAAAAATCTGGTCTTTCGCCAATTGCATCAATGTCCTAAACATATAACAGTGCTTCACACTTTTGAAAACCTTCTGAGCATTCAGTGCCATATTAAGTCTCAGATTATACAAGCTATTCTTCGTTTGGGCATGTCTCCTAGAAGGAAACCTACCTGTAGATCTACTCTCTACCTTTTTCTCAATCTTTTTACATTTTCAGTATAACCAGCATTAGTCATATCCTCTACATAGCTACTCGTCTAAGGAGCAATCTGCTCTGTCAGCCTGAAACCTTCAAATGATGACAAAGATGTTCATTTTATCAGTAGAAGCTAATGTACACCAGATTTTGAAATCAGTGGCAGAATGTAGAAAACTATACAGTCAGTGTTAAAACTTGCATTGTTATGGAGGAAAAAACACTCAGAGAAAGTGCAACAGCTAAAATGCTGGCAGATATCAAGTGGGTGGGTACAGAACAACTGAAGCAGAAGTACACTGTGAGAGATATGGCTAGTCCTGGAACAATACAAACTGCAACATATTAACTTAGGGGTTTGATGAAGGGTAAAAATGTGAGGCTTGCTAATCTCATGCAAAATGATGATGGCAATGCATCCTGGAGAGGGTGTGGCCACAGAATAAAACATTACTTACCTGTAACACAAGTGCTCTATCAATGGTCTCTTCATTAAATTCAGAATGGTAAGGGCCTCTGCCTACTATCCTGAGAGTGCTCAATGTAGGACGTTGGCTCTGTGTATACTATCTCAAAGTAAGAGATAGTGTGCACAGAGTCCAAGGGTTCCCCTTAGAGGTAAGATAGTGTCAAAATTAGATAATTCTAATGCTCTATTTTGTGGTAGTGTGGTCGAGCAGTAGGCTTATCAGAGGGTAGTGTTAAGCATTTGTTGTACACACACAGGCAATACATGAGGAACACACACTCAAAGACTTACTCCAGGCCAATAAGTTTTTATATAGAAAAATATATTTTCTTAATTTATTTTTAGAACCTAAATTTCAAGAATTGACGTAAATACATAAAATGCAAGGTACTCCACCCAGGTAAGTTAGGAACTTTGAATTAGAGTAATAACATATACAGTTTGTGTTAAAATGTCAATAAGCTATTTTAAAAGTGGACACAGTGCAAAAATCAACAGTTCCTGGGGGAGGTAAGTAATGGTTAGTTTGTCAGGTAAGTAAAGCACTTACAAGTCTTAGTTCCTGGGCATAGGCAGCTCACCGTTGGGGGTTCAAGGCAACCCCAAAGTTACCACACAGCAGCTCAAGGCTGGTCAGGTGCAGAGGTCAAAGAGGTGCCCAAAACACATAGGCGCCTATGGAGAACAGGGGTGCTCCGGTTCCAGTCTGCCAGCAGGTAAGTACCCGTGTCCTCGGGGGGCAGACCAGGTTTTTTTTCTAGAGCAGTGGGGGGGGTGGGGGGGGGGGGAGACACAGTTAGGCACACAAAACACACCCTCAGCGGCACAGTGTGCAAAGCAGGCGTCAGGTTTTGTATAGGAAACAATGGAGGGACCCGGGGGTCACTCTAGTGGTGCAGGCAGGGCACAGGGGGGCTTCTCGGGCCAGCCACCACCTGGGCTAGGCAGAGGGTTGCCTGGGGGTCACTCCTGCACTGAAGTTCGGTTCCTTCTGGTCCTGGGAGCTGCGGGTGCAGTGCTTGGTCCAGGCGTCGGGTCCCTTGTTACAGGCAGTCGCGGTCAGGGGGAGCCTCTGGATTCTCTATGCAGGCGTCGCTGTGGGGGCCCAGGGGGGTCGTCTCTGGCTACTCACGGGGTCACAGTTGCCAGGGAGTCCTCCCTGTGGTGTTGGTTCTTTGGATCTCGAGCCGGGGGCGTCGGGTGCAGAGTGTGAAGTCTCACGCTTCCGGCGGGAAGATTGAGTTCTTTAGAATTTGAAGAAAAGTTGCAAGTTTGTTGCAGGTTGTTGAGCAGAGGCGCTGCTCACAGGAGTTTCTTGGTCCTAGGGGTCAGGGCAGTCCTCTAAGGCTTCAGAGGTCGCTGGTCCCTGTTGGATGCGTCGCTGGGTGCAGGTTTTCGACTCAGGAGACAGGCCGGTAGGGCTGGGGCCAAAGCAGTTGTTGTCGTCCGTCGTCTTTGCAGGCATGTAGGTCAGCAGTCCTTCTTCTTGTTTCAGGATGCAGGAATCTGATTTCCTGGGTTCTTGGATGCCCCTAAATACTAAATTCAGGGGTGTGTTTAGGCCTGGGAGGGCAGTAGCCAATGGCTACTGTCCTGGAGGGTGGCTAAACCCTCTTTGTGCCTCCTCCCTGTGGGGAGGGGGGCACATCCCTAATCCTATTGGGGAAATCCTCCAAAACTAAGAAGGAGGATTTCTAAAGGCAGGGGTCACCTCAGCTCAGGGCACCTTAGGGGCTGTCCTGACTGTTAGGTGACTCCTCCTTGTTTTTCTAATTATCTCCTCCAGCCTTGCTGCCAAAAGTGGGGGCAGTGGCCGGAGGGGCGGGCATCTCCACTAGCTGGGATGCCCTGGGGCGCTGTAACAAAGGTGGTGAGCCTTTGAGGCTCACCGCCAGGTGTTACAGTTCCTGCATGGGGGGTGTGAAGCACCTCCACCCAGTGCAGGCTTTGTTCCTGGCCACAGAGTGACAAAGGCACTCTCCCCATGTGGCCAGCAACTCGTCTGGCTGTGACAGGCTGGCAGAAACTGGTCAGCCCCACACTAGAAGTCGGATTGGTATTCACGGAGAATCTCTAAGATGCCCTCTGGGTGCATGTTACAATAAATTGCATACTGGCATCAGTGTGCATTTATTGTGCTGAGAAGTTTGATACCAAACTTCCCAGGTTTCAGTGAAGCCATTATGGAACTGTGGAGTTTGTGTTTGACCAACTCCCAGACCATATACTCTTATGGCTACCCTGCACTTACAATGTCTAAGGTTTTGCTTAGACACTGTAGGGGCATAGTGCTCATGCACATATGCCCTCACGTGTGGTATAGGGCACCCTGCCTTAGGGCTGTAAGGTCTGCTAGAGGGGTGCCTTACATATAGACAACCGTGACGTCATAGATGGCTCCAACGATGCTGACGACGCTCGCAGAGCTGCTTGACGCACGCGGATCCGAACGACGCCGCACGATGGCGCGCGCGCAGGGTACTGCTCAGAAAAAACTCCGGATTCGAAGCTGACGCCAGGGAATTCTAAGGTAAGGAAGCTGCAGCTAGAAGTCTCTATCAGATTTTTACATTAGCAGCCCTGGCCTCTTTGATAACCTAGCTGGTATCAAAAGTAAACTAGTAGATCCTAAATGGGTGTCCTATATTAATAACTATGACAACTGCATGATTCAGGAGAACTGGGCTATTGATAGGGTGTGCACTGACGGGTTGTTAACATATAGCACTGAGGCTCAACCTTCTGGGAAACGTGGACGAGCCAGGGGAGGGATACTTTTTTGGCTGAACAACAACCTACACTGAACCCACCGTATTCTGACAATCAATCCCCTGATAGAATGGGTGTTTTACTTATTTCCTCTCAGGTTTGAAACTGGGGTTCATTAATGTTTATGCTAAAACAGTTACAGCTGGTTCAGAGATACTGGTTTTATCCCAGTTAGATGGGCTAGTTGAAATAAATCAG